>NC_090347.1:7343150-7680004 GCF_035084215.1 Heptranchias perlo | reverse complement strand
CATCCACAGGATGCACTGCAGCAACTCGCCAAGACTTCTTCGACAGCACCTCCCAAACCCGTGACCTCTACCACCTATAAGGACAAGAGCAGCAGGTACATGGGAACAACACCACCTGCACGTTTCCCTCCAAGTCACACACCATCCCGACTTGGAAATATATCGCAGTTCCTTCATCGTCGCTGGGTCAAAATCCTGAAACTCCCTTCCTAACAGCACTGTGGGAGAACCTTCACCACACGGACTGCAGCGGTTCAAGCAGGCGGCTCACCACCACCTTGTCAAGGGCAATTAGGGATGGGCAATAAATGCTGGCCTCGCCAGCGACGCCCACATCCCATGAACGAATAAAAAAAAAGAACTTGGCTGAATGCAAATTGTGGTTGTACTTGTAATTCAGAGTCTGCTTTTATTCTGAGAAATATGGTATCTTTGTTCTCCTTTTTCTCATAGCAGATCTAATTCGATTCTTTCAAAACACATCTAACCTCTTTCAGATCCAGTATTGCGTCAACCTCTTGGTGATCGTTATTACAGGAAAAACAATTCTTTTATCAAACCATTGCGACGAAGATGTTGAAAGCAACCTTTCCGCTTCTGACTTTACTGCTATGTAAGTAAGATATAAAAGTTCTTTTATTTTTTCAGCAAAGTAAACATGGGGAGATGATTTCCTCTGTGCATTATGTATAACAAAACTCTAAACCCCTTTATAGAACATGTTTAGAATTTCTTAACACATAGGGGTACAGAGGAAACATTGGTCTTCTCATATCAACAGCTGGCTGTTAGATCAGATCTTTTTTTAAAACAAAAGTATGGAATGATTAATCATTGTAGATTGTAATTTTTAAACTGAGGTGAATGCAAATCTGAATATCTAAACTTCATCGTATTTTCATTATTTCAGGTCAAGCTGGTAAAACAGAGTCACAGCAAGGTAAGGAATGTTTTAAGTTAATCCTTAAAGATTCTGATCTCTGAATATAGGGTTGATTTTAGGAGCAATGCAAAAAGCATTTGATAACAAATGTTTAACTTCAGAAATTTCTATACGGGTCTGTAAAACTCTCTATCATTGCTCGTGGTAAATGAAGGGTTCTAATGGATCCCTCTCTGTTCTGTAAGTGTTACTTTGGTCTATTAAGTCTAAAATGAGTTTAAAACATTGGTGTAGATCTTGACTTTGTGCGATAATGTAAAATGGAAGATAACGAGTCAGTAGTACATCGCTCCCGATTGTTATTTCCATTGAAGTCCATGAAATAAAAAATTGGGAGAGATGTAAAACAGGCTGCTGACTCGCTATCACCCGTTTTGCACTATCACACAAAGTCATGACCTACCCCATTGTGTCTACACAGAGCGTGAACATTTTAATGCGTTTGAGAAATATTATATTTGTTTATTCTATTTGCATATATTTTTGTGGTGAGGCATTCATCAGCCAATCAAATGGTTCTGCTTTTTTATCTTAAGCATCATCATTTTTGTGGTTTTTATCAACAAGAAATGCACTGTAGGAAATTCTCTATAAACTGTTATCTTAAATATATTAGTTGGATATAATTTAATTCTAAATGGAAGTTAATTAAGTGAAAATGTATTTTACAAATGTTCACATCTGTCCAGAAAGCCCATACAATTCCCCCATCATGACAATCAACTGCTACTTAAATGATTCCAAAGTTTTTACCTTAACTACCTATTTGTCAGTCCATTCCATGTATTGATCACTCTGTGTGAAGAAGAACATTCTGACATAACTGCTAAATTTCCCTTTCACTAGTTTGAACCTTTGCCCCTTGACCTATTACATAGAAACATAGAAAATAGGAGCAGGAGTAGGCCATTCGGCCCTTCGAGCCTGCTCCTCCATTCAATATGATCATGGCTGATCCGCTATCTCAATATATTCCCACTCGCTTCCATACCCCTTAATGCCTTTTGTGTCTAGAAATCTATCTAGCTCCTTCTTAAATATATTCAGTGACTTGGCCTCCACAGCCTTCTGTGGTAGAGAATTCCACAGGTTCACCACCCTCTGAGTGAAGAAATTTGCCCTCATCTCAGTCCTAAATGTTCTACCCCATATCCTGAGACCGTGACCCCTCGTTCTGGACCCCCCAGCCAGGGGAAACATCCTCCCTGCATCCAGTCTGTCTAGCCCTGTCAGAGTTTTATATGTTTCAATGAGATCCCCTCTCATTCTTCTAAACTCGATTGAATACAGGCCGAGTCGACCCAATCTCTCCTCATACGACAGTCATTGTCGTGGTTTAGGCTGAAGTAGTGTTCCACATTTACCTTTTCTGTACCATTTACTATCTTATGTACAACTATAATGTCACTTCACAGTCATGCCCTTCCATGCCTGAAAAGCTCAAATTTCTCCAGTCTTTCCTCATAATTCAGTCCTCTGACATTAGGGCTTAGGCTTGTGGCTCTCCCCTGAACTGCCTCCAGGGCTTGAACGTCCATCCCTTGTGTCTCGGTGATTGGAACTGTACACAGTAATTAAGGTGTGGTGTGTTCAGCACACTGTACAGTTCAATAACAGCTTCCTCTGACTTATATTCTATATTTTGGCTCTATCGTTCAGCATTATATTTGCAATGTTGATTGCTGCTGATACACGTTGAGCATCAAATCTACTAAAACTCTTAGATCTCTTTGACCTTTACACTTAGCTACGTTTGCACACATATATATATTTATATGTTTGTTTGGCAGTACTTTTTCAGTTTGAGTCATGTAGTATCTCGAATCCCGGTCCAGACCCCCTACTGAGCACTTGAAATAAGAACAACATAAGAACATAATAAATAGGAGCAGGAGTAGGCCATATGGACCCTTGAGCCTGCTCCGCCATTCAGTAAGATCATAGCTGATCTTCCACCTCAACTCCACTTTCTCACCCGATCCCCATATCACTTGATTCCCTTAGAGTCCAAAAATCTATTGATCTCAGCCTTGAATATACTCAACGACTGAGCATCCACAGCTCTCTGAGGTAGAGAATTCCAAAGATTCACAACACTCTGAGTGAAGAAATTCCTCCTCATCTCAGTCCTAAATGTCCGACTCCTTATCCTGAGACTATGTCCCCTAGTTCTAGACTCTCCAGCCATGGGAAACATCCTCTCAGCATCTACCCTGTCAAGCCCTCTTAGAATCTTATATGTTTCAATGAGATCATCTCACATTCTTCTAAACTCCAGAGAGTATAGGCCCATTCTACTCAATCTTTCCTCATAGGACATCCCTCTCATCCCAGGATTCAATCTAGTGAACCTTCATTGCACCGCCTCTAAGGCAAGTATATCCTTCCTTAGATAAGGAGACCAAAACTGCACACAATACTCTAAGTGTGGTCTCACCAAAGCCCTGTACAATTGCAGCAAGACTTCCTCACTCTTGTACTCCAACCCCCTTGCAATAAAGGCCAACATACCTTCCTAATTGCTTGCTGTACTTGCATGTTAACTTTCTATGTTTCACGTACAAGGACACCCAAATCCCTCTGAACACCAACATTTAATAGTTTCTCACCATTTAAAAAATATTCTGTTTTTCTATTTTTCCTGCCAAAGTGAATAACCTCACATTTCCCCACATTATACTCCATCTGCCACTTTCTTGCCTACTCACTTTACCTAGTGATATCCCTTTGCAGATTCTTTGTGTCTTCCTCACAGCTTACTTTCCCACCTAGCTTTGTATTGTCGGCAAACTTGGATACATTACACTCAGTCCCTTCATCTAAGTCATTAATATAGATTGTAAATATCTGAGGCCCAAGCGCTGATCCCTGTGGCACCCCACTAGTTACAACCTGCCAACCTGAAAATGACCCTACTCTCTGTTTTCCGTCCGTTAACCAATTCTCAATCCATGCTGAAAGCTCTCAACTTTTAAACTCAACGCCGAAAGACTCGGGGTTTAAGCTGATCTGCCAATCAGGAAAAAAGAAAAGAAACTTAATACTAAAGCAGCATTCTGTCCGACTTCAAAGAAAGACCCTCCACAAAGTACTTTAAGCAAGAGGTCAAAGATCCACCAGCAGATCCTGTATTGAAAAAAACAGCTAATCTATCAGTCAGTGAAGGTGCAGAGGACTCGCAGAAAGGACCAGTGGCTGCAGTGGGGTTACATGTGGTTAACCTAACCAGGGACAAGTTAGCTGAGCCCATTCTCAGTAGCAACTTTCCCTCCTAGGTCAATCACTCAAACTTCAAGAAGGGGACTGTAGCCCACTTCCAAAGTCCACCAGCCAGGGCTCCCCTGAACTTCCTCCAGCATGAGCCAGTGCAGTCAGAGGCCTCCTTGCAGCAACAGTGCCCAGCAGAGAAGGAGGTAGGATGCATGACCTCCAAACAGAATGACACCATAGAGAATTGACAAACTGCACAGTTAATAAAAAACAGAGTTAACTGCAATGTCAGGTTGCAAAATCCTCCATCCTTATATATGGAATCTCTCCATAGAACTCTACCGTATGCGAAAGCTCCCAGGTACCCAATCTGCAAACAATCCATGCGGCAACAAAAGAGATAACAAGGATGGACACAGACCCCAAGCTGAAATTGCCCTGACCAACTACAAAGCCCTACTCACAAATTTTGAAAGCTCAATGAGAACTTCAGAAGCACAGTCAGAAACACGCAAACCGAAATCTGTGAGCTTCATGATGCAAATGCAAAGTGCTATCTCCTGAACTAATAATAGCAATATTGCAGAATCTATTCCATACAATACAAGGCATAAGTGATAGGGATAGGGAAATAAACTGGTTGCACCTTCTTTGGAATATATTGACTAGTCTTAATGGTCTGGAATTTCCTCAGAATTACCACCTGTTGTCAAGTTATTTTATGGCGGGCTGTCGAGAGCAGGAAATGTAGCAGGGAGATGCTCGGTCAGGATTTTCTGCTGATAATGATAGCGAATGCTGAATGCTGAATACACCCACCCAAATATGAAATGTTAATGATGGGAACACATCAGATGATGTATTTTCTATCATAACGCCTTAATAATACCGAGCGTGAGGAACACCATTGCATTCCTGGCATCCAAATTTGCTACAGCAGTGGAGGGTTTTTTAAATAAAGGGCTGCATCGCCCAGTCTAATCAAGTGCAAAGTGATTGATTCCACTAGGCAGAGCAGGAAATGTTTTAAAAATTTGTTAAAAATTAGATCAGCTGGCACTGCTGGTCACATAAATGCCGCTGCAGGTGCTGCAGCGATTTAAGGAATTAGAAAGAGCACCTGCCATGAAAATGAGCCTACCACGCAGGTGTATCCACAGGTCTCAGGGAAACGGTGGGCACAAAGACTGCACTGCCACAAATCTTGTTGGATTCCCACTGGATCAAAAATCTAGGCCATTGTCAGAAGGGACATTATGAATGTTGCAGGTTGGGGGAAACAATAGAGGGAGTGGACATTTGTGTCTGCATGTTAGTAATGGGGCTAGTATAACACAGAGAGGACAATTGGACTGTTAAAAAGTACACTTCTGGCCCTGCTTTATTTGAAAGTACTGTCATTTACTGATTGCCACACCATTCTCTAGCTTGTGCTTGAGCCTTGGCCATTTGACCTTCCCCTTCTTCTTTTTCCTGCTTGTCTTCTAGCAAGTCAGCTGGCCAGTTGATCTGCCCAATGAGTGGATGCTCTGTTTAAAGTTGCCAATCATAAATTCCACCAGAATTTATCTGGAGATATGTTGTTCATTGTACTTTCTTTTGGCCTTGGTGCAGGGATTCCAGGCTGATGTTAATACCAGTGTCCAAGGGGTAACCTTGTCCCCCTCCCTTGCCCCCACCAGCAGCCACCTGTCCAATCTCAGAGTCTCCTGAAATAGGGATGGTGCCATCGACTGGCACAAGATGAAAGCATTGTGGCAGCTGCCAGGGTATTGTGAAGTCACTTGGATTATTCTGCTCCTATAGTTGGTCACCACCAGTAAATTGATGGAATGAAAACCTTTCCTTTTGATATACGTCAAGGGGTTGTTGTTAAGGTCCTGAAAGGTACATGTGTGCCAGTGCATCCTGCACTTTAGGGAAGCCTGCAATCTGGTAAAAGTGCTGGGCCCTCTTATTCTGCTGTCTGTTCCCACAAATAAAGTGACAAGAGTAGCCCCTGGTAAGCAAGGCTTCTATGACCTCTTTGATGCACCAATGGTCCAAACTCCAACTAATGTGGACAATGTCACCGGTGATGGCTTAAAGTAATGGACATTGCAACCCTGTGGTAGATCTTGTTTTCAGGTCAGGCTTCACTAGGCGGAAGAACTCTGTCACAGCCTTCCTGGTGAAACAGGGATGGAGAAGACAGGTATCCTCAGACATAGCCAAGTAGGTGTTCCTGGGTTGGAGAACCTAGTTCCTTGGCTGATTGAAGGTGGGCTGCAGATCCTTGAGATGCAAGAGCACTGGCTTTCTTCTCTCTGCTACAACTCCTCTTCCTCCTCCAAATCCAGCACAGCTATTGGAAGACCCAGTGCAATGGCCATGCTCAGCAGTGTGGTTGTAGCTGAGTTGACAGCAAGAATACTGTGGCTGCAGGTCTGTGCAGAAAATTAACAGCAAATAGGGTGTTATGGGGATCGGGCGGGAAAGTGGAGTTGAGGTCAAAGATCAGCCATGATCTTATTTAATGGCAGAGCAGGCTCGAGGGGTCATATGGCCTACTCCTGCTCCTATTTCTTATGTTCTTATGTTCTTAACAATGGAAAAAGGTATTTCACAAGCAACTATGCAAAACAGCAGTATAGCAAGTAAAAAAGATAAAAACACAACTCTTCCAAAAGTTGTCAGTCACATCTTTGAGAGTCTCTTTTCAACCATTCATGGGCTGCCTGGGTTTTAAACAGGTGCACAATGAATAAAGAACAGACCTGTAGGGCCATCAGGAATTCATCACGGAACCTATTAGATAATATTTACATTAAATTGGTGGCCTTAATTATGCCTGTGCACACTTTCAGCGTGGCTCAAGGACTAAACTTTTGAATGTCAAATCTTGCATGTGACGACACGTGCCTACTCACCCAAATCCACATTGCTCTCTCGTTGGAAGCATGGGGCCATTCCATAGCACATTGAGGAATTAGCCCTCAATAGTAAATATCAGCCCAGAATTTCCTCTCTTTTCTTATCATAAAAATTGTGCAATCTGTGTAGATGAAGGAAAACATATAGGATCCAGATCTGCTATATTCTATGTGCACCCCAATTTTCATTGGAAGTTGGGGTTGGCGATTAATCTGTAGCATTACTCCTGATTCAGGCCTGTTTACAGCTGGCATTACTGGCTGCAACAGTAGATCAAGGCAGATGTAAGACTTCTTTGAGTCTTAAAACAACTGTCATTAATTGACCGCTTCAAAAGTAATTTCAATTCTTTTTAAAATTTTGAAATGATGGAAGGGACCTTCACCCAGTATATATATAGTCCATGTGGCAAATTTTTCCTTAGACTTCACACACGCTTCAATATGGGTTTTCCAAAGCGGATTTTTCTGTACACCATTTTAATGGTGGTAGAACAAGAGCAAGGGGATGAGGAATACGGGGAAGCCAACCTCAAGGGATCATAAGGGGAGGATGAGGCCTACGTAATGGGATGAGGAATACGGGGAAGCCAACCTCAAGGGATCATAAGGGGAGGATGAGGCCAAACTTAGAGCTGCCATTGGCCCTTCTACTTCTCTGGCCCAAACAGCATCTGCAGTGTGCCTCCCCATGTAGCCTCCTCAAACATGGGGAGATATGTTTGAGGAGGCTACACTTCACCACAGCAGCTCAGGATGAGCTCTGTCTCCTGCTGCAGCTAGACTTGCAACCCTAACCCTGACCTCTATTACAATCCTATTACAAAACTTCTATTTGCCTACATTACAATAGTGACTACTCAGCACTGTCAGGCTCCATATTCACTCCTCAGCCTTCTGGCTCCCACATGGACTGTGCTTCACCTAGCGACAAAACTTCATTGACACTTTTTATTCCCCTGGGTGGATCTCTCTGGGCTAGTGAATATAAGAGAAGGGCTGATTTTTAGTGTGGATCTGGTGGAGTGACCTGAGGCAGAGGGACCGGCTCCTTTTCTACCTCCTCTTCTGCAGCTTCTTGCTGTTTTTAATCTAGAGGAAAAGAAGATGAAGAAAAGTTAGAACATTTGGTGGACAAACTGAAGTGTGCTGAGTTGCATTTGAAGAAGCATGAACTGGGTGTCTGTGATCCTACACCAAGAGATGGAGAAGCCACAGGTGATCCAGACAAACTTAGAGCTGCCATTGGCCCTTCTACTTCTCTGGCCCAAACAGCATCTGCAGTGTGCCTCCCTAGCAGCTCCAGACCGTTTCCCTCTGTTGGGTGAGAGGCCAAATGTTTGGGGCTACAATGCATAGCCTGAGATTCACAGGGTTATCTGCCACCTTGTCCTGCCAGAAAAAAGATTGAAAGGCGACGCTACGCAAATCATTTGTGAGACATTTTACACACAGAAAGGAATGACAGGAGCTGCATGAAAGAAAGGACAGGTTAAGGGAAGAATGGAAGGGCTTTCATGCATGAGGCATGGTGATGGAAGGTACACTTTTAGGTTTCATGTGGTATAGTGGTGCACATTACAGACCTCTGAAGCAGCACTCGAGTACAGATAGGGTAAAGCTTACCAGGCTGCCACACATATTAAGAAAGAGCTTTAAAGGAGAATGGAGAGGAGTTACCTTACCTTAGATGCCCCGATCAGGTTGTTAAACTTCTTTCTGTACTGCAGTCCTAGGGATCATTGAGGTGGCACTGATAGCCACAGTTACCTCCCTCCACAAGTGTGAACGACTGATTTAAAAAGACTTCTGCCACAGACCCCAAACAGTCTAAGTCTCATGCGTTACATCTCATTGAGGAGCACATCCAGGTCCAACTTCGAAAAATTGGCTGCTCCTCGCTGCCATCTTCCTCTGCTTATTTTCCAATCCTCTTCCAGTGCTGCCATTGCCTCTTTAAGCAGCAGCAGGGTCTTATATCCTGTTGCTGCATCACTTCTCCAACCATTCCATGAGGTTTCCTCCCCTTGCCCCCCTCACATCCTTCTCTAATTCCAGGCAGGAGTTACACTCACTGCCCATCTGTAATTATGCAAATGCATGACCCCAGGATTTGTGTTGGGGTAAGTGTCAAGGCCAATCAAAGGGCAGAGGTCCTGCCCCATTGCACTTCTGGTGGTGCAGTGACACCCTCTGGAATTCATTGGCTATTATATATAATAGTACTCTTCAGTTACCCAGGAAACAAAAAACATAACTATTTTGGGGTTTGGTTATTGCAGCAATGTCTCAGTCTTCTGTATAGAATTGCTCTAAAATACATAACTAGGAATAAACACTAATAATGTACCCCAACTTTGGTTTCTGTGCAGGTACTGCATAGGGGGGAAAAATCAATCTATAAATAGAAGCTAATTTATGTTCCTGTTTTTCTCTCACAGGTGTGACTATAAACAATGTACATATAAAATCTGACCCTGAATATTCGGAAAATGTTGAAGAGGGAAGCACCATTATCCTGACTTGTTCAGCAGATATCACTATACCTCCTGGTCTACCATCTCAGATTTCATACTTGTTTTATAAGGGAGAAAATGAAGATATCCTACTGGAAAATGACACGTCTCATACACGGTATACTATAGAATCTGCCCGAGCATCACATTCCGGATACTATCATTGTGTTGTGGCTGCAGGAAGTAAAAGGGAAAAAAGTCAACCAACATTTGTAACAATTAAAGGTAATGTGAAATATGAAACATATAACAGCACAACACGAAATATAAAGAAAGAACTTGTATTTATGTAGCACCTTTCATGATCTCAGGATGTCCCAAAACGCTTTAAAGACAATGAAGTACTTTTGAAGTGCAGTCATTGTTGTAATGTGGGAAACATGGCAGCCAATTAGTACACAGCAAGGTCCCACAAACAGCAATGTGATAATGACCAGATAATCTGTTTTAGCTGTTGGTTGAGAGATAAATATTGGTCAGGGCACCAAGAAGAACTCCCCTGTTCTTCTTCGAATAGTGCCATGGGATCTTTTACATCCATCTGAGACGGGACCTCAGTTTAACATCTCATCTGATAGGCACCTTTGACACTGCAGCACTCCCTCAGTACTGCACAGAAGTGCCAACTAGATTATGTGCTCAAGTCTCTGGTGTGTGACTTGAACCCATCACCTTCTGTATCAGAGGTGAGACTGCTACCACTGAACCTATGGCTGACACCTATGGGACCAGTACCAAGATTCCAACCAAGGTGTTCCCAATGGGTATTTTTGATTATTACTGTTGTAGAACAAATTGGGGGATGGGAAGAATGCCTCTGTGCACTATATTTAATGAAGTCATACATCATTCATAAATAGCATGTTTATGATGTTGTTACACGCAGAGAACAGAGGAAATCTTCCCTTCTGGGATTTGCCTTTTAATTTTATACAAATTTAAGGTAACATGATCAAAAGCAAAATACTGCTGATGCTGTAAACAGAAAATGCTGGAAATTCTCAGCAAGCATCTGTGGAGAAAGAAACAGAGTTAACCTTTCAGATCGATGACCCTTCGTCATAACCGGAAGAAATTGAAGGTTAAACAATTTTTAAGCAAGTACAGAACCAGGAAAAAGAAGGGAGGAAGGGGAGGGGAGGAAAGAACAAAAGGGAAGATCTCTGATAGGGTGGAGGGCCGGAGTGATTAAATGACAAAAGGGATGATGGTGCAAGGCAAGGAGGGTGGTATAGGGACAAGTAAAGAAACAAAAGATGGGTCTAGAGGAGCTGTAATTGGCAACAGCAGAACCATTACCAGCACCTACTGTCCAAAAAAATGGGAGCAGTGGTTATGATCTTAAGTTATTGAAATCAATGCTGAGTCCAGAAGGTTGTAAAGTGCCTACTCGAAAGATGAGGTGCTGTTCCTCGAGCTTCACTGAAGCAGTGTAAGAGGCCGAGGACAGAGAGGTCAGAGTAGGAGTGGGACGGGTAATTAAATTGACAAGCGACCGGCAGGTCAGGGTCACGTTTGCGGACTGAGCGGAAGTGTTCAGCAAAGCGATCACCCAATCTGCGCTTGGTCTCTCCAATGTAGAGGAGACTGCGTTGTGAGCAGTGAATACAGTATACTAAATTGAAAGAAGGTCACATGATCCTTGCCAATACGAAATGGAGAACAACTGTATAGTTCAGTGTAGCAATGTCCTCTGTATAGCTCCAAATTCAGCTTTGCAATTTTTGACACTTTTATAATCCAGCTGAAGAGTGAATGATTCTTTAAATCGATTTACCCAAACAGATTTTACATATAAAAACAATGCACTTCCATTTGTATCGTAAATGCAAATTACACCATTCCTCATTGATACTCTCCCAGCTCACCTCCTCTCAGAATGCTAATATATACAGATAGTGAGAGAGTGTGTGTGCGTGTGTGTGTTCGGGGGGGGGGGGGGGTGCGAGAGTGAGTGTATGCAAATGTGCATTTGCACATCAGGAAATCTGGGAAGTAAGATGAATGAGGATGCTTTGGAAGAATTTGCAGTCAAGACCAATTAAGACCAGCTGTTCTTTTCTGTTTTTTAAATGATCCTTGTCACTCTTTTGGATTTTCCATCTCCCATCTCAGGTGGACATCCTAGTTGTGCCATAAATGCCATAGGAGCCAACCTGAAATGCCCTGACCCCAGAAGGTTGGCTAGAGTTAGAAGTGCAAATTACAGACAGGTGGAAGTCCCACCAACCCAACGTTCCACTGCCATTGCATCAGAAAGGGCTTTGTTTTGCTCCCAGATAGTATGACTGCAAATTCTCTGGTATTTCAACAGAGACTGTGTTTTCTCTAATCTCCTTTGTAATTCAGAATTCAATTTCACGTAATACAAATAATAGCTCCTCCAGACACAAAGTGGAATTTCAACTTGATCTGAACAGATTGTTTCTGAAAATAGGGTGAGAGATAGCAAGATGGAGTGGTTTAGGGATTGAGCTTCATTATTAGGACCGAGACAACTGAAGGCTGTGCCACCAATATGAGAGAGAGGGGATGTCAAGAAAGCCACAATCAATAGAGCATAGGATGTGCACTATTACATATGACAAGAGGAGGTTGCAGAGGTAGGATGGGGTGAGACCTTGGAGGGATCTGTCAAAAATGATTTCAATCTGTTGAGAACTAGGAGCCTTGGTGACATTGTCAACCTTCATTCATTGGAAGCATTGGGCTGTAAGTTGTGCCCTCCTTTCTCTGGTCTGCTGGCTGCCTTGTTCCACATCTTTGCCTTCTTGTGCAGCCTCCTCATGCTGTGAAGACTGATGCTCCCACCCACCCCCACTCCCCACACCCCACCCCCACCTCTCCAACGCCTTCATCATCCCCTTCAGCTTCTGGAAGCAATAAGCCTTTCTGCATTGCAATATTATGTAGCATGCAGCAAGCTACAGTGATTCAGGAGACTCTCGCTGAGCTATATTGCAGAGTTCTACCAGATTTATGCAGCACCTAAAACAAGACTTCAGAATACCTATTGTCTATTCCATCACACTTCTTGTACTGACATGAGCCTCATTATATCTGTTGTCCCCTTTAGTCTGCAGAAGCCCTACTGACGTTATAAGCCCTGATCACCAATCAACCATCCTCATACACGGTTCCAAGTCATGTAAGCTGGCATGGTAGATTGTCGCATGATGAAATCATGATAACAGTTTCCTGAGTATTAGTTTGCACATGCAGGATAAGGTGATTGGCATTGCACACTAGCAGCACATTAATGGAATGAAATTGAGAAGGTTGTCGTTTAGGGCTTTGACTGTCACATGCATTCTGTCCTGTGATCCTTGCATCTATGGACTAGAATAGCTCGCACTCTTTGTTTCTTTGGTTCCATCACAAAGGATGTGAACTGCACTACCCGCCTGAACAGAGTATCAGTCACCTTCTTTATGCAATGGTGAGCTGCTGCCTGACTAATGCGGCAAAGATCACCAACTGCTGCCTGGAAGGATCCAATTGCAAACAAATTCAAGGTAGTGGTAACTTTGACTGGTACAGACAATGCTGTTCTCCTGATGGAAGTCAGCTGCTGTTCTTCAGCCAGCAGTTAACATATCTTCCCAACTCCCTTTGGAAGGGAGCGCAGCCACAGTGATGATTATGTGTGAAAACTTAACAGACATAAATGCTTTGGAAGGATTCAAATAACTTTCCACCATCTACAAGACACAAGTCAGGAGTGTGATGGAATGCTCTCCACCTGCCTGGATGAGTGCAGCTCCAAAAACACTCAAAAAGCTCAACACCATCCAGGACAAAGCAGTCCGCTTGATTGGCACCCCATCCACCACCCTAAACATTCACTCCCTTCACCACCGGCGCACCGTGGCTGCAGTGTGTACCATCCACAGGATGCACTGCAGCAACTTGCCAAGGCTTCTTCGACAGCACCTCTCAAACCCGCGACTTCTGCCACCTAAAAGGACAAGGGCAGCAGACACATGGGAACAACACCACCTGCCCGTTGCCCTCCAAGTCACACACCATCCCGACTTGGAAATATATCGCCATTCCTTCATCGTCGCTGGGTCAAAATCCTGGAACTCCCTACCTAACAGCACTGTGGGAAAACCTTCACCACACGGACTGCAGTGATTCAAGAAGGCAGCTCATCATCACCTTCTCAAGGGCAATTAGGGATGGGCAATAAATGCTGGCCTTGCCAGCGATGCCCACATCCCATGAATGAATAAAAGAAATTAATAAAGATGGCCCTGGGTCTCAAATCATTCTGATGTGAGAAGAGACTCCCTTTCCCATTATAAAAATTAAAACTGAAAGGGACTTGATTCAATATTTTAAAGTTATGACAGGAGTTGTTAAGGGGATGCAGAGTAGTTATTTGTAAATAATCAGAAGCGGTTAGAGGGAGGAGATAGATTATAAGCTGAGAAAAGGACAAGCTCAACATGATTTTAAACTCACTGAACAGGCTGCCACCATATGTAGGAAATGTGGACTCGGTTGCAGTATTCAAAAAGGAAACAGGCAAATTTCCTGACTGAATCATGAATCATGAGCAATATCTGCCTAACAGAGAGGTAGGAAAGATAAAATGGTCTTTTGAGGTGCAGAATATGGACCATAAACAAAAAGGAAAGCTGGAACAGCTGGATGGGTTTTTTCTTTCCTATTTGCTTTGGCACAAAACAGATTTCAAATGGCATGAAATGTTTTAATTTCCTGTTTTTATACATTAGGAAAATTACAGAGTCCTGTACTCACCATACATCCGATGGAGGTGACTATTGGAAATTCAACCGAGCTGCGCTGTGAAACATCTGGAGAAAATTCTCCTTTCACATTCATATTCTATAAATATAAAAACGAACAACAAATCCGCCTCGGTGAGATAAAAGACACCAAAATAACTATTGCAACATACCCACTGAAAGTGGCAGAAAATACAGAGAAAGTGTATAGCTGTAAAGTCCAAGGGACCAACATGGATAGTACCTCAAACTCCAGTAAAAAAGTACAGATCACTGTACAAGGTAAGTTAACTCAGGCATAATGAAATACCTCCAAAGTTAAAGATATTATCACTTCTATTCTTGTAATTCTTTGTGCTACATTGTATTTATGTGGATCCCAAAATTCCACAGGGGTTCTCCTGGTCTCCCACCATAACTCCAGCAGGAGGCCAGTGGAATCCCCAAAAAAACAGTAGAAACACGGCATAACCATATACTGTAATGCATTTAAAAACTATGGCCCTGAAATTCTGCATGAGTTCTCCCAGGTCCCCTGCTGTAATTTTAGCAGAAGACTGGTGGAACCCTCAAAAAATGGTGGCAACCCAGCGTAACCAGGTTACGGTGTCTTCAGCCTCCACCACAAACTCCGTACTCTTGCCACCAATTCCATTCCTCAGACGTAACCTCGGCATCCTGTTCGATCCCGAGCTGAGCTTCCGACCTCATATCCTCTCCATCACAAAGACCGCCCCCACTTTCACCTCAGTAATTTTTGCCACCTCTTCCCCTATCTCAGTCCATCTGCCACTTAAACCCTGATCCATGCTTTTGTTACCTCTAGACTCAATTATTCCAATGCTCCCCTGGCTGGCCTCCCATCCTCCACCCTCCTTAAACTTCAGCTCATCTAAATCTCTGCCACCCATATCCTATCAGGCACCAAGTCCCGCTCACCCATCACCACTGGACTTGCTGACCTACTTTGGCTCTCTGTCCCCCAAGGTCTCCAATTTAAAATTCTCATCCTAATGTTTAAATGCCTCCATGGCCTCACCCCTCCCTATCCGTAACCTCCTTCAACCTTACAATCCCTCCCAAACTCTCCATTCCTTCGACTATGGCCTTTTGTGTATTTCCCCCCCTTCACCCCACCATTAGCGGCCATGCCTTCAGCTGCCTAGAATCCTCCTTCTTCTTCAAGAATCCCCCTAAAACTCACCACTTTGACCAAGTTTTTGGTCCCCCACCTCCCCCCAATATATCGTTCTTTGGCTCGGCATCCATTCATTTCTGATTATGCCTCTGTGACGGGCTTTGGGACATTTTTCCACATTAAAGTAAGTTGTTGTTGTTGCTGCTGCTGCTGCTCACATACATTTATTCAGACAGGCACAAGCCTGGATTTGTAGGTTCAGGTCATTAGCATGGTCCCAACATGCCGCAGATGCAGAGTTGCCTTCCGCAGGGCTTTGGACCTAGAAACAGGCATGGAATTACAGGCACAGATCCAGGCCTGAATATCCATAGGGAAGCTGAAAGAAAAAGGTTTTACTTTTTAGATCCCCCTCTCCTGTCTGCCCTCTCAGATCCTCCTACTTCCAACTACTTCTGGTGCCCCTCCATTTGGGCATCCTTCCAGTGAATCTGGAAGAAAATTAAGAGGGAAAGCCTGAGATACCTGCCTCAGAATCCCATTCCTCGTGGTACAAGAATCGCACAACCTCCCCGCCCCAGCCCGGCCCACTTCCTCCCAGTTAACATTCTACCTCCACTCACTCTCACAAGATACTCGACTGTACACTGTACACTGTACAGACCAATATTTCCCACCCACCTTCATGTAGTGATGAGGAATCCCACCTTCTTCATCATTTTCTGTTTCTTAATGCACAAGCATCAGCAAAAAGGAGATTCATACTAATGGACATTTTAATTTTATTGTGGGATAAACTGTACACTTAACAGTTCTTTCCCACCTTGCATTACAACAAACTTGATGTGCATGAATATATTCGGTTTGAAAGAAAGGCTCTATTCAGCAGAAACTTCTTTACCCAGAGAGTGGTTAGAATGTGGAACTCGCTACCACAAGGAGTAGTTGAGGTGACTAGCATAGATTCATTTAAGGGAAAGCTAGATAAACACATGAGGGAGAAAGGAACAGAAGGATATGTTGATGGGGTTAGATAAGAAGGGTGGGAGGAGGCTTGTGTGGAGCATAAACACCAGCATGGACCTGTTGCGCTGAATGGCCTGTTTATGTGCTATATATTCTATGTAATTCTATGTAATCCTTGAAAATTCTGAAACATCTAACAGCACAATGCACTGCATAGTTCCACCATGCTGTGTGACAGAGGTGTTGAGCAGAGACTAGGGCCTCGAAATTCCTCATGGGGTTTTCCGCTGATTCCTTCATAACTCTGGCGGGTCCAGCAGAAACCAGTAGAAGATGGCAGGGGCTCAGTCATGCTAGCTCTTCGACATTTCTGGGATTTTCCAGGCAGCCTTGTAATGGCCAAAACCTCCGCCCACCCGTTACAAGGCAAATGATGTCTGGGGCAGCTCCAGAGGTGGGGACACCCTACACTGGGACTTCCCACTTCCCCAGCTCAGTCAGGACCTGGCTTTGAACCGGAGGCTGGTACGCCAACTTAGATGAGGCGTATGGGCCTCCAGATGGGCGGAGATGGGCCCCTCCTATGGGAGGGAGAGCCGGCAAGGTTAGCAACCTAGACCCCTGAAGACTGGACAGATTTTTTTTTTGCAAAATAGAATTGAGATCAGCTCCCTTACACAGGAGCTGCTAGCCTCGTGCAAATTAGGTGCCCTCCCACTTATCTCTTAAACCGGCAGAGTCATTGCTGGAGGGCACCAATTGATTTTCAGGGCCTAGGAGCTTCCCTGTTTCTACAGGAAAGGAAAATCAGCAATTCTCCTCAGCTGGCAAAGACTGAGAGACAGGCACTCCAGCTGTGCTCTTGGCCAGGAAATGGTACAGAGTGAACTAACAGGAAAGCAATAAGTTAAAAATCAGGGAAGAATAAATATGTTAATTTTGTAAAGATATCAACCACTGTTACCCAGTGTTTACCCACTATATCTAACTTATCATTTCAGATCCATTTTCAGATCCGGAATTTACAATTGAACCCTCAAATGAAATATTTGAAGGCGATAAGCTAACCATGACATGCATTGTTCAGCTTATATCTTCGAATCCAGGTGTACAACCTCAATTAACAATTGTGAAGGGTGTGACTCCAATAAATACAAATGCTATTAGTGATTTTGCAGTGGAAGTTTCTAAAACAGCAACTGCAAATGATACAGGAGAATACAAGTGCAATGCAAAATGGAATGATGCATTGAAAAGTATGAAAAGACAGGTGATTGTGACAGGTAAGACTGATATTTACTATGATTTGGGAAGTACAGAGCCCAAAATGCTCTTGGTGACTATAAACTGAGCAATGTTATTGGTGTCAGGAATCAAAGCAGGCAGTGGCACCTGGGTTTGCAGACAATGGGGGGAAATTTCCTTGAGCTCCTCCTGCTTTCCGGGGTTTCTGCTGAAGTAACAGCGACGGAGCAGGAGAAGCCCCAAGGAAATTCACCCCTTTTATTTTCTTGCTTTTGCTGCATGCCCTGAAAATTCCTTTACATCACTTTCTATTTTGCTAATAACCAGCCAGAGTTTTTGAGCCTTTCAGTATTGCCATGTTTTGTGGTTATTGACAACCTCTAAATAAGATTTATTATGGGAATAAAAACTGGAATAAATAGTTGCAGCAGGCCAGAGGGGAGATATTCCTCTTCCCGACAACTGTGAAATGCTCAGTCGACAGTGCAGTGAAGAGGAAGGAGGGCCGGAGACCTGTTATATCAGATCCCCATTCCCAATGCGCTACGCCAAGATTTTGCGGCATCCCTTGATGTGCTGTAATGGGCGGGCCCAGAATAACCATTCAAACAAAGTGGGAGGGGGCATTCCCACCTTCCAGTCTCAGTTTCCTGCTCGTCCAACTGTTGGGTGTCGGACGAAACAAGGTATTGGAACTTGCACCAGGACTCCCAGACACTGGAAGATCTGCAGTGGCCCCAGGGGCAGCCCAAAGATTTTAGATAAGTTAATTTGTTCTTTTCAAAACCCTGCCCCCAAGACGATCTACCCATGCCAGCAGCTAGGAGCACAGCTGCAGGCATCTCAGCTGCTCAAAAATTCCTCACAATTTGAGGAACTTTTGCCCCCTATTTAGCCACTTACCTTTAACGGACTGCATTGCTTTAAATTTCAGCTAGGGCATGATTTAGTGGTACCCTCATTAGGCTAGCCCCTTGCACAAAGCCAAAGCTGCACAAACAGCTATGAATAGTTATGCAAAAGGTCTGACGCTACAATATTGGCTAACTTTGCGCTAGCAGCGTTACCTAGGGCCAGAAAACTGACAGTGAGACACACTGGTCTCGATTTTAACCCTACTCCCCCCCCCCCCCCCACCTGATGGGCTGGAGAGGGTCAGGGCGGTGGGAGGGAGTTAAAATATCGGGATTGAGCAGCCTGACCCCAACCCAACCCCATTCAGGCCCGATTAAAATTTAACAAACAAACATCAGACCATCGACAAAGCACCTGTAAAAGGCAGGCAGGGGCCTAATTAACATTCAAAAGTCGTGACCCGATAACTTAAATTTATCATTGAGTGAGGGGGAGGCCCGCGCTGTGGAATTCCCGGCAGCAGTTCCGAGACGGGAGGTGCTTTTTCGCACTCCTTTTGGGCCAGGAGGCGCAGGAGTGATCCCCCAAGACTCACAAGTAAGCCTTTGGCCTCTCCCAGCCTGGATCACAGCCCCGATGTTCTCACCCCCACCTCCCGATGGGAAGACTGTGGCCCCGTTGTTCTCGTTTCCCCCGCCCTTTGGCGGCCCCATTGTCCTCGCTCTCCCCCCCTCCCGATGGCGGCCCGGAGCCTTCATCCTGTACTGACCGCTGGGAACTATCCTCACGGGGCTCCAGCTGCGGCCTTCTGCCGCTTGCTCGCGCTCCTGCCGCCAGCCGGGCTGCCAATTTGTTGGGCTGTCAGGCAGGAGTCTGCAGCAGATTATTTAAATGAGGCCGCCGTTAAGATCGGCAGGGCCTCCACGTCTCCAGCCATGCCGGGTTTTCCCTGCGCTACCGCACTCCCCCGACCTCCCTGTTAATATCAGAGCCGTTGTGTCTGATGGTCTTATTTGTTGTTTTTTATAACAGTACCAGTTTCCAAACCAACTTTAAAGTCAACTCCCACTGATGGTAATGTGGTGAAATATGGTAATGTATCTCTTACGTGTGCTGTGTCGAAGGGATCTTGTCCAATAACTTACAAGTTTTACAAAGAAATATCAGGAGTACCTTTACATCAAAGAACGTTAAATTCAACTGAAGCAGTCCATTACATTATCTCAGTTAACAATGAACACAGTGGAATGTATTCCTGTGAGGCATCAAATTCTGCAAATCAAAGAACTCAAACGAAAAAGAGTCAGAATGTTACTATAACTGTAAAAGGTAAGATCACTGTATCTGTTTTCTTCCAGTAAATTCTTCTAAATTAAACTGTACCTGGAATTCTTGTGCAGTGATTGCTAGCCATTTAATTTTTTAATTAAATCTTGTCCAATTGCTGTATAGAGATAATATCTGTGAGCTGATAGGGAATTCGGGAGAAACATCTTTACCCAGAGAGTGGTTACAATGTGGAACTCGCTACCACAAGGAGTAGTTGAGGCGACTAGCATAGTTGCATTTAAGGGGAAGCTAGATAAACACATGAGGGAGAAAGGAATAGAAGGAAATGTTGATGGGGTTAGATGAAGAAGGGTGGGAGGAGGCTCGTGTGGAGCATAAACACCGGCATAGACCTGTTGGGCCAAATGACCTGGTCCTATGCTGTATATTCTATGTAATTCTATGATAGTGGAAGAGCAATATTACTGTTGACAGTAACTGGAGATTACACATGGGCAGTAGCAGTGGAAAGTAATATCTACACGCATATCATTTTCTCCCTGTTCCCAAGTACTCTGGGGAAGGAGAAAGACCTCAAAAAAGTGCAGTAAGAGATCAACATTCCCCACAATACAGGTTTTCCTTTTTCTGGTCCAGATGCTATTGGCATCTGAGACAAGGTTAGAGGATGCTGGTGTTCCCTGTCCTCTCTACAGTTTTATTTGGCCTAGAGTTTTGTTTTCAGTGGGAAGACTGGAGCTAAATGGTGTAAACGACTCCCTCACAATCCATTAAAAGGGAATTTTATTATAAAGGAGGGTATTGGCTGGTCAGTGCAAAGCAGTGGCAGGTGAGAAATGTCTACTTGGTAAATATTTATGGCCTGGAATTTCCTGGATTGCATTTACAAAGAAATTATGCTGCAGTTTCTGCCGGTTTTAATAGAACTATTTAAATGAGCAACAGAGAATTTTGGCGGACGTAACTCAGAAGCAGCACGAACGATTGAGGAAATCTGCGCGAGTGACAACGTTTCAGCATAAAACCGGCATAAATCAGTTACACGAATTTCCTAACAAAGCCACTCTTACGCCATAGTCACACCATAACTTTCCAGGAAATTCCGGACCTATGTGTTTACATTCAGACATCCCCATAACTAGGGCAAAATACTAACTAAATAATTGCCCTATTTCTGATATTATTGATAACGATGTCTACTTTCAGCAGCCATGGAGAAAATCCAAGCTGTGTGAATTCACAATGAAATAACAATAACTGTTGGGGCATGTACTGCATGATGCACGCAATGTTTTATAATCTGATGTTGAAATATCCATTTTGGTTTTCAAAGATAATTCAATATTCAAAGGAATTCAAATCTGCAGTGGGTTTTGTATTCTATTGATTTGTGTGTACAGTATGTACATAAATTACTAATATTCAGTTAATAACTCTCAACTTCACGGCTTCCAAACTCTTCTAACACCACACACTGTGTTTGTTCATTAACTCTGTAACATTTATAAATTCTAATAGAAGTCTCATCAACATTCAAACAGAATACCTCTCATCATACTGTTGGTATTTTGAATGGCATTGGACATATTGCTCCTCACCGACCACCTTTAGTTCCCTTCCACACAATGTCTTCAAATCAACGTTTACTCCTTCAATGGATGCCAGGATAGGGCATTTGGAATGTGGATGTCTCCATAACTCTTGTGTCCCCAATAGAACAATGAGTGATGCACTACCAGATGAGAGTGAACTGTATAAGAATAATAATTTTCCTTTAAATTAATTTGTACTCATCAATGTGAGTTAAAGCATTCCCAGAGAATTTAATTACTTTCCACCTTTGCTCCCACATCAGCATCAGATGTAGCACAGATCAGTTCCATGGTAAAGCTCCCTCTTCTCCGCCTCAACTTCTTAATCCAGAATTCAGAACAGCAGTCCTATTGCAATTGTGTGGCATTTCATTTTCTATGCATCTTCTCCAGAGCCGATTGATGTCAAGCTATATATAAGGGCTTGCTGTGGACTCACAATTATTGAAAATTAGACAGAGACAGCTCAAAGTCATTTCACTTGGAGGGGTAGATTATTGTCTTTACTGCCTGGGCAAGGTTGGAGCACACAGCTCTTACAGAACCCATTGAAATTATTGGAAGGAAAATCCAACAAGTTCTGTTAATGGCGTGCGATCCCCCCACTGAATAAATCTTTCTGCGCTATGCCTAAGAGCTGTGCCTGAAACATTAAATCTTCATTTCTTTGCAGACCCTGCCTGACTTTGAGTGTTTTCATCATTTTCTGTTCTTATTTCAGGTGTTAATATGCTAATATTTTAATTGCAACCGTATTTATCTGCTAAATTTGTTCTGTAAAGGGTCCATTGAGTTCAAAGGGCTTTTTCTTTACTTGGTGATAAATGGATTGTTCTAGCAGCTATTGGATGGGCAATAGTTGCCCCTTTTGGAATTTTTGAATAGGTGTGTTTGCATATATTTCTGTTTAGCCGTATACATAATTCTCAATTTATTGAATTGAGTGGATCACTGGGTTGTCATCTTGGAGAGTTTTTGGGAAGTGCAGCCCGATTGTCTTTTGAAATTCTATGGATGATTGACAGCCTGGCACAATTATGAGAGATACTTACTTTGATTTTCCTTGTCCTGGTTGAACTTCACACAGCACTAAAGGTATATCTCTGGAAGCATGCACCCAGTTGAGCAGTCCTTCTGTAGCCAGAGAGAGAGAGATTGATAGGAGTCATGTGAGAACTTAGGTAGTGAACCTCAGGTAAAGTTATTGTCAAAGGACCATGGCCTAAATTTTAACCTGGAGCCGGGAAGAGGGTGGGGGGGAGCAATTCCTGATGGGAAACTCGAAAGTACGGGTTTCCCGGACATCCTTACAATTTTGACGTAAGGATGTCTTTTATTTTTTTTGTCGGTTTCCGGCTGCCGTCAGTCGGATGGGAGAAGAGCAAGGAAGTGGATGCGAGCAGCTAAGTCTTAGATGGGGGGGGAGGGGGCCATCGGAATCGGAGGTCATCAGGGGAGTTGGTCATCAGGGGGTTCATTCATCGTGGTGGGGGGGGGTCAGACATTGTGGAGGGGGTTCGGAGATCATGGGGGGGGTATCGCTGCAGGTAGGCTTGTTGGGCCTGGGTGAAGTACTCCTGCTCCTCCGGGCCCACAAGCTGTCAATAAGGGCACTAACCTGCTGTTTCAGGCCTTCTCGCCTCCTCTCACATGGAATGAAGTAGTAGGCCCGGGAATCCCGGCCCCCAGGAGTTAAAAATAAAAAAGCTGTAAAAATGAAGGCCCACAGCCTCTTTGAAAGCTTTCACTGACCAACCCCCAACTTGCCTCCTAAGAGCAGGTTAGTCGCCCACCCCTCATCCTGCTTCCGTTAAAACCGGAAGTGGGCGGGTCAGGGTCGAGTTTTAGTTTCTTTACAATTTTTACCTTCCCACCCACCCCCAACCCACCCGTTCGTGGGGTTAAAATGTAGGCCTATGTCTCAGGTCCAATTTCATTTTTAGTTTTAGTGCAGAGACACAACTGCTTTTTCTATTATTTGAGGATAAATAGTTATATTCCATATATTACTGGAGAACTGCTGTTTTTCTTTGTTACTGCTTACTTTTTTTTATTAGTTCTTGGGATGTGGGGGACGCTGGCAAGGCCACAGTTATTGCCCATCACTAGTTGCCCTAAGAAGGTAGTGGTGGGTCTTCTTGAACCCCTGCAGTAGTGATGGTGCTCCCATGATGGCGTTAGATAAGAAATTCCACGATCATGACCAGTGATGATAAAGGAATGGTGGTATATATGTAAGTCAGGCTGATGTGTGCCCTGGAGGGGAATTTGCAGGTGATGGTGTTCCCATGACATTGCTACTCTTATTCTTCTTAATGATAGAGGCCATTCAGCTGAGAGGTGCTGTTGAAGTAAGCTTGGCAAATTGCTGTAGTGCATCCTGTAGGTAGTGCATACTGCAGCCACAGTGCGCCAGTGATGGAATGGGTGGATATTGAGTTTAATGACAGGGGAGCCGATCAAGCGGACTGCTTTGTCCTAGATGGTACTGAGCTCCTTGGGTGTTGTTGCGGGTTGCACCAATCCAGGCAATTGGTGGGTATTCCATCACACTTTAAGCTTTGTAGATGGTGGAGAGGCATCAGGAGTTAAACCACTCGTCACAAGTACCCAGCCTATTTCAATTTCTCTATTAAGTAGTACAAGACAGCAGCAAATAAGTATTCAAATGTTAATTTAAATTAATTTTGATAGTCTTTTATATTAGCAGCCAGACTGCAAGAGACTTTTTGAGAGGACACAGACTTGCATGATAGAGTATTCGTTGTAGCCATTTTGTCCCCAGAAAGAATAAAGATTTTTCTTAAATCAACCATTCAGTAGTTGATCCATCACTGAATAGCTTTCCAAAAAAAACCATTCCTGATATGTGTTGGGAGTAATCTCTGTTGTAGGGCTGTGTTGTGTAACATGTAGAATTAATTGGCAGAAAAATACAAAAGGTGAGATGAGTTACACTGAGCTGCAATCTAGAAATTGTTCTCAACTCAATTTGTTTAACGAGATGGTATTTCCAGCCATGATAGGCATTCCCTGCTAACGAAGAATCACTGCTTAACATACAATACCAGGTGAAAGGGAGAATAAATAATTTTTAGATCAGAAACAAAAACATTAAAGAAGGTTCATCCCAACATTCCACTGTACCTTTTAATTTAAAACAATTTCTCCCATAATACACCATTACATAAAGCAACTACAAGTAATTGATGTTGTTTCTATTTAGAATCTAATATGCTAGTAATATTTTTACCTTTGATTTTCCGTGTTGTTGCAGTCTCATTGAAAGTTGCATTTCACTAAGTAACTCCTGTTACGCGTTTAACTGTAGCGCTATCTGAATGTAGCTTCAAATCACAGAACTAACTGCTAATATTTTAACAATGAGGATTTAGGGTGACATATCCTATTTTTATAAGCATAATAATGAGCTCTGCTGTTTATATGTCTTGCTTTGTACATTTGTCTTCATTGTCTCTATATGAGTTTTTGTTATTGCGTCACTGTTATAATAACTGTAAATTAGCCTGTCTCCAATCATGTTACATGTTTAATATGTCGAAGGTATCCAGCGGGTTCTATGCAATCCTTCTATTCAGTTTCTATGGTGATCATGTGACTCACAGTATTAGAATTGTTATACATTATTAGTATGATCATGGTATAAGCTGGAAAATAGTTTTAAGATACTGAAGAATGTTTTTCCATTAACCCCATCAGTATACTAAAATAGAAGATCTACAGGTGTCTTCAGTCACCAAGTATCACAAGTAATTGTCAGCCTTGGCTCAGTGATAGCATTCTTGCCCCTCAGTCAGAAGGTTGTGGGTCCTAGTCCCACTCCAGAGATTCAGGCACATAATCTAGGCTGATATATCAGTGTAGTACTGAGGGAGTTGCCGTCTGTTGGAGGTGCCGTCTTTCAGATGATACATTAAACCAAGGCTCCCATCTGTGCTCTCAGGTGGATGTAAAAGATCCCATTTCACTACTGAAGAGCAGGGGAGTTATCCTGTCCAACATTTATACCTCACCCAACACCACCAAAAGAATATTAGCTGGTCATTTATCTCATTGCTGTTTGTGGGACCTTGCTGTACGCAATTTGGCTGCCACGTTTCCCTACATTACAACAGTGACTACACTTCAAAAGTACTTCATCAGCTATGAAACACCTTGGGACATCTTGAGGCTGTGAAAGGCACCTTATATATGCATTCCATGGAAACTCTGAAAAGAAAAAGATAGGATGAATATGTCAAGGATAATTTTCCAACTTTGCAGTTTCAGTGGATAGTCTCGCAATATTGGAAGTTTGGGCATGGACTGTGCATGATTTTCCAAATAGCAGCTCTCCAGTTCCCCACCCCAGTAGTTACTCTTCATATATTAACAAAAACAATGAGTGATGGCAGACTATTAAACCCTGGGAGATATCACATATGAGACCATTCCTGTGTATCACCCCTGACCCTCCCACTCCCTTATATACACTTTCCCTGCCTAGCTTGATTGAGTATATTGAGGCAAATCTTGGTGACCCTACAAATACCCTGCCTGAGATTAGCTAACTCAGCAAATACCAGGAATCAAGCCTGGGACTTTCCTCATCTGTGTGATTTAGAACCACGCCACGTGTTGTGTTTATCCATCAGCCATCAGGGAAGCTAACACTATGAGGATATGTAGAAAATCGTTGACCCAGTCTGGCCAACACAGTAAACGCTTTGCTGGGCTTTCTAATTACAATGGCAATAGAGTGTGTTTTTGATATGACCAGAACAATAATTTAAATTGAGCAATCCCATCCATGAAAGTAGAATACCACTACACAAAACTGCAGCAGTAATAGTTTATATTGTACAATCATTACTCATTTAACTGATTGCCATGACAGAAATTACTTTCTTTGGTGTAACTATTAGAGATGGTATAGCTGATGAAAATTTGCTTTATTGCTGTTTTTCTTCTGTAGACACAGGCAATATTTAAGATGGTGCATTTTTAAAAAGAAAAAGAGGAAAGACTTGCATTTATATAGCGCCTTTCACAACCTCAGGACATCCCAAAGCACATTACAGCCAATGCAATATTTTTGAAATGTAGTCACTGTCAGGAAACACAGCAGCCAATTTGCACAGAGCAAGATCCCACAAACAGCAATGTGGTAATGACCACATAATCTGTTTTAGTGATGTTTATTGAAGGATAAATATTGGCCAGGACACCGAGGAAAACTCCCTGCTCTTCTTCGAAATAGTACTATGAGATCTTTTACATCCACCTGAGAGGGCAGACACGGCCTCGGTTTAACATCTTATCCAAAAGATAACACCTCCAACAGTGCAGCGCTCCCTTAGTACTGCATTGAAGTGTCAGCCTGGATTATGTGCTCAAGTCTCTGGAGTGGGACTTGAGCCCACAACCTTCTGACTCAGAGGCCAGAGTGAGTCATGGCTGACACTACTTTAATTCCAAAATTATATCTAGGTGTGGATTTATTTCTCTTCCAAAAGTATCTTACAATACTTTTGTTTCAGTTCCAGTATCCAACCCGACAATAAAACTCAACTCTTTAAAGGTTATATATGAACCAGGAGAACGTATAACTCTGCACTGCCACTCAACCAATGGAACCACTCCTATAACTTATTCATTGTTCTTAAACAAAAGATTCATCTGCTCTGTTACCGGGTTTAATACAGAACCTGCAACTTTTAACGTGCTCATAAATGAAACCAAAGATGGTGGCGAGTTCAAGTGCAAAGCTGAGAATGAAATTCCAAATTCGTACAAATACAGTGAAGGAATCAGCTTTACAGTAAAAGGTATGTTCCCTAATGATCAGGAGATACTGCCAAACTTTTCAGCTTTCCTCTCTTTGACCAATTGTTAGTTCTGCAAATCCCTACTCATTGTTGCAATCATTTCCTCACCTGTGCGCTATATGTAGTCCTCAGCTATTCATTAAATTAGGACTGCCCTAATTTCAGACCTGCAACAACATGAAAGGTGATACATTGGGATTTTAGAACAGATTCTCGAATCTTGTGTCTCTTGTCATCACATGAAGACCATGGCCCCAAATTGTTTGGCCCTTCTGGCAAACTCCAGCAGTGGTCTGGCCAAAATGGCCAGAAACTCTGCTGGGACCCGGAAACACCAGAGAGGATGGGAATTCCCTATGATGGTTGTTCCCACTTCCTCGGCATCAAAGGGACCCAGCATACATTTGGAGGCCAGTACATCCATTGAGATGAGGCAACTTGGAAAAAGCTCCAGACTTGCGTATTTTCTATAGATTATTCCACACAATATGAAAGTGAATACAAGGTACGATGTCATGCACTGCATTGGATTTTAAAGAGTAGAAGAAAAATCTACCAGCATTAACAAACTTAAAATTTCAATTCTGGTGTCAGGTTATTCATGTAAAATATGAATATTTATTTTCAGTTCTCATAGCAAGATTAAGTCATAAATGGTATTAAATGGTTGTAAACTTCTAGTAAAAATGCAGAACCGAAATTTATATTTAAATTTTCTGTAAGTAAAATTCAATTATTTTTATGCCTGAAATGGGTCTTGTCACCGACCAGAAAAGGAACAAAAGGTATCCAGCCCAGTAGATAAATATGCGCTGGGAGTAATTTTTGCAAAATACGTATTCAAAGTGCGCCCTGATTGCCATGAGTTCTACCTCTCTGAATTAGTGACTCCAGTCATTTCCAGGAGAATTTATATATATGAAAAATTCCACATCTGCACACACTTCCTGTCAACTCTTTTGTTATAAATTCCTATGTAAAACATATCACGCCATAAGTACATCCTCCACCAGCAGTGACGATGAACCACCTCAATTTGCATCTTCCAGGTCCTCAACCTGTACTCCTAAACTCCAACCAACTCGACTTCTCTGCTTCCCAAATTGTGCTATTTAACTGTAAATAATATAAAATTAAAGTATTACATAAATTTAAAAACATAATGTATGACTTTAAAGTGGTGTCTGAATTATCTCTGCGCACCCTGGTTCAATTATCCCCCGCTCTCTCTATTGCCGCTTTACCTGAAGGTTTTGACTCCCTGTGTAGAAGTCCATAGCAGATTGACTAATATACTATTAAAAATCTTGCGTAGGGTAGAGACCTGCTGTCCACAAACCTTACTTCCTGTTGTCATGATTTTTGGTCACACTTCTCTATCAATATTTACCAATCAACATTTCAGCATTTCCCATTCAATTTTGCTATGTCAACTGTCACAATATAGTTTGGGGATCTGGCCACTAAGTGGCCCTGTGGAATGAGTTTCTTAAGTCTCCCAACTCCATCGCCGTTTTGCATTTAAAGAAATATTCATCAATTGGCCATAGGAAACACCACAAGCAGAGTACTACAGGGTTAAAATGGTTTTTGGGTTCTGATCACCGTCACAATATTTGAACCAGAAATTCAGGATTGGAAAGCAATTACTGCAGACCTGTCTCTGCCATCTGGGATTAGCAATAATTCATTACAACTCATGTGGGCACCCGGTATAAAGTAGCTTACTGGACAAAAGTCAGGTAGTGCCACTGAATAATTGGTTGGGTATCACCCACTTGAAAACGTCCCCCAAAATTAACAGTACCAACTATTAATCTCAAACTCATGACCAGCAAAACAAAATGTTGGTTAATTCAAATCTCCATTTGTAATAAGATTGAAACAAGTTATCAAGTCCTCACACTGATCACTATTAACATTTGCTACACGGGATAAAACAAACTCTAAAGACATTCACACATCCAGAGTGGTGATCACATCAAACCATAAGGGCAAAGTTCAAGCATTTTATTATCATCAACTCAACCCCTTGTGTTAATGATGTGGAGATGCCGGTGATGGACTGGGGTTGACAATTGTAAACAATTTTACAACACCAAGTTATAGTCCAGCAATTTTATTTTAAATTCACAAGCTTTCGGAGGCTTCCTCCTTCGTCAGGTGAATTTTCACATCGTTCACCTGACGAAGGGGGAAGCCTCCGAAACCTTGTGTTAATGACATGGAACACATGCTACATTCTATGATATCTTGCATGTAGTAAAGATTAAGGCAGTAATCAGTGACAATAACTCACTTCACAGCTCAAATTTTGCAACTCGACATAAGCCTGACTGGAAGTGGGGTAATGCAACAAGAGCACCCACCTAACCCATAGTGCATGGACCCCATGTGTATATCTGGGATCAGCATCATTTGCATAATGGAGACAAGCTCCCAGGAAAAATGTCTCTGGAGCTTGCCCATTGGAAGATGGAAATCAGGTTCTGCTACAAGATTTAAAGGCCTGCAGTAGTTTGAAGGGTCAGGCATTGTGGTTTTGTAAGCCAGTACCCTTATGTTTTGAAGCATATCTGCAAACATTTTAGGAGGGCACAGAATTCCCCATTTCTCTGTTGGAGCCATCAAAATTCTGATGGAGGAACTGATGTACAGGTAGGGGGGCACTTTTTGGGACATTACAGGACCCCCAGGCAAGCTAGCCAATAAGAATGGCTGAAGATGATCACCAGTGTGAATGCTATATGCAACATACAACAATCCTGAAACCAATGTAGGAAAAAGGTCAGCTAAGGTAAGAGAACACACTTTCATTTCATTAATTTTGTGTACTAAGCACTTATTGCACTTAGGATTACCTCCCCCTCACGCTGTCTTAAATTACTTTCAGTGCTTGCCTTGAATGCAGTAATACCCCAGCTTTTCCTGGAAGTGTTCCTTCACTTGCATTCTTGCACATAATCAGCTCAACGTAATCATCCCATCCAATGAAGCTGCATAATGCATGTATATGTCATCACACCTATGGGGGCCACATGCTGTCATTTGAATATCAATGTATATCATCAAGACAATTGCACCCTCTCACTTCTATTCTGCCTGTAGGAGGCGACAGCACAGAATAACAACAACTTGCATTTATATAGAGCCTTTAACGTAGTAAAATGTCCCAAGGTGCTTCATAGGAGCGTTATCAAATAAAATTTGAAAGAACATATACAGGAGAGGGAGCTTCTAACCTTTATCCAATAACCCTGTGTCAGGAAGAAGCCCTGCAAATCCTGGGAATGAGACCACGGGTTGGAGGTAAGGAAGTGGGAAAATTTGCCCCAGCTCAGGGTCTGTGCTAATCACTTTCTCCTGCTCTTTCTTTTCGTCTTACGCTCTCATTTCTTAGCTGGCAACAAATCATGTACTGAAGCACTTTACCATGCCACTCCCTTTATTGAAAGCTATATGTGAAGACTTCTCATAACAACATCATTGTAACTTTTCTCCCTCTTCTTCTCTAGGCGTGCCAAAGGAAGCTGAGCCAGGACCCAGTGACCTTATGTCTGCCAGCACTTCACATCATACACCATAACTCACTCTACCCCACTAAAGCACCAGCTCAGAGACATCTATCTAGAGAGACTTAGATAGTAATTCAGAGGTGGGTGCAATGAGTGAGACATAGAGCACGAGTGAGCAGAAGCAGCTGGCAGTAGCAGAGGAGCAGGAATGTGCTGCCCAGGGGGACCAACTCATGGCGCATCTTAGTTGATGAACCCGGAGTTCTGGCTTCACAGGCCCTGTTTCAAAACAAAAGATGCATTCTGAGCATGGTACGTTGGTGCAGACACTGAGGATCTGCCAAGTAGCAAGCTTGCATGAAGAAGTCCATTAATCATAAGTGTGCAACTTTACATGATGGTTTTGCAAAGCTCCATTCAGGAGCATATAGCAACTCCAGAGACATCTGCATCATAGACCCCCTAACGCTAATTGGTGATTCTTTAAGTGCACAGACTACCCCCAATGAAATCTGAGGATTCGGGTCGAACGGGCTATCTTAATCCAGCTTTGACAGGCTTAAGAATCTAGATAGAACCATGAGGCACGGATTCACTCATTTTACTGGTATCATTAGTTCTACTCTCACAGTGATTGGTGGCCGTGGTGAGGTAGGGCCAAGCAACAGGGACATGGTTGGAATGGGAGCAGATAATGGTGCTATCTCTCACAATAGCAACACTACCACCTCAACAGCTAGGCCCCTCTAATAGCTGCATCAGTTTAAGAAACCACAAAGGGCCATGCCACCTACACAGCCTGTGGCTGGTCCTGCTCAGGACTCAGCTCTCAGGAGGCAAGGGCCAACCTAAATCCCAAGAGCCTGTTATAGTCACACATCAGCCAGCAGCTTCAAGTACTTCTGCCTCTCAGACAGCACCTAGTCGAAACATCAGGATAGGTTTAAGAGGACGTACGTCACACACTGTCAGCAAAGGAAAGCGCCACAGAAGCAAATACAAGACACTGGCACGCATGACACAGGCTACAGATTAAAGCTCATTATGTGTACAAAAACTGTTCTTCCAAAGGTTTATGAGCATATTTCATAAAATGGAAGAAATATGAGATTTCTGATTCACCGGGAAGATTTAAGGCACTGGAGATGAATACATATTTATGGAGGCAATGCAAAGAGGTAGACAGGATTGTTAATGCAATGGACACACTGCAAAGCTAAGAGAAACTCTCCTGTAATACAGCTTGCTGAATGGCTCTTGCAGCCAGAATTGGGTGCTGTTCTGCAGTACCTTCAGTATCTTCAAGCTCTTCATACTCCTTTTGGTTGTCCTCAAGCTGTGCTTGGGGTCTTCCTTCTCCAGGGCCTTCATGATGATGATTCCTTGCAGGGCGAAGTTGTGTAGCATGTAGCACACAACCAGAATTCTTGTAGCCTTAAAGGGACATACACCTACATTTTAGCAGAATAATAATATATGTTTTCAATGGTATAATTTTCCTGTCTTTATAAAACCGTGCATCCTCTGACTTAATGTGAGCAGTGCCGTGAGTGACACGCAAGTTTTAAAAAAATTTCTCCTTCAACAACCTCACAGGAGATCAACTAGTATTGTAAAATGTTGTGATTTCTTACATTTTTACCACATTTATTTTAATGGCCTCATGTTTTTTGCCATTGGCAAACAATATTGCACAATTAGTCCCTGCTGGGGTACCAGGTGAATGAGCTATAAGTGATATTTGGATTCATTTTGCTAGTTGCTATATTTTCTATATATCATAGACTTCTTCTCATTTCAGTTCCTGTATCCACACCACTATTTTATCCTCCGTTGAACTCTACCGAGGTGAAGTTAGGAGAAACTGACACTGCACTGCATAACAAGCACAGGAACTCTTCCAATCACTTACACACTGTATCGGAATCAATCACGTCTCCAATCAGCCTCTACAACCCAGGCAGTACCAGCAGTTTTTAACATAACAGTAGAGACAAAGGAGCATTCTGGAGAGTAAAGATGTAAAGCTGAAAATCAGATTTCTTCACAACGCAGTAATGGAATATCATTTCATATTTTAAGTATGTATATGCTAAATGCACACTGTACCTTCATAGTACTATGCATTGTTAAGTTACATGTGTCAATGGGCTTATATCAGGTAACTTTGTTCATTATACAATATTTATTTATATTCTAATTTCAGTTTGCCTATTTCATAGGAGTAGTAATAATACTCCTATGAAATAATACTTGGATTGAAGTGTCAAAATTAAGTGGTTATGTTTTTCTCCTCCAGGTTTCTCTTCTCTCCTAAATGTGCTCACTCATTTAAGGCTATGATCCTATGGGTGCTGGTAGACCTCTAGTACCTTGTCCAAGTGACCATTCTTCATGCACGACTTTAGATCATCAGTGTTAGCAGCTTATTTTAATATGTGGGGAGACTCACCCGAGCCCGATTCCAACATCCATGTGCACAGATTCCAGCATCGATCACTGGATAACAAATAAGGAGTACGAACTCTGTCTGATATTTCCTCTCCATGCCCACGGTGCTAAGGCTAATTGTTGTGCCCTTAAAATTTGCTAAAACAATACAGACCGGGGATAGAAACTAAGGTGTTCCTGGCTCATGTAGCAGAGCAGCATATCAGACAGTGCATTTACCTATTCAGGCATCAGAAGAGCTCTTTGTGAAAGGTTGTTTGTTGCATGCACTTTGACTTCATTGAATACTTTCAAATCTTTGAGATTTCTGTATGATTTATAGTATCATAGAATTTTGTTACTCAGAAGGAGGCCTATGAAAGAATTATCTATTTAGTCCCATTCCTTGGCCCATTTCCATATGCTTTTAAACTTTTCTTCAAATAATTATCCACTTCCTTGTTAAAAGCAGTCTATCACTCTTTCTGGCAGGGCAGGTGGTGTGTAGTGACTGCAGGATGTGGGAGTTGGTGGAGAGCAGCGTGATCTCTGGCAAACACATCTGCAGTAAGTGTCTGCAGCTCGAGGAACTTCAGCTCATACTTGTTGAGCTGGAGTCCGAGCTGCAGACATTGCAATGCATCAGGGAGGTGGAGAGTTACCTGGACACTTTAATCCAGGAGGCAGTCACACCCCTTAGATTAGGCAGTAGTTTAGATTTGTTCAGTGTTCAGGGAGGAGAAGGTGTGACTGCGAGTCAGGCAGGTATGAGGACCCAGGATCTAGTGATGGAGGAGCCTCAGCCCTTGACCTTGTCCAACAGGTATGAGGTACTTGCCACCTGTACGAATGACAGCAAGGACTGCAGGGAGGATGGGCAAAATGACCACGGCACCGTGGTACAGGAGGCCATTCAAGTGGGGGGGAGTAAAAAGGAATGTGGTAGTCGTAGGGGATTGTATAGTCAGGGGGATAGACACTGTTCTCTGCAGCCGTGACCGAGAGTTCTGAAGGCTGTGTTGCCTACCCGGTGCCAGGGTTAAGGATATCTCTTCGTGGCTGGAAAAGAACTTGGAGCATGAGGGGGGGGATCCAGTTGTCATGGTCCACATAGGAACCAACGACATAGGTAGATCTAAGAATGAGGTTCAGCTCATTTAAGGCTAAATGTTGACAGTTTGAGGAGCTAGGGTCTAAATTAATACGCAAAACCTCAAAGGTAATAATCTCTGGATTACTATCTGAGCCACGTGCAAATTGGCATAGGGACAAACAGATCAGAGAGTTAAATGCGTGGTTCAAAGAGTGGTGTGGGAGGAAGGGGTTTCGATTCATGGGGCACTGGCACCATTACTGGGGAAAGAGGGAACTGCTCTGATGGGTCGGGCTCCACTTAAACTGGGCTCGGACCAGCGTCCTGGCGAATCGAATAACTAGGACTGTAGATAGGGCTTTAAACTAAAAAGGAGGAAGGGAAGGGGGGGGGGGGTCAGGTGAGGAGAAATTTAGAAATCTAATGATAAAAGTTAAGACAATAGAACAATGTAGTGACTTGGGTAAAGATAAGCAGAGTGTGGCAGGAAGGGGCAGAGAGTTTACGAATAATAGTGCAACGACAAGTAAGGCCAAAGCAGGAAAAAATGGTAAAAAGTCAAAATTAAAGGCTCTTCATCTGAATGCACGCAGGATTCATAACAAGATAAATAAATTAATTGCACAAATAGAGATAAATGGGTTTGACCTAATAGCCATTACAGAGACATGGTTGCAAAGTGACCAAGATTGGGAACTAAATATTCCAGGGTACATTACATTTAGAAAAGACAGGCAGAATGGAAAGGAGGGGGTGTGGCCCTAATAATAAAGGATGACATAAGCACAGTAGTGATAAAGGATCTTGGCTCGGATGATCAGGAAGTAGAATCAATATGGGTGGAAATTAGAAATAACAAGGGGCAGAAAACACTGGTGGGAGTTGTAGCAATACCATTGGACATAGTATTAATCATGAAATAATGGGAGATTGTAACAAAGGAAATGCAGTCATCATGGGGGACTTTAATCTGCATATAGACTGGGCAAATCAAATTGGCAAAGGTAGTTTGGACGTTGAGTTCATGGAATGTATTCAACACAGTTTCCTAGAGCAATACGTCATGGAACCAATCAGGGAACAGGCTATTTTAGATCTTGTATTATGTAATGAAATAGGGTTGATTAGTAATCTCACGGTAAAAGAACCTCTGGGGAGGAGTGATCATAATATGATAGAATTTCACATTGAGTTTGAAAGTAACGTACTTAAGTCAGAAACTAGAGTCTTAAACTTAAATAAAGCCAATTACATAGGTATGAGGGGCAAGTTGTCAAAGGTAGATTGGGCAATTAAATTAAAGGGTTTGACAGTTGAAAAGCAATGGCAAACATTTAAAGAAATATTTCAATATTCTCAACAAGTATACATTCCATTGAGAAATAAAAATTCCAGGGGAAAAATGATCCACCCGTGGCTACCTTAAAGAAGTTAAGGAGAATATTAGATTGAAAGAAGAGGCCTATAATGTTGCCAAGAAGAGTAATAAGCCTGGTGATTGGGAGAGTTTTAGAAACCAACAAAGGACGACCAAAAAATTGATAAAAAGGGAGAAAACAGAACATGAAAGTAAACTAGCAAGAAATATAAAAACGGATTGTAGGAGCTTCTACAAGTATGTAAAAAGGAAGAGAGTAGCAAAAGTAAACGTTGGTCCCCGAGAGGCTGAGACAGGAGAAATTATAATGGGGAATCAGGAAATGGCAGATGCGTTAAACAAATATTTTGTCTCTGTCTTCACAGTAGAAGACACGAAAAGCATACCAAGAATAATGGGGAACCAAGGGGTAAATGAGAGTGAGGAACTTAAAACAATTAATATCACTAGAGAAAAACTACTGGGCAAATTAATGGGACTAAAAGCCGACAAATCCCCTGGACCTGATGGCCTACATCCGAGGGTTCTAAAAGAGGTGGCTGCAGAGATAGTGGATGCATTGGTTATGATCTTCCAAAATTCTCTAGATTCTTGGACGGTCCCTGTGGACTGGAAGGTAACAAATGTTACCCCGCTATTCAAGAAGGGAGGAAGAGAGAAAACAGGGAACTACAGGCCAGTTAGCCTGACATCGGTCGTCGGGAAAATGCATTATTAAGGAAGTGGTAACAGGGCACTTAGAAAATCCTAAAATGACTAGGCAGAGTCAACATGGTTTTATGAAAGGGAAATCATGTTTGACAAATTTATTAGAATTTTTTGAGGATGTTACTAGCAGACTAGATAAAGGGGAACCAGTGGGTGTAGTATATTTGGATTTTCAAAAGACATTCGATAAGGTGCCACATAAAACGTTGTTACACAAGATAAGGGATCATGGGGTTGGGGGTAATATATTAGCATGGATAGAGGATTGGTTAAAGGACAGAAAACAGAGAGTAGGGATAAATAGGTCATTCTCAGGTTGGCAGGCTGTAACTAGTAGAGTGCCGCAAGGATCGGTGCTTGGGCCTCAGCTATTTACAATCTATATTAATGACTTAGATGAAGGGACCGAGTGTAATGTATCCAAGTTTGCTGATGATACAAAGCTAGGTGGGAAAGTAAGCTGTGAGGAAGACACAAAGGGCCCGATTTTGGCAGGGGTGCGGGTTCTCGGCGGGTGGGCAAGCGGGCGCGTGGGTAACACGCCCGGTGAAATTAGTGGGTTTCCCGCGCGATCGTAGCAGGCAACCCACTAATTGGAGCCACTTACCTGCTCCCCTGGGTTCCCCGCTGCTGATCTGCGTGTCGGGCGGGCTGCGCATGCGCAGTAAGATCCGTCAGCTGGAGGCGCTCTATTTAAAGGGGCAGTCCTCCACTGACAGATGCTGCAACCAATAGCAAAGATGACTGCATGGAGCAGCCCAGGGGGAAGGCTGCTCCCAGTTTAATGATGCCTCACCCCAGGTATTAATACATGGGGTGAGGAGGAGGGGGAGGACACAGATCTTCCACCCGGCGGGCGGGAGGAAGCGGCCCGCCTCCGCCACCAGGAAGGCCTGTCTCGAGGTGGCAGAGGGGGTCACCTGCGCCACCAACATATCGCCCACCTGCACACAGTGCAGGAGGCGGTCCAATGACCTCAGTAGGTCAGCCAAAGTGAGTACACGTAGTCTTTCCCCTACACTCCGTCTGCCACATCACTGCTCCCACCCCACATCTCCTTCGGCACTGCCAACACTACTCTGTCACATCACCCCTCATACCCACTCAAACCCCATCCTCATCTTACCTGCACCTACTCACCTCGCCAGTACTCACCCCGCCACTACCACGCAACCCAATCCTCATACAATCTCATGGCTCTATCCCATACTCACCCTCTCGTGCATCTCTCTCTCGGCCAACCTCACTCAACCTGCCACCACCTGTGCTGCAGCCACAGGGCATGCATCACATATGTGCAGTAGGCAGCGTAAAGCAAACGTGTCGTGAGCATGAAGGGGATGCACAAGGGTGTTTGAGGGTTTGTCATGGTTGTTACTTCTATTGAATTTCAGAACAACTCACATCACACATTATATTGGCACCACTACTGCCATGTCTTCGCGAATCCTGTCCAGTTTGTGCAATAATGCCCGCTCCTGGGTATCACTATGAGGACCCACCACTGATGCCACCCATTGTGTCACTGCACAGTGGGTGTAGGTGTATTTGCAGGGCTCTTCTGCGCAGACGACTGAGAGACATCGGCGATGTCCCCGGTTGCACCCTGGAAGGCTGTGGAGGAGAAGTTCGGGAGGGCAGTGGTGACTTTGACAGCGACAGGTAGGAAGATGGTGCATGGGCCAGCCAGGAGCAGCTCGGCATGAAAGAGGCTGCAGATGTCCACGGCTACATGTCGAGTGACTCTGAGCCTCCGTGTGCACTGCTGCTCAGAGAGGTCCAGGAAGCTGAGCCTCGGTCTGTGGAACCTGTGGCGAGGGTAGTGCCCTCTGCGACGCATCTCTCTCTGCGGTAGCCCTCCCTCCTGCTGTACAGGTGGATGTGTCACAGCACTCTGTTGTGGAGCTCCACGTGTCAGAGGTGGACGGCGTGGATGGCGAGGCTGGTGATGCTGTTCGCCCTCCGAGGAGGTCATGACTGCAGCTACGGCGGCCCCCATCCGCAAGATGTACATCTGAGGGGGTCTGCAAGGTAGGTACATGTCTCCGGACCCCGGGGTAAGTGTGCAGGTTGGTGACTTTGACCGTCAGGAGGAGGGTGGTGGAGGCCAAACTTTGTCCCAAGTGACAGAGTGGCCTCCTGCAATGGGTGAGGGTCTCCCCCCACCCACCTGTCAAATGGACCTTTGCAGCTGCCACAGGCTGACAGCTGCAACACGTCCATTCGATCTGGGAGTGTTTCCCCCAGTGTGGGAAACAGTCCCATGTTGATCCAAAATCACACACAGTCCCTTAATCAGGTCCGTTAATGACCTGAAATAGCTAAATAAATACTCTCAAGTGGCATCCCGCTGGCTTTAATTGCCTGCGGGATTCCCACCAGCGGGGGCTGCGCACGCACGCCGGCGCGTCAGCGGGGAACCCGGAAGTGGGCGGGATCGAGGCGGGATCGGGTCGGGATCCTGCATTTCACGATTTTCGAGGCCCCCCCGCCGAGAACGCACCCGATAGTGGGTGCTAAAATCAGGCCCAAAGAATCTGCAAAGTGATATAGACAGACTAAGTGAGTGGGCAAGAAGGTGGCAGATGGAGTATAATGTGGGGAAATGTGGGTTATTCACTTTGGTAGGAAGAATAAAAAAACAAAATATTTTTTAAATGGTGAGAAACTATTAAATGTTGGTGATCGCAGGGTCTTCGGTGACCTCGTACAAGAAATACAAAAAGTTAATATGCAGGTACAGCAGGCAATTAGGAAAGCAAATGGCATGTTGGCCTTTATTGCAATGGGGTTGGAGTACAAAAGTAAGGAAGTCTTACTACAGTTGTACAGCACTTTAGTGAGACCTCACCTGGAGTACTGCATACAGTTTTGGTCTCCTTATCTAAGGAAGGATATACTTGCCTTGGAGGCGCTGCAACAAATGTTCACTAGATTAATTCCTGGGATGAGAGGGTTGTCCTATGAAGAGAGGTTGAGTAGAATGGGCCTATACTGTCTGGAGTTCAGAAGAATGAGAGGTGATCTCATTGAAACATATAAGATTATGAGGGGGCTTGACAGGGTAGATGCTGAGAGATTGTTACCCTGGCTAGAGAGTCTAGAACCAGGGGGCATAGTCGCAAGATAAGGGGTCGGCCATTCAAGACTGAGATGAGGAGGAATTTCTTCATGCAGAGGGTTGTGAATCTGTGGAATTCTTTACTCCAGAGGGCTGTGGATGCTGAATCATTGAATATATTCAAGGCTGAGATGGATAGATTTTTGGATTCTAGGGGAATCAAGGAATATGGAGATCGGGCGGGAAAGTGGAGTTGAGCTCGAAGATCAGCCATGATCTGATTGAACGGCGGAGTAGGCTTGAGGGGTCGTACGGCCTACCCCCGCTCCTATTTCTTATGTTCTTATGGTAGGGAATCCCTTGTCCTAAAAGTCTTTGGTGTAAAAAAATTTCTCCTAACCTCTACCTTCAATCTTTTGGTTACATTAAATTTATGCTCTCTTGTTATGACTCACTGAACAGTAGAAACAATTTTTCCCTATTTAACTTATAAAAACCCCTCATAATTTTGAACACTTCTATTAGGTCTCCTCTTAACTTTTTTTCTAATGTAAAGAGCCCCATATCTCTTGTCACTCCTCTTAATTGAAGTTTTTCATTTCTGTTCTCATCTTAGTGAATTTTTTCTGCATCTTCTCGTGGTCTTGATATCCTTTCTAAAATAAGGCGTCCAGAATTGGATACAATATTCTAACTATGGCCTAACCAATGATTTGTATCATTTAAAAAGTCAAATAAACATGTGCCATATTTTAAATTTCCCCCTTTTCCTGCCCAGGTCATTCCTCATGAGAGCACCTAACAGAATACAGTATAGAGCAGCAAAGGCCAGACATTATGGGGATAGGGCGCGAAAGTGGAGTTGAGGTAGAAGATCAACCATGATCTTATTGAATGGCGGAGCAGGCTCGAGGAGCCATATGGCCTACTCCTGTTCCTATTTCTTATGTTCTTATTAGTACTGAAAAGACAGGCAGTTATCACCAACTGTCCAAAAGAAACAGTGCAGCTATTAATCTCAAATTTACAATCAACAAACAGTATTCTGTTGATTAATTCAAAAACTCAAGCTCCAATAAAATTTGAAGTCAATTATCTCAGTGATTATAATCTCAATGTTTACTGAATATGGGAGAACAGAGATTCTTGAGGGTGCCATAAGGTATTCACACATAATTGGAAGGCATCAAATCATAAAACCACAATAGCACATCTTAAGCACTTTACTTCTTTCAAGCACTTCACCTAACTCCTTGATTTGTTATGGCCTTGGAACACAGTGGTATTATCTTATCTGTAATAAGGATTAGTGCAAAAATCAGTCAAATTGGGAGTAGGGCTAAGACTATCCTCCCACCGGTAGTGTTCCTGCCTCCTGCCTCCTGACACCACCATCACCATACACAGTGGACTCCTGGCAGGATTTCCACCACCATGAGGGAGACCACCATTGCCTGCCCGTAAAATCCCAGTTGGCTGCAGTGGGACTGTCAGACTCATTACTGTCGCTTCCCAGAGTCTACCGCCACTTTTCCCATGGCCACCCAAGAAAGTGACGTTAAGTGGGGCGGATGGGAGGGAAATTCGCCAGGAATCCAAGCCCCACAATCCCAGCCAGAACCCACAGGTGGCCCCCTCTTCCACCAATTAATAGCATAGTATGCCTGGTCTCACCTGGTATTGCCGCTGACCCAAATCAGGTCCCTTTGAGGGCCGGGGTGCAGAAATTCCCAGCATAGGGAGTCTCCACCCTAGTTTCACTCCCTCCTATGATGATGGCCTATTTTGGGTTGAGTAGCGTCTCTGTCCCTAACAGGCCATCCCAGAAGCTCCCACATTAGACCGGAACCTGGCGTAAACATAAATGGTGGCCTTGCTAGCGCACATCCCATGAACGAATAAAAAAAAAACAGGTCTCAGCCTAATTTGCAGCCCTTCCAGCCCACTGCTGCCAGATTTCCCTTCTGTCAGGGGACTATGGCTTGCACTGTGCTCCATTCCTGAAGCTTAGGTTGTTCATTTGGGCATTCATTACTTATTGTTTGGTGGCTCCACACATGCACAGCCCAACTGCCTTTCAGTAATCTCACTTCCCCTTCAGTCTCATGCTGTGGCTTGCACATGCGTAAACTTTCAGATCTCTGTGAATGGATTCCCTCAGAATTAGGGGAGTTGTAAGTCATATTCTCATACATTTTTGAAAATAAAACCTAGATAATGGGTAAAATTCTTCTACATCACAATCTGTTATAGTTATAATTGAGAAATGGGTACAACAATACAAATCATTTGTATTGAAACTGTAAATATTAGTGCAGAATTAACTTTATTTCTATTCCAAGTATTACTGACTAGGTGTCTTAATTTAATTTATTGCAGCATTTTACCAAAAGGTTATGATTTTGTTTTATTCATTGTGTACTAGCCTCATTTGGAATTGTTGAGATGGAAAAGGAAGGATTCTGGAAGTAGATCATTTCAGAAATTTCTCAGGAGTATCTTTGCACATTTAGGACTGTTCATGATTTCAATGTTTTCCTTGTTTTCTGTGCTGTTGAAATATCAGGGATTACTTTGTACATGTGGTGTAATCAGGTAGCTGGGGAACCAAAGATTCTTATACATGGTCACTTTCTCAAATTCTGTCTCTTTTCAAATCTCTTATTGTTTTTATTCTTCAGCTGACAAAACACTTCAAAAAAGATTGAATGCAAGGAACGTCTTGTGTGAAATGGAAATAAAATGCATGGAAGCAGCTGGGAGAGATCACTGGGGTAAAAGGCAATGGTTAGGAGAGGTCACGGCAGTAAATGGCAATTGTTAGGATTGATCACGGGGAAAACGTAGCAGTTAGAGAGATCACTGCGGTAAAAGGCAACGGTTAGGAGAGATCACTGCGGTAAAAGACAACGGTTAGGAGAGATCACTGCGGTAAAAGACAACGGTTAGGAGAGATCACTGCGGTAAAAGACAACGGTTAGGAGAGATCACTGCGGTAAAAGGCAATGGTTAGGAGAGATAACTGCGGTAAAAGGCAACGGTTAGGAGAGATCACTGCGGTAAAAGGCAACGGTAAGGAGAGATCACTGCAGTAAAAGGCAACGGTTAGGAGAGATCACTGAGGGAAAAGGCAACGGTTTGGAGAGATCACTGCGGTAAAAGGCAACGGTTAGGAGAGATCACTGAGGTAAAAGGCAACGGTTAGGAGAGATCACTGCGGTAAAAGGCAACGGTTAGGAGAGATCACTGAGGGAAAAGGCAATGGTTAGGAGAGATCACTGTGGTAAAAGGCAACGGTTAGGAGAGATCACTGCGGTAAAAGGCAACGGTTAGGAGAGAGCACTGTGGTAAAAGGCAACGGTTAGGAGAGATCACTGCGGTAAAAGGCAACGGTTAGGAGAGATCACTGTGGTAAAAGGCAACGGTTAGGAGAGATCACTGTGGTAAAAGGCAACGGTTAGGAGAGATCACTGTGGTAAAAGGCAACGGTTAGGAGAGATCACTGTGGTAAAAGGCAACGGTTAGGAGAGATCACTGTGGTAAAAGGCAACGGTTAGGAGAGATCACTGTGGTAAAAGGCAACGGTTAGGAGAGATCACTGCGGTAAAAGGCAACGGTTAGGAGAGATCACTGGGGGAAAAGGCAGTGATCAGGAAAGATTGCTTACACTAAAGGTTGCCTGCAGCTGCTACGGGGGCTACTGTGACTCTGGACTTGCTAGCGGTTTTCCACTTCGATGGCAATGGATGAATTGCTTTTCTGTCTCAACTAAAGTAGGGTAACATCTGGTGTAAATTCCCTTCTCCAAAGTTCCCAAACTTCATACTCCCACAATGCTCCCAGATGACATCCCCCACGTCCCTCTGCATCCAAACTGCAAATGCCCCATGCTTCCAGATCCTACCCCAACAGGTGCTTCTGCATCGCAGACTCCTCAATCCTCCCTAAATGCTCCCAAAGTGTTTGAGAAGTATAGAGAGAAAACATTGCAAAACAAGCAAACACAAGAATAATTAAAGAGTAGAAAAGAACAAGCGACACAATCGCAGGGAGAGACAGACAATAATATATCAAAAGTTTTGTGTACAGCACGCACTTCCTGAAACATTCAGCTTACTCCCATTTGTCACACTTTTTCAGTCACACTTTTGCCATCAATATTTCACTGTCACATTTTGTTGACTGGTTCAAAGTGAAATACCATCAAATCAGACTGAAGAAGTAAGGAACATATGAAGCAAAGAGAAGAAAAGCAGCTAGCAACCTCATAATGACAAAATACTAAAGACTTATGTAAATAACCAATTCAGAATGACTTGGCAGGAAAACCTACTGGTGAGCAGCAGCAGGGTGCCCATTTGGTCCCCACAGCCCACTGGCAATATGGCAATGAGGTCTGGCCCTCAAAATGGACCAGGCCTGTTGTCAGCACTATCAGGCGACCGATAGTTAAATTCTACCCCCATGTGTGCAATAAATATTATATTGGATGATTATATTTGAAACTCTTGGTAAAATCTTTTTTATTTTTCATATCTGCCATTGTTCTTTGCTCATCTCTCTAGGTCCCCCCCCACCTTACCAAGTGCTATTCCTGACTGAAATAGGAAGCAGGTGAACTTCCTCAAGCAACTGCCAATTGGTGCTCTGTACCCAGAAGTCAGGAGATGGATTCAAGTCTCCCAATCAAATTGCCTTCTGATTTTTCCTCCTTCGTCTAGTTTGCTATTCTTCCCCTAATTCCATACCCCATTTAATACATTGTCAAAGGCTTTCCTAAAGTCCCTGTACACTACATCCACTGCATTTCCCCCATCCACCAAACCTGTTATCTCCTCAAAGAATTCTATGAGTTTTGTTAAGCACAATTATCTCTTTTGATATCAGTGCTGACTATTTCTAACTACTTTTTCTTTATCTAGATTTTACCAATTTAAAGAGCTGCACATCTAGTGTACCAATTCATAAGCCTGCCAACTCCAACTTCTTCTTTCTCACTCTGTATACACTTAAACTTGAAGAACTAAAATGGAAAATACAGAAATAGAGCTGTGGGGAATCCCCAGTGGTCAAATAGGTAAATATAACACAGAAGTGTAGTACTGAGCCTACAGACCAGAAAAGTCCCAGGTTCAATCCTTGGTAAATACTAAATTAGGTACCTTAAATGAGACAGTGGTGGTGGTGGTGTTACAACAGGCCTCAATGTCAGCAAGCTAGAGAGAACAAAAATCAACCAGAGTTCCCGCAGCGGGACCGCACCTCGGCTCCAACGCGCCCACTTCCAGGTTTAACACAGGCCCGCATGACAGAAACCTGGAAGTCCTGTACCTATTTAAAGCCAGCGGGCCAATACATAAAGGGGCAATGTACCTCATTGCGATAGTTGAGGCACTTCATTTTTTATGTAAAATGAATTTAACCATACCTGTTTGGGTTTCCCATCACTTCTGATTCACGTCAGGTGAAAGCAGGCAAGAAGGGCCGGATCCATGAGGTGAGTGCTTTTATTGCACTGCTTGTGGGTCAGGATGAGCTGGAATGCTTCATCCAGGCCCAAGAAGCTCATCTGGTGTGACAGGAACCCCCCCTCCTCCTGATGGTGGATCCCGCCCCCACCCTCCCAATGGTGGACCCACCCCCACCCGATGGTACCACGCCCCCCACCACCCCCGATCTTCTCCAAGGCCCATCTGTTGCTGTTGACGTCTCTCCACCCACCCAAGATCTCTCTCTCCCTCCCTCCTCTCCGATTTGTGGCTCCTTTCCTTCCCGACAGGCAGCCAGCCTGTCAATCTGGCTGCTTGGCGCGTAGGAAACCCGGAAGCACAAATACTTACCTTCAATTGAGCTGTGATCACAGAATGCGATGCAATCTCTTGACTTCCATGTTCCCCATGCGAGTATCTACCCACGCGCTGGGTTCCCGGCTCCAAGCGAAAACCATGCTCCTGATGTCTATTCAGTGCCCCATGTGGGAAACTCCAAACATGGATGGACCTCAGGTGAGGTTACTGTCAGGCGCAGTTGTAATCCCTTCCACTTCTAAATAACCCGACGATATTCCCTTGCTGTCCAGACTCAAACATGAAGAAGGCCCGCTTGAGCAAGGTATCAGTACCTGAGGAAGCAAATCCCAGTCTTAGTCACTGCCTTCAGGTGAGGAAGTGAGAAAAATGGGTGAAAATTAAAATAAAATAAAGAAAGGTTTGTTTCAGTTTAAATGAATAGATAAATAGCTACAACATAGGCCTACATTTTCCGTTTAAGTAACTCCAGAGGATTGGTGCAGAAAATGCCACTCTACCCTGCCACTTCTAGAATTTTCCACTCGAGGTGATGGGGGGACATACAATATATCCGCCCATATATGAGCAATCATCTGGTAATACTATGCAAACAACAGAAATATATCATCTGACATGTTTCCCATCATTTAGAAACGTTAGAAACGATAATCCGGGACAGAATTAACAGTCACTTGGACAAGTACGGATTGATTAGGGAGAGCCAGCACGGATTTGTTAAAAGTAAATTGTGTTTAACTAACCTGATAGAGTTTTTTGATGAGGTAACAGAGAGGGTAGATGAGGACAATGCAGTTGTGTATATGGACTTTCAAAAGGTGTTTGATAAAGTGCCGCACGGTAGGCTTATGATCAAGATTGCTGCCCATGGAATAAAGGGGGCAGTAGCAACATGGATACAGAATTGGCTAAGTGACAAGAAACAGAGAATAGTGGTGAACGGTTGTTTTTCGGACTGGAGGGAGGTATACAGTGGTGTTCCCCACTGGGACCACTGCTTTTCTTGATATATATTAATGACTTGGACTTGGATGTATAGGCCACAGTTTCAAAATTTTCAGATGACACAAAACTTGGAAGGGTAGTAAACAGTGAGGAGGATAGTGATAGACTTCAAGAGGATATAACAGGCTGGTGGTATGGACAGACATGTGGCAGATGAAATTTAACGCAGAAAAATGCGAAGTGATACATTTTGGTAGGAAGAACGAGGAGAGGCAATATAAACTAGAGGGCACAACTCTAAAAGGGGTACAGGAACAGAGAGATCTGGGGGTATATGTGCACAAATCGTTGAAGGTTTAGCAAGGTGGCAGGGCAGGTTGAGAAAGTGGTTAAAAAAGCATACGGGATCCTGGGCTTTATAAATAAAGCATAGAGTACAAAAGCAAGGAAGTCATGATGAACCTTTATAAAACACTGGTTCCACCACAAATGAAGTATTGTGTCCCGTTCTGGGCACCCGCACTTTAGGAAAGATGTGACGGCCTTAGAGAAGGTGCAGAAGAGATTTACTAGAATGATTCCAGGGATGAGGGACTTTAGTTACGTGGAAAGACTGGAGAAGCTGGAGATGTTCTCTTTGGAATAGAAACGGTTGCGAGGAGATTTGATAGAGGTATTCAAAATCATGAAGGGTCCAGATAGAGTAGATAGAGAGAAACTGTTCCAATTGGTGAAAGGGTCAAGAACCAGAGGACATAGATTTAAGGTGATTGGCAAAAGAACCGAAGGTGACATGAGGAAAAGTTTTTTTACACAGCATGTGATTAGGATCTGGAATGCACTGCCCGAGGGGGTGGTGGAAGCAGATTCAATCATGGCTTTCAAAAGGGAACTGGATAAGTACCTGAAAAGAAAAAATTTGCAGGGATATGGGGATAGGGCGGGGGAATGGGACTAGCTGGATTGCTCTTGCATAGAGCCGGCGCAAACTCTATGGGCCGAAAGGCCTCCTTCCATGCTGTAACCTTTCTATGATTTGCACCCTAGCAGTGTTGAGAATTAGGAAGGCCTGTGCATTCCTGGTGTACTGCGTTGCTATAGTGGCAAAGAGAATTAAAAATTAAAGGAGTCGCCTTAGCCTGTGCAATTGATCCCAGGGCGATTGATTACACAGGCTAAGACACTTTTTAAAAAAATAAAAATTTGAAAAGTTCAGCAACAGAGAGGCTACCGGTCATTCTACTCCGTGGCAGGCCTCCGGATCCTTCAGCAGGAAATAGGAGAGCATATGTCAGTCAAGTGTAGAACAGAAATACAGATTTCATGGTCAAGAGTAGATATTGGATGCCCTTACTTTCAGTATTTGCCTCTCAATTTTCTCCCCTTCTCTCCTAAAAATGCAGACATATTTGCGTTTTAAAAAGACTTGCATTTATAGACCACATTATGATGTCTCTCGGAAACATCTCAAAGCATTTCATATAGTTTTGTAAATCCCTACCCTCCCTATCATCCCTCTCCCTCTGCTCACTTTTCTCTCACCTCATTTCCATCTTTTTCTTCAATTTGTAATTCGCTCTCTGTACATTTCACTTTGCTTTTTCCTCCTCTTTCACACATCTTTCTCCTCTTTGCCTCTCAAAAGTTTTATTTTTCCTTCTACTTTATACAGTATAGGAGCTGTGTGTGGGATAGAATGGAGAAGAGCAGGGAGCAGGGAAGAAGAACTTTAATCAGAACTGAGGAGGGAGGCATCAGCAGAGCTGGGAGTGGAATATAATCAGAACCACAAAGGAGGACTTTAAGAATGAGAAATTTAATTAAACCCAGGAAGCAGGCTTTATCAGAGAGTGGGACTTTAAGAGCTGAGGAGGGAGAATTTAACCAAAGCCAGGGACATAATCAGAGCTCAGGAGCAAGATAATCAGAGCTTGGGAGAGTAATTTTAAGCAGAGCTGGAGACCTGGCTTTACGATGGGGAGTGGGCTGTTGATGTAAAAATTAACGAGATGAATGTTAGTTGGGACTTTCCCAACTGTTTTGGACAGTGGTGGTACTTACAGAAGCACAGTAGTTGGACTATTTGTTAAGCCATGGCAAAATTATGATCTTTCTTGCTAATATACCAACACGATTGCTCCAAGTCTTTTAGCTCACTGAATAGCTCCCAGGGTCAACTTGGTGAGGCATCTGTCCTCATTGCAGCTGCCACCTAATATTCAACCTTTTTGAAAAATATATCAGCTTTACCTTCATTTAATAATGAATAGAACAAATAGTAATATGAAATTGTGTAAAATAATTATATCTGTAATTGTTAGATCGTAACACTGAGAGAAAAGAACCAACATACAATACTTTCTTCACATATACTCTCCTCCAAAGTTAACACAGATACGTTTTATTATTGTGACAAGGAGCAGAACAATAGCTATTAAAAGCTTGTGAAATAAAACATCTTTCTTTCCCTCCAGATACTCGGAGGTGGATTTATATTACAGTAATAGTAATATTACTGCTGGCGGTATCAGCAGCAATATTAACTCTATATCTTACATTTTGCTACAAGAATAATAGAGGTGAGTGTGTCTCTTTGTATGGTTACATTCATGGCTCATCATTATTTGAAATATTTTGCTAACTTGGTGGTTTAATATTTATTTTTATCGTTTAAAACATTTTCTACCAACAGTCAAAAACCAAGAGGATAAAAGGTAGGATTTTTTAATCAGTCAGAGAACCTTGTTGTCTAATTACTTATTCAAACAAATGTCTGTCTTTTTGCTTTTTTGAATAACAAAGTAACAAGAGTAATACACAAGCACAATTCTACATGTTGTCCAAAGAAGCAAAGTAAATCTGTGCTATTGCAGTATTGCTAAAAGTTACATTGCTCCCTTACTCCAAGTGAAATGTTCCAATGAATGATGTCATGAGTTTACCAGAAAATGAAAATGGTATAGCAGATATCCAACTCATGACCATCTTCAGAGCAGTTCATTAACAGTAAGAGCAGAAAAATAATTTACATAGAAAAAATTGAGACATAGAGCCAGTAGTCTATCTTTGATCAATATTAGTGTAATAAGTTGATTCAATTTTATATTTTTTTAGGTTTGCACATATTAAGTAAAGAACGTATTTAGTTTTTAATGATAAGAATTAGGGATTTTCTTGAACAGCAGTGGATTTATAAGCAGTTTAACAAATATGAGCTGTTATCTTTCATTTTTTAAATTTAATTACAGCTCTAAAACACATCAGAGAGGGCCCTTGCAACATAGCCAAGGTAAACCTATTTTCTTGTTCATGTAACACTGTAATATGATATTAATAAAGAGCGTGGGGCTTTTTCTATGTTAAAGGTGCTAATATAAATGCAAGTTGTGTTACATTGGCTCACAGTTTAATACGCACACCGTTATTAATGTGTAAAAAGCAACAATTTGCTTTGAGGAAGAGATATACCGTGAGTTCTGAATTGCTACAAATTGATGGACAATTTGCGCCGCACCGCCGTTAGCCTCGCAAAAACCGGAGTGCGCCATCAACCTCCTCGTGCGATTCAAGAAATTGCTGCATTTGTGCTGTTAAAACAAATTAAACTCGCCACAGAAAGTTAGGGCTCGTATTTAACAACGTAAGGACCCTTTTAATGTCGAGATTTTTGTTTCTGCAATGCCATTCAACCTCGAAGGCCCAGAAAGGGAACAATTGAAACTGTAGAGTCTCACTCCTACGGGTAGTAAATTGTTCCTAGAGGCTTTTAAAATTTTTAATTTTTTTCTTACTTTCCCTTTCTGTCTCTTTTTTTTCTCTCTCTTTGGGCTCGATATTAGGAGGGAGGCGGGTTGGCAGCGGGGGGGTCGACTGGGCGCGTGGGTAACGCGCTCAGTGAATTCAGGGTGCTCCGCACGCAGCCTAATTGAAGGCACTTACCTTGGCTTCCGGGTTTCGCGCTGGAAAGCTGAGCAGCGGGCGGACTGTGCACCCGCATCATAGGCTGTCAGCTGGAGGAGCCCTATTTAAAGGGGCAGTCCTCCACTGACTGATGCTGCAGAAAGGAGCCAAAATTACAGCATGGAGCAGCCCAGGGGGAAGGCTGCTCCCAGGTTTAATGATGCTTCACTCCAGGTCCTACTGGATGGGGTGAGGAGGAGGGGGAGGACAGAGATCTTCTCCCCGGCGGGCGGGAGGAAGTGGCCTGCCTCTGCCACCAAGAAGGCCTGGCTCGAGGTGGCAGAGGAGGTCACCAGCGGCACCAACATATCGCCCACCTGCATACAGTGCAGGAGGCGCTTCAATGACCTAAGTAGGTCAGCTGAAGTTAGTACACTTACTCATTCCTCTACATTCCGTCTACCACATCACCGCCCCCACCCCACATCTCCTTCTGCACTGCCAACACTACTCTATCACATCAGTCCTCACACCCACTCAAAGCTCATCCTCATCTTACCTGCACTTACTCACCTCGCCAGTACTCATCCCACCACTACCACTCAACCCAATCCTCATACAATCTCATGGCTCTGTCTCATACTCGCCCTCTCATGCATCTCTTTCATAGTCAGCCTCATCCAACCTGCCACTACCTGTGCTGCAGCCACAGGGCATGCATCACATATGTGCAATAGGAAGCATAAGGCAAACGTGTCGTGGGATGCACAAGGGTGTTTGAGGGTTTGTCATGGTTTTTACTTATATTTGATTTCTGATCAACTCACATTACATATTATATTGTCACCACTACTGCCACGTCTTTGCAAATCTTGTCTGGTTTGTGCAATAATGCCCTTTCCTGAGGATCACCATGAAGACCCACAACTGCTGCCACCCATTGTGTCACTGCAGAATGGGTGTAGGTGTATTTGCAGGGCTCTTTTGTGCAGACGACTGAGAGACGTCGGCGATGTCCCCGGTGGCACCCTGGAAGGATGCGGAGGAGAAGTTGTTGAGGGCAGTGGTGACTTTGACAGCGACAGGTAAGAAGATGGTGCTCGGGCCAGCCGGGAGCAGCTCGGCATGAAGGAGATCTGCAGATGTCCACGACTACGTCAAGTGATTCTAAGCCTCCGTGTGCACTGCTGCGCAGAGAGGTCCAGGAAACTGAGCCTCGGTCTGTAGACCCTGTGGCAAGGGTAGTGCCTTCTGCGACGCATCTCTCTCTGCGGTTGCCCTCCCTCCTGCTGTGCAGGTGGATGTGTCACAGCACTGTGTTGTGGAGCTCCACGTGTCAGAGGTGGACGCCGTGGCTGGCGAGGCTGGTGATGCTGTTCGTCCTCCGAGAAGGTCGTGACTGCAGCTATGGTGGCCCCCATCTGGAAGATGTACGTTTGAGGGGGTCCGCAAGGTAGGTAAATGTGTCTGCACACCGGGGTTGAGGTTCCAAGTTGGTGAATTTTATTGTTAGGAGGAGGGTGGTGGAGGCCAAACTTTGTCCAAAGTGACAGAGTGGCCTCCTGCAATGAGTGAGGGTCTCCCCCTCAACCTGTCAAATGGACCTTTGCAGCTGCCACAGGCTGGTGGCTGCAACACATCCATTTCAACTGGGAGTGTTTCCCCCAGTAGGGGAAACACGCTCAGTTGAGATGAAAATCCCACCCCTCCTAAAATATCCTACAAATCAGGTCTGCTAACAACCTGAACTATCACATTAATCGCCTTAAGTGGGATCCTGGGTCCTGCATGCGAGGGCTGTGCGCGCATCTAAGCACCCGGAAGTGGGTGGGTTGGAGACGGGCTCCGGACCCGCCCCGGGAATCCCCGATTTTCAGAGCACCCCCCGGCCACGAACCCGCTGGCTCGGACGTCCAAAAATCGAGCCCTTTATTTCTCTTTCTGTATCTAATTCGACTCTAATTCACCCTATTTCCTTCTCCATCGGTCCTTGGTTTCTTCCTCTATCCTTAAATCTCATTGGTTAAGGAGATAGATTGTGGTCCCATCATTCATTGAGGTCCCAGATGCCCATTGACAGTTATCAGCTCGCATTCCAACAATTTGCAGCGCAAATAATTTTTGAGCACACCATGAGATGCCCTGCTCCAGCAAATTCTGGGCCATTAAATTTTTACTGGGACTGATTTCCATGCACTAAATCATTTCTAAATGGATAAAACTTGGTGCAAATCTCACTTGGAAATATATTGCTGTTCCTTCATCATCACTGGGTCAAAATCCTGGAACTCCCTACCTAACAGCACTGTGGGAGAACCTTCGCCACACGGACTGCAGCGGCTCACCAGCACCTTCTCATGGGCAATTAGGGATGGGCAATAAATGCTGACTTGCCAGTGATACCCACATCCCATGAACGAATAAAAAAAAATCTGCATCTCCTTCTAAGATGCAGGTGTATGGGTGCCAGTGAGTGGGCACAGAATGCCTCTGGCACAGTCTGATCTGCCTGGCATCCGCTGGTCTTCCTTTTCCTCCTCCACAAAACTCATCTATATGAGCATTCTCACTGGCAAAACCATTGGTGGCACTAATGGAGCTGAACTACACAAAAGCTTATGAAAGCTTAGGTGATAGGAAAAAAAAAACTTAAGAAAAAAGGAGCAGAAATGGCCTGAAATCTGTTCATATAATCTTCTTTCTATGCCCATTACATGAACTTTTGCCTGGAGCTGATCCCCCAACACATTACATATAATGTATGATGATGATCTACCACCACAATGGTGTAAAGGCCAGAAAAAGGTGCGCCAGTCCTTTGAATATTTCCTGTTCTCGTCCCCAGGTCCAGCACAATATGTGCCAAGTTGAAATTAACAGAGACAAGTCATCACAGCTCTCTGGCCAGTTTTCCCATCCATTATGCTCTGTGACACGCACTGAGTGTAACGGACAAGGAAATCTGTGTGGAAAATTGTGAGCATAACCCTGCAGCTTCCTATTCTGTGATACAGAACTATTAATTTTACACAGTGTTAGTCATACAATATGTGCACAAAGGAGTATTATAATATAAAGACATGTAGCAAAATTGGCAGGGCTGTGTGGGAAGCAAAAGTTTAAAAATTCACTGAATATGATCAATCTAGTAATTTTATAATTTCATTGCGTAGAAATGACTGAGAGTGATTTTATTGTACAAACACCGTTGCCCTTCAAAAACTCTAAAATATTTGCTTCTTATTTCTAGGATCTCTGAAAGAAAATGTAGAGGACATTTATAGTAAAGTTAGAAAAATGACACACCCAAGTAAGAAACACAAAAAGCTGCTCATAACTTCCTCACGATAATAGATTTTGTAAAATCACTTTTTGCTGGTGAGTAAACATATAAGTGTGTTAATGACCATTGTTCAATCTGGTGAAAGAAAAAAAGAACTTAAAATTACGCAGAATACTTATAACCAGTTCCGGTGAGTTCAGATTTCTATTCACTTTCTGACATCGAATCTACAAATGTATATTGAAAAAGTCAAAAAAATGTTCAAAAATGTTGCCATACATACACAGTTCACTCCAGAACACATTTCACAGCAACCTAATGATGCCCTCACACAGCCTATTCAAGTCCAATGCTAGCTCATAGCCAGACTGCAAACATGTGCTCGGCAAGCTGAATTTTTTTTTCTCAATTGCGCTCACTCATGGACAATTTCTTGATGTTATACTATGCATTAGAGACTGGATTTCAGCTGCTTTGTGCGGTATTCTAGTTCCAAAGTGCCGTATAACTGGGATAACAGATTTCAACTTACCACCAGCAAAAAGGATAGAAATATAGATAGCCCAAGGATCAAAAAGACCATAGCCTAGAAATTGCACAATCTTTTCAATGCGATAAAGGCAGTTATCTAGCAAGGAGGGTGTGGAAAATGGGGCACCCACCAACACTTCAAATATAAAATTTTCATTTTGTATTTAAATCTCTTCATGGCCTTGCCCCTCCCTATCTCTGTAACCTCCTCAAACCCGACAACCCTTCCCCAAACCTCCACCCCCCCCAAACCTGCTTCTCTGACTCCGCTTCCCTCCGCCTTTCGCCTCATCACTGGCAGCTGTGCATTCAGCCAGCTAGGCCCCATACTCCGGAATTCATCCCTAAACTCCTCCGCCTCTCCTCTTTTCAGACACTCCATAAAACTCAACTCTTCAAAATACTCTCCTAATTTCTACTTTTTGGTTTGACATGCATTTTCTGTGAAGCGCTTTGGGGTAGTTTTTTATGTAAAAGGTGCTATATAAATACAAGCACACTATGAACATGCAGTGTGATAACATGAATGGAATTTTTTTTCACCCTTGGATGAATGAAGTTGTGGCGATAACGGAGATCTGGCTCAAAAAAGGGCAGAATTGGGTACTAAATATTCCTGGATACAAGGTGTTCAGGAAAGATAGGGAAGGGAAGAAAGGAGGGAGGGTGGCAGTATTGATTAAGGAGAATATTGCAGCGCTGGAGAGAGAGGATGTCCTGGAAGAGTCAAGGACAGAATCTATTTGGTTAGAGTTAAGAAACAATAGAGGTGCCATTATACTACTGGGTGTATTCTACAGGCCACCAACTAGTAGGAAGGAGATAGAGGTGCAAATTTGCAGGGAAGTTACAGCAGTTGCAAAAGCCATAGAGTAGTGGTAACAGGGGACTTCAACTATCCTAATATAGACTGGGATAATAATAATATAAGAAGCAAAGAGGGGGAGGAATTTTTGAAGTGTGTTCAGGAGAACTTTCTTGACCAGTACGTTTCTGGCCCAACGAGGAAGGAGGCATTGCTGGACTTGGTTCTGGGGAATGAGGCGGACCAACTGGAGCAAGTGTCAGTGCAGGATCATTTAGGGAACAGTGATCATAGTATCAGAAGGTTTAGAATGGCTATGGAAAAGGACATGGACCACTCTAAAGTAAAAATACTCAATTCGGATGAGAACTGATCTGACCCGGGTAAACTGGAATCAAAGATTGGCAGGCAAAACTGTAATTGAACAATGGGCAGCCTTTAAGGAGATCATCGTTCAGGTACAGTCTAGGAACATTCGCACGAGGGAGAAAGATAGGGCAATTAAAGCCAGAGCTCCCTGGATGACAAAAGAGATAGAGAGTAAGATGAAGCAGAAAAAAGGGGCATATGACAGATGTCAGGCTGATAATGCAATTGAGAACCAGGCTGAATATAGAAAGTTCAGAGGGGAAATGAAAAAGGAAATAAGAGGGGCAAAGAGAGAGTATGAGAATAGACTGGTGGCAAACATAAAAGGGAATCCAAAAGTCTTCTATAGGCATGTAAACAGTAAGCGGGTAGTAAGAGGAGGGGTGGGCCAATCAGGGACCAAAAAGGAGATCTACTCATGGAGGCAGAGGGGATGGCCGAGATACTAAATTAGTACTTTGCATTTGTCTTTACCAAGGAAGAAGATGCTGCCAGAGTCTCAGTAAAGGAAGATGTAGTTGAGATACTGGATGGGCTAATAATTGGTAAAGAGGAAGTACTAGAAAGGCTAGCTGTACTTAAAAGTAGACTAGTCACCTGGTCCGGATGGGATGCATCCTAGGTTGCTAAGGGAAGTAAGGGTGGAAATTGCAGAGGTACTGGCCATAATCTTCCAAACATCCTTAGATATGGGGGTGGTGCCAGAGGACTGGAGAATTGCAAATGTTACACCCTTGTTCAAAAAAGGGTGCAAGGATAAACCCAGCAACTACAGGCCAGTCAATTTAACCTCGGTGGTGGGGAAACTTTTAGAAACAATAATCCGGGTCAGAATTAGCAGTCACTTGGACATGTGTGGATTGATTAGGAAAGCCAGCATGGATTTGTTAAAGGCAAATCGTGTTTAACTAACCTGATAGAGTTTTTTGATGAGGTAACAGAGAGGGTCGATGAGGGCAATGCGGTTGATGTGCTGTAAATAGACTTTCAAAAGGCATTTGATAAAGTGCCGCATAATAGGCTTGTCATCGAGATTGAAGCCCATGGAATAAAGGGGGCAGTAACAGCATGGATACAAAATTGGCTAAGTAACAGGAAGCAGAGAGTGGTGGTGAACCGTTGTTTTTCAGATTGGAGGGAGGTGTACAGTGGTGTTCCCCAGAGGTCAGTACTAGGACCACTGATTTTCTTGATATATATTAATGACCTGGACTTGGGTGTACAGGCCAGAATTTCAAAATTTGCAGATGATACAAAACTTGTAAGTGTAGTAAACAGTGAGGAGGATAGTGATAGACTTCAAGAGGATATAGACAGGCTGGTGGAGTGGGCGGACACATGGCAGATGAAATTTAACGCAGAAAAATGTGAAGTGATACACTTCGGTAAGAAGAACGAGGAGAGACAATATAAACTAGAGGGCACAATTATAAAAGGGATAAAGGAACAGAGAGATCTGGGGGTATATGTACACAAATCGTTGAAAGTGGCAGGGCAGGTTGAGAAAGTGGTTAAAAAGCATACGGGATCCTGGGCTTTATAAATAGAGGCATAGAGTACAGAAGCAGGGAAGTCATGATGAACCTTTATAAAACACTGGTTTGACCACAACAGGAGTATTGTATCCAATTCTGGGCACCGCACTTTAGGAAAGATGTGAAGGCCTTAGAGAGAGTCCAGAAGAGATTTACTAGAATGATTCCAGGGATCAGGGACTTTAATTACGTGGATAGACTGGAGAAGGTGGGGTTGTTCTCCTTGGAACAGAGAAGGTTGCGAGGAGATTTGATAGAGGTATTTAAAATCATGAGGGGTCTAGACAGAATAGATAGAGAGAAACTGTTCCCATTGGCGGAAGGGTCAAAAACCAGAGGACATAGATTTAAGGTGATTGGCAAAAGAACCAAAGGTGACACGAGGATAAACTTTTTTACGCAACAAATGGTTAGGATCTGGAATCCACTGCCATGGATGGGTGGTGGAGGCAGATTTAATCATGGCTTTCAAAAGGGAACTGGATAATTACTTGAAAGGAAAACATTTCCAGGGCTATGGTGATAGGGCGGGGGAGTGGGATTAGCTGGATTGCTCTTGCATAGAGCCAGCTCGGACTCAATGGGCCGAATGGCCTCCTTCCATGCTGTAACCTCTCTATGATTCAATGATTCTAAGTAATAAAAATTGTCACATCAGCAGATGGCTCAAGCCACCGTCCAGCAATGCAGTCATTACATAATGAAAGCCTCTATTTGATCCCCCTTAACCTTCTTTATTCCAGTGAAAAAGCTCCAATTTCCTGTTCATTTCTTCATTCTTGTTAACATTCTTGTGAATCTGTGCTGTGTCTTTTGGACCTAATGTCACTCCTACAATGGGTTGCCCAGAACCATATGCCATTATAGCCTAACCAATGTCTTGAAAATTTAACATAATTTCTTCGCATTTATATTCACTGCCCCATTTTTAAGACACAGCTTCCCACTTGCTTTTCTATCTGCACCTCCACCTTTAAAGATCTGTGTACCTGAACCACTAGATTTTTCTGTTCCTCTATTCTGTTAACAATCTTCCCATTTAGGGAATACTTCCTTCACTGTTCTTAACTCCAAAATCTATTACATCACATTTCTCTGCATTGAACTACATTTGCCACCTATCTCCCTATTTCACTGACCTCTCAATGTCCTTGTGGAATCTCCTGCATTCAGAGAAGAATTTTTTTTCAAAAGACAGTAATTGGCATTGAACTTGAATGATTGTGAATCTCAGTTTCAACGTTCTTTTCATCATACTGACTGAAATTCTATGTTTGCAGGACTCAACCGAGCAGATTCTGACACACTGATACAAGAGGAAGGTAATAAATCACATTTACAGTTGTAAGAGCTTTAGAAATTATGGAATGAGGAAAGTCAGCTGTATTCACTTAGTCCTCTATTTCCAAACAGTGTACAATTTACACTGTAATGGACTCTACCAATGCATTTAATTTCATAATGGAGGTGTACAAGAACAGTTTAAATTTCAGAGAAGAGAATGAGAAATAGCTTGCTGATCTATGAAAGCAAACAAGGAAAAAATGTAGCACACTAAACTAACAGGTATAGTAGTCTAATGGTTATGAATTCATGACTCATGAATTCATAACTCACCATTGCAATCACCAGAAAAATAACCATGAAATCTGCTGGATTGTCATAAAAATCCAACAAGTTCACCTTAATGTCTTTAGGTCAAGTGTGGATAGACAATGAATACTGCCTTGCCATTGTTGCTCCACATCCCTCGAGTAAATTTTTTAAAAACCATATTACAATGTATGTTATTCAACCCCAACCAGTTGCATTCTATGGGCAATATTTGTACAGCCTCAACAAAACTGCAGCCATATTGATCTGCAAAGCAGCAAATCAAAGCTGTCAATACCTGTCCCTGACGTTTTCAGTTCGTCTCAATATCAGATATTCATTTTGAGTTCTTCATCATAGCATTAGCTGTTTTTAATGGGAGTCTTTTCAATATAACTACTAGTATATGAAAAAAAATATTATTCAATGATTTCATTAGTGGAAAAGAAAACCATGGAACACTAAGTTGGTGCCACAATTTTTAGGCAACAGAAAATATTTAACTTTTTGTTGCAAGCCCGTCATTCTTTATTATTTCTTGTTTGATGTATGTTACTCAAGGATATTTTTGGTGGGGGGTGGTGGTGGGATTAAAGAGCAACAGAGGAAAACTGAACATCAGGAAAATACATAACTGATACTCTTGTAGATGATGATGTTGCTAGAGGGTACATTTGTCACCAATTTAATGTTAAGCTTTGAAGATGGGCAGTACAATGAGGCAAAAAAAATGGTCATTATCAACACCGTTACCCCTAAAGCTCTTTGTAGCTCACAGATGATTTCATTTATTTTACTTCTTAGGGAAAATTTTCTTAATGTCTTGCTTCTTATGTAAAATTAACATTAAAATTAGAGAGTTGTTGTGTACAAGCAGGATTATTTATTAAAAGTGCACCATGTGGAATGCATGGAACATTCCTTAGAGCTTTATAAATACACTAGCCATGCAGCTGTATTGCTCCAACTCTCTGTCAATGCTACTCAACAGCCAGATGCAATGAGGTGTGCTAGAACAGCCATGGGCGACCATCTTTCAATTTGTCCTTGCGAAATATTTCGCTCATAATGACATTGCCTCTTTGGTTCAGCAGGGCAAGCATTAGCTGATTACCTGCTACACAGAAGTTTATAGATTTCAGCCCCAGTGCTATCATTTGTATCCACCTTCCAAATTAGGTGAGCAAGGTTTATCTATTCCCAACCTGCCTGATGTGTAGAATATTGTGTGCAGTTTTGGTCTCCTTATTTAAGAAAGGACTAAATTGCTTTGGAGGCGGTTCAGAGAAGGTTCTCTCGACTGATTCCTGGAATGAGGGGGTTATCTTATGAGGAAAGGTTGGACAAGTTGGGCCTGTACACACTGGAATTTAGAAGACTGAGAGGTGATCGTTTTGAAACACATAAGATCATGAGGGGACTAGAAAGGGTAGATGCTGAGAGGATGTTCCCCTTGTGGGAGAGACTAGAACTAGGAGCCACAGTTTAAAAATAAGGAGTCTCCCATTTAAGACGGAAATGAGGAGAAATTTTTCCTCTCAGATGGTCGTGAGTCTGTGGAACTCCCTTCCCCAGAGAGCGGTGGAGGCAGGGTCATTGAATATTTTTAAGGCTGAGTTAGATAGATTCCTGATTAACAAGGGAGTCAAAGCTTATAGTAGGTAGTCGGGAAAGTAGGGCTGAGGTCACAATCAGATCAGCCATGATCTTATCAAATGGCAAAGCAGGCTCGAGGGGCCGAATGGCCTATTCCTGCTCTTAATTCGTATGTTCGTATGTAACACAAAAGTAGGAGGTTCCATTTTGGGAGAAAGAAAAATAATGCCATATCTGGGATGGTGTGAGCAACAGACTCACCCAGAGCCTTCTAGCAACATTACTCCAAACCTAGCAGACAAAAGAATATGCACAGTGAGTGTATTCTGCATTAACAAAATGTTCCAGCCAGGGCACCAGCCTATTGGATACCTCCAAATTCAAACATCAGTCAAGGATCCAGGCAGCATGGAAACTCAATATTTCACCTCTCGGGTTACTGGGCAGGTATGGTCTGACACTGTTATTTCCAATATTGGCTCTTGCACAGTCTTGGTGTTAGTCAGTCACTAGACTAAAAGAAAAACATGATGATTTAGCACAGTGCTTTAACTGCTAAATTATCACATTACAAAGCATTCAAAAAGCATTCTTCGTACCAGCATATTTCTTATAACACGTTATATATTTGCAGAAGCTGATTCTGACAGGGATCATGAGGGGGACTACACCAACATCATGACATCAAAAGGAAACGGTAATATCATATCATCATTGTTCCCTATTTTATTTGTAAACATATTGTAGTACACTTCATTTTGTACATTCTTGGTATACAAGAGCTGTCCCATCAGAGTTAATCCCAACTCCATCTTCAATCATCCAGGGGTGTTTTACTGTTTTGTGAGAACTTAAATAATTATTATAATACTGTTTCTATAGATCACCCAACAACTTGAATAATTCATGTCAATACAATCTAAAGATTGCATACTTCCAATCAAGAATAATGAAGACAATAAAAGGCTGATATTTTGCTCTTGTGAGCCTGAGGCACAGTGTAAGTAGAAAGCCAGGGTTAGTGTCCTTCCAGCTTCCGTACACAAAGTTTTCAATGGGTTTGAATTCGAGGCAGAATAGGCTTCATTATTCTTTGCTGCAAGCCTCATAAATGTTTGCATTTGGATGTGTTGGGGCACATGTCTATTTGACCGTAGAACTTTCAATGCTATGCAACATCATTGCAGTACACCATAAAAAGTTGGAGCAGAGAGCAGACCTGCTAGCACACAACCACTGGAACTTAAAGGTTTACACCTTGACCTTGATAACTTTTTTACCTTGTGATAGTCTGCATAATTAGTCACCTTCGCTTTTATTTTGAGTGGAGAATTTTGGGGCATTTATTTTGTAACTCCTCCACCCCAAACTAGTCAGCCACCTAAGCAAGTTTACTACACTGTGGGGTTACCATGGGTATTCAGCTGACTCTCTGGGAGATGGAGGAAGAGGTGGAATTCTACCAGTAGAAACAGAGACGCATACACCTGCATTGCAGGAGGGTGCAGCACACAAGGACCTATAGCAGGTCATGTTTTTACAGATCAAGTTTCCTAGAAGTGTCTGAGGAGTTGAGTCTCAGGAGATTACTGTTCACCAGGGAGACAGTAGCGGACCTCTGTTGCTTCTTGCAAGAAAACCTCCAAACCATCCACTGGATTAACTGCTCTGCCTGTAGTGGTACAGGTTACTATCGCCTTAAACTATTATGCTGGTGGCTCCTTTTAAAGTGCCACAGGTGACATCTGTCAAAGAAGTCAGTATCCAGCATCTAGCAGGGTTACTGAGGCATGGGGCATGATCGAGCTCCGTAGATATTCGCATGGGGAATCTGGAAGCCGAATGAGTGCATCACAATCTGCGATTGCAACTCAACTGAAGGTAAGTATTCGTGCTTCCGGGTTTCCCGTGCGCCAGGCAGCCAGATTGTCAGGCTGTCTGCTTGTCAGGAGGGAAAGAAGCCACAAATCGAAGAGGGGGGGGGGGGGGGCGGGAGGGAGAGAGAGATTGTAGGCTGTGGAAGAAATCGGAGGTGTGAAGGGAGATGGGGGGACATGGATGCGTCGGATGGGCCTTGGAGAAGATCGGGGTGGTCCACCATCGGGCGGGGTGTGTCCAGCCTCCAGGGGGATCGGCCAATCGCAGGGGTTCCTTCACATCAGGTGAGCTTGTTGGGCCTGGATGATACATTTCTGCTTCTCCTGGCCCACAAGCAGTGCAATAAAGGCACTCACTGCCTGCTTTCACCTGATGTGAATCAGAAGCGATGGGAAACCCGAACAGGTAAGGTTAAACTTGTTTGACATTTCTAATACACAAAAAGTTAAGTGCTTCAACTATCACAGTGAGGTACATTGCCCCTTCAAGTATTGGCCCGCTGGCTTTAAGTGGTGACGGGACTGTTGCACATGTGCATCCTAATGTGCCTGGGTTAAACCCAGAAATGGGAGTGTTGGAGCCAGATGTAGTCCCGCTCCAAAAGTCAACTATTTTTTACTGCTCACCCGTCCCCAACCCACCCATTCTTGGGGGTTAAAATCACCCCCATTGTTTGCAATGGCAAATGAATTCATCCTGTGCTGAAAGAAAAAGCAGCAGCAGGAGAGGGCCTAGCATTTTTACAGAGTGGCAAGAATCCCACAGGTTCAAGGCCTCAGATGACCATATGGACTCTTTAAACCATCATCACTGCATTCATGAACAGGAAGGGACTCCACTCTATAAACGTTCAGATTTTTTTTTATTCGTTCATGGGATATGGGCGTCGCTGGCAAGGCCAGCGTTTATTGCTCATCCCTAATTGCCCTTGAGAAGGTGGTGGTGAGCCATCTTCTTGAACCGCTGCAGTCCGTCTGGTGAAGGTTCTCCCACAGTGCTGTTTGGAAGGGAGTTCCAGGATTTTGACCCAGCGACGATGAAGGAATGGCAATATATTTCCAAGTCGGGATGGTGTGTGACTTGGAGGGGAACGTGCAGGTGGTGTTGTTCCCATGTGCCTGCTGCTCTTGTCCTTTTAGGTAGTAGAGGTCGCGGGTTTGGGAGGTGCCATTGAAGAAGCCTTGGCGAGTTGCTGCAGTGCATCCTGTGGATGGTACACACTGCAGCCACTGTACGCCGGTGGTGAAGAGAGGGAATGTTTAGGGTGGTGGATGGGGTGCCAATCAAGCGGGCTCCTTTGTCCTGAATGGTGTCGAGCTTCTTGAGTGTTGTTGGAGCTGCACTCATCCAGGCAAGTGGAGAGTATTCCATCACACTCCTGACTTGTTCCTTGTAGATGGTGGAAAGGCTTTGGGGAGTCAGGAGGTGAGTCACTCGCCGCAGAATACCCAGCCTCTGACCTGCTCTTGTAGCCACAGTGTTTATATGGCTGGTCAAGTTAAGTTTCTGGTCAATGGTGACCCCCAGGTTGTTGATGGAGGGGGATTCGGCAATGGTAATGCCGTTGAATGTCAAGGGGAGGTGGTTAGACTCTCTCTTGTTGGAGATGGTCATTGCCTGGCACTTGTCTGGCACGAATGTTACTTGCCACTTATCAGCCCAAGCCTGGATGTTGTCCAGGTCTTGCTGCATGCGGGCTCGGACTGCTTCATTATTTGAGGGGTTGCGAATGGAACTGAACACTGTGCAATCATCAGCGAACATCCCCATTTCTGACCTTATGATGGAGGGAAGGTCATTGATGAAGCAGCTGAAGATGGTTGGGCCTAGGACACTGCCCTGAGGAACTCCTGCAGCAATGTCCTGGGGCTGAGATGATTGGCCTCCAACAACCACTAGGGTGGTAATAGTAGGGGACTTTAACTTTCCCAACATTGACTGGGACAGCCATAGCATTAGGGGCTTGGATGGAGAGAAATTTGTTGAGTGTATTCAGGAGGAATTTCTCATTCAGTATGTGGATGGCCCGACTAGAGAGGGGGCAAAACTTGACCTCCTCTTGGGAAATAAGGAAGGGCAGGTGACAGAAGTGTTAGTAGGGATCACTTTGGGACCAGTGATCATAATTCCATTAGTTTTAAGATAGCTATGGAGAAGGATAGGTCTGGCCCAAAAGTTAAAATTCTAAATTGGGGAAAGGCCAATTTTGATGGTATTAGACAGGAACTTTCAGAAGTTGATTGGGAGAGTCTGTTGGCAGGCAAAGGGACGTCTGGTAAGTGGGAGGCTTTCAAAAGTGTGTTAACCAGGGTTCAGGGTAAGCACATTCCTTATAAAGTGAAGGGCAAGGCTGGTAGAAGTAGGGAACCTTGGATGACTCGGGAGATTGAGGCACTCGTCAAAAAGAAGAAGGAGGCATATGACATGCATAGGCAGCTGGGATCAAGTGGATCCCTTGAAGAGTATAGAGATTGCCGGAGTAGAGTTAAGAGAGAAATCAGGAGGGCAAAAAGGGGATATGAGATTGCTTTGGCAGATCAGGCAAAGGTGAATCCAAAGAGCTTCTACAAATACATAAAGGGCAAAAGGGTAACTAGGGAGAGAGTAGGGCCTCTTAAGGATCAACAAGGTCATCTATGTGCGGAACCACAAGATATGGGTGAGATCCTGAATGAATATTTCACATCGGTATTTACGGTTGAGAAAGGCATGGATGTTAGGGAACTTGGGGAAATAAAGAGTGATGTCTTGAGGAGTGTACATATTACAGAGAGGGAGGTGCTGGAAGTCTTAACGCGCATCAAGGTAGATAAATCTCCGGGACCTGATGAAATGTATCCCAGGACGTTAAGGGAGGTTAGGGAGGAAATTGCGGGTCCCCTAGCAGAGATATTTGAATCATCCACCGCTACAGGTGAGGTGCCTGAAGATTGGAGGGTAGCAAATGTTGTGCCTTTGTTTAAGAAGGGCGGCAGGGAAAAGCCTGGGAACTACAGACCAGTGAGCCTGACATCTGTAGTGGGTAAGTTGTTAGAGGGTATTCTGAGGGACAGGATCTACAGGCATTTGGAGAGGCAGGGACTAATTAGGAACAGTCAGCATGGTTTTGTGAGAGGAAAATCATGTCTCACGAATTTGATTGAGTTTTTTGAAGGGGTAACCAAGAAGATAGATGAGAGCTGTGCAGTAGACGTGGTCTACATGGACTTCAGCAAAGCATTTGACAAGGTACCGCATGGTAGGTTGTTACATAAGGTTAAATCTCATGGGATCCAAGGTGAGGTAGCCAATTGGATACAAAATTGGCTTGACGACAGAAGACAGAGGGTGGTTGTCGAGGGTTGTTTTTCAAACTGGATGCCTGTGTCCAGCGGTGTGCCTCAGGGATCGGTGCTGGGTCCGCTGTTATTTGTTATTTATATTAATGATTTGGATGAGAATTTAGGAGGCATGGTTAGTAAGTTTGCAGATGACACCAAGATTGGTGGCATTGTGGACAGTGAAGAAGGTTATCTAGGATTGCAACGGGATCTTGATAAATTGGGCCAGTGGGCCGATGAATGGCAGATGGAGTTTAATTTAGATAAATGTGAGGTGATGCATTTTGGTAGATCGAATCGGGCCAGGACCTACTCCGTTAATGGTAGGGCGTTGGGGAGAGTTATAGAACAAAGAGATCTAGGAGTACAGATTCATAGCTCCTTGAAAGTGGAGTCACAGGTGGATAGGGTGGTGAAGAAGGCATTCAGCATGCTTGGTTTCATTGGTCAGAACATTGAATGCAGGAGTTGGGATGTCTTGTTGAAGTTGTACAGGGCATTGGTGAGGCCACACTTGGAGTACTGTGTACAGTTCTGGTCACCCTATTATAGAAAGGATATTATTAAACTAGAAAGAGTGCAGAAAAGATTTACTAGGATGCTACCGGGACTTGATGGTTTGACTTACAGGGAGAGGTTAGACAGACTGGGACTTTTTTCCCTGGAGAGTAGGAGGTTAAGGGGTGATCTTATAGAAGTCTATAAAATAATGAGGGGCATAGATAAGGTCGATAGTCAAAATCTTTTCCCAAAGGTAGGGGAGTCTATAACGAGGGGGCACAGATTTAAGGTGAGAGGGGAGAGATACAAAAGGATCCAGAGGGGCAATTTTTTCACTCAAAGGGTGGTGAGTGTCTGGAACGAGCTGCCAGAGGCAGTAGTCGAGGCGGGTACAATTTTGTCTTTTAAAAAGCATTTGGACAGTTACATGGGGAAGATGGGTATCGAGGGATATGGGCCAAGTGCAGGCAATTGGGACTAGCTTAGTGGTATAAACTGGGCGACATGGACATGTTGGGCCGAAGGGCCTGTTTCCATGTTGTAACTTCTATGATTCTATGATTCTATGATCTTCCTTTGTGCTAGGTATGACTCCAGCCACTGGAGAGTTTTCCCCCTGATTCCCATTGACTTCAATTTTACAAGGGCTCCTTGGTGCCACACTCGGTCAAATGCTGCCTTGATGTCAAGGGCAGTCACTCTCACCTCACCTCTGGAATTCAGCTCTTTTGTCCATGTTTGGACCAAGGCTGTAATGAGGTCTGGAGCCGAATGGTCCTGGCGGAACCCAAACTGAGCATCGGTGAGCAGGTTATTGGTGAGTAAGTGCCACTTGATAGCACTGTCGACGACACCTTCCATCACTTTGCTGATGATTGAGAGTAGATTGATGGGGCGGTAATTGGCTGGATTGGATTTGTCCTGCTTTTTGTGGACGGGACATACCTGGGCAATTTTCCACATTGTCGGGTAGATGCCAGTGCTGTAGCTGTACTGGAACAGCTTGGCTAGAGGCGCAGCTAGTTCTGGAGCAGAAGTCTTCAGCACTACAGCTGGGATGTTGTCGGGGCCCATAGCCTTTGCTGTATCCAGTGCACTCAGCCATTTCTTGATATTACGTGGAGTGAATCGAATTGGCTGAAGACTGGCTTCTGTGATGGTGGGGATATCGGGAGGAGGCCGAGATGGATCATCCACTCGGCACTTCTGGTTGAAGATGGTTGCAAACGCTTCAGCCTTGTCTTTTGCACTCACGTGCTGGACTCTGCCATCATTGAGGATGGGGTTGTTCACAGAGCCTCCTCCTCCCGTTAGTTGTTTAATTGTCCACCACCATTCACGACTGGATGTGGCAGGACTGCAGAGCTTTGAGCTGATTGTTGGTTGTGGAATCGCTTAGCTCTGTCTATAGCATGTTGTTTCCGCTGTTTAGCATGCATGTAGTCCTGAGTTGTAGCTTCACCAGGTTGGCACCTCATTTTTAGGTATGCCTGGTGCCGCTCCTGGCATGCTCTTCTACACTCCTCATTGAACCAGGGTTGATCCCCTGGCTTGTTGGTAATGGTAGAGTGAGGAATATGCCAGGCCATGAGGTTACAGATTGTGCTGGAATATAATTCTGCTGCTGCTGATGGCCCACAGCACCTCCTGGATGCCCAGTTTTGATCTGCTAGATCTGTTCTGAATCTATCCCATTTTAGCACGGTGGTAGTGCCACACAACACATTGGATGGTATCCTCAGTGTGAAGACAGGACTTCGTCTCCACGAGGACTGTGCGGTGGTCACTCCTACCAATACTGTCATGGACAGATGCATTTGCGACAGGTCGGTTGGTGAGGACGAGGTCAAGTAAGTTTTTCCCTCATGTTGGTTCGCTCACCACCTGCCGCAGGCCCAGTCTGGCAGCTGTGTCCTTCAGGACTCGGCCAGCTCGGTCAATGGTGGTGCAACTGAGCCACTCTTGGTGATGGACATGACCTACGACCAAGGGCATTTGATCATGCAGGTAGATGCTAGGTACCCTGGCAGCAGCCACAACTCCTTCAGTCTATGTCAGTCAATTGTACCACCCTTGTTCCAAGAATAGACAGCCCTCAAAGGATGGTTTCTGGGATACCAGGAGTATCCACTAGACTCATGGATACCTAGAATGTTTACTGCACAGGAGGCCATTCGGCCAGTCGAGCCCGTCCCGGCTCTCTGCAAAAGCAATCCAGTTAGTCCCACTCCCCCGCCCTTTCCCCATAGCCCTGCAAATTTTTTTCCCTTCAAGTACTTATTCAATTCCCTGTTCGCAACTTGGTCAAAGGGTATCCTGCTGTACAGCCCATCAAAGGTCTCCAAAATTATTGTGTTCTACTGTACGATTCATAATTTTGTAGTACATGTTGAGGCATTATAGCAGGGGAGGTGAAGGCTCAGAACGGGCCATAGAGAAGCCAGATCAAAAGGCACAGTCTGCAGATTTGCCCACACCCCTTGAGCAGTAACATGCTCGTGAAGCTGACAAAGATTAATCATAAACCACTTTACTTAAAACGTCATAGTTCCCTGCACAAGTGCACCTGGATCAAGTTCCCCTGAACTGACACCAACCCACTACATTGTGAGTGCCCACCATGATTGCACAGACACGCATCTACTCCAGCAGAAAGGGTGGAGACTGTCTAAGAAAACACCAACGCATAGTATAAAGTATATTTCCTTCAAATTAAAGAAGCGTTTACATCTGGTCATGGTTGTGGTTAACAAAGTCTTGTTGTGTAATTAGCTCCTTCAAAAATTGATCACTACAGGTGCAGGGTTATACTACACAAACAGGACTGCCTATTAAAAGCACATCAGTATGTGATGCATGAAAGCCTCCATGTATTTTTATCAGGAAACTAGCCATCAGGTGTGATGCTCCCAACCCTTTATCAATGGCACTCAGGTAATGTGCAAAGTGGTGGAGAATAGAACTGTGTAAAGAAAGAACTTGCATTTATAAAGCGCCTTTCATATCCTCAGGACATTCCAAAGCACTTACAGCCAATGAAGTACTTTTGAAGTGTAGTCACTGCTGTAATTTAAGAAACATGACAGCCAATTTGTGCACAGCAAGGTCCCACAAACAGCAGTGAAATAAATGACCAGATCATCTATTTCACATGTAAGGACTTGCATTATGTAAGGACTTGCACAACACCAGGTTATAGTCCAACAGTTTTATTTTAAATCACAAGCTTTCGGAGCTTTCCTCCTTCGTCAGGTGAGTGACATCTTTGTTACCATTAGACTCGACTTTCCAATGCTCTCTTGGCTGGCCTCCCATCTTCCACGATCCACAAACTTGAGCTCATTCAAAACTCTGCTACTCGTATCCTAACTGGCACCAAGTCCCGTTCACCCATCACCCCAATGCTCGCTGACCTACATTGGCTCCCGGTCCGGGAACGCCTCAATTTTAAAATTCTCATCCTTGTTTTCAAATCCCTCCATGGGCTCACCCCTCCTTATCCCCATCCTGTAACCTCCTCCAGCCCTACAACCCTCCTAGATCTCTGTGCTCCTCCAATTCTGGCCTCTTGCACATCCCCAATTTTAATCACTCCACCTTTGGCAATCGTGCCTTCAGCTGCCTAGGCCCCAAGCTCTGGAATTCCCTCACTAAACCTCTCTCTTCTCCTTTAAGACACTCCTTAAAACCTACCTCTTTGACCAAGCTTTTGGTCACCTGTCCTAATATCTCCTTATGTGGCTCAGTGTCAAATTTTGTTTGATGACGCTCCTGTGAAGCGCCTTAGGATGTTTTACTACATTAAAGGCGCTATATAAATGCAAGTTGTTGTTGTTTGATTATGCAAGTGCATGTGATCGCTCATGTGAGATTATGGTATCCAGTTCATATAACTCAGGGCTTTCAATGTTACAGCTCCACACATGCCAGCGTATGACTGGATATTGGGAATAAAGGCAAATCCCTAATCGTAAGTGGTGCAGGATCTGCTTATGGGAGAGACTAGTGTGGCTGAACCCAAGAGAGTATCTAGAACAGACCTGAAATTTGTAAAAACACTTCTTATACAAGGCTATACATTTACAGGAGCTGATTCTGAAAGTGATTGCGAAGGAGACTACACCAATGTGACATCTAAAGGAAAAGGTAAAATGCCATTTTTTATTTTATTCGTAATAAGTAAAAGGTGGAACTATTTTTGCTATTTTCACAACTGCTGCTTGTATTGGGAGCGAGACTACCCTGTTTTTCTTGCTGAATTTTACTGTAAAATCTATGCCTTTTTTAAAAAAGCTGCTTATTTTTGAGTTTTGTTTTTACATTAAGTAGGAATTACAACAATGTACATATAGCTATTCATATTATGCTGAAATATTTCTATAATGATACTAAAATTATTGAAGTACTACAGAACTATCTCAGGTAGTTTCAATTGTTCCCTATTTCAATTTTAAACATACGGTAATATAGCTCATTTGGTACACCTGGATATACTAAAGCCGTTCCATCAAAGCTACAGGTGTACCGACTAACTATTACTTAGTACAGTGATCCCAACCTCCTTTTAATTGTCCAAAGTTGTCCCACTTACCTGTAAGAAATTCAAAAATTATTGTAGTACTGTTTCTATAGGTCTCCTAACAACATTGAGAAATTCATACCAAACAGAATGTAAAAATCACAGGGTGTGATTTTTGCCTCACTGTTGCCCTGCTTTTTCAGCATGAATGGGGGAGTAACGAGAATCATAGAATTATATAGCACAGAAGGAGGCTATTCGGTCCATTGTGCCAACTGTACTTCACCACCATCTCCCTCAACCCCTCCACTGTCTTTGATTTGTCACACTGCTTGTCCGACATCCAGCAGTGGATGAGCAAAGATTTCCTCCAATTAAATATTGAGAAGACCGAAGCCATTGACTATTCCAAGGCTCTCCTGGTTGGCCTCCCACCTTCCACTCTCCATAAACTTGAGCTCATCCAAACTCTGCTGCCCGTATCCTAACTCGCACCAAGTCCCGTTCACCATTACCCTGCGCTCACTGACCTACATTGGTTCCTGATCCAGGGACACCTCAATTTTAAAATTCTCATCCTTGTTTTCAAATCCCTCCATGGCCTCGCCCCTCCCTATCTCTGTAACCTCATCCAGCCGTACAACCTTCCAAGATCTCTGCGCTCCTCCAATTCTTGCTTCTGGCGCATCCCCGATTTAATCGCTCCACCATTGGCAGCCATGCCTTCAGCTGCCTGGACCCTAAGCTCTGGAATTCCCTCCCTAAACCTCTCCGCTTCTCTATCCTCCTTTAAGTTGCTCCTTAAAACCTACCTCTTTGACCAAGCTTTTGGTCACCTGGCCTAATATCTTTGTATGAGGCTCAATGTCAAATTTTGTTTGATAATCGCTCCTCTGAAGCTCTTTGGGACATTTTACTATGTTAAAGACACTATATAAAAGCAATTGTAAACAATTTTACAACACCAAGTTATAGTCCAGCAATTTTATTTTAAATTCACAAGCTTTCGGAGGCTTCCCCCTTCGTCAGGTGAACGATGTGAAATGAGATCCTCGAAATGAAATCGCATTTATAATTCACAGAACAATGCTTGGTGAGTACAGACAGTTTTTTCAACTGTTCGTTGCCAAGGCAATCAGTGTGCAGACAGACAGGTGTTACCTGCCAGGTCTCACAGAATATACAAATCACCAAAAAAAAACAAAAAAAAACAGAGATAGAGAGGTAGAAACATAGAAAAGACAGCAACTGACCCGTTATATTAAAAACAGATAACATTTGTTCGCTGGTGGGGTAACGTGTAGCGTGACATGAACCCAAGATCCCGGTTGAGGCCGTCCTCATGGGTGCGGAATTTGGCTATCAATTTCTGCTCGACGATTTTGCGTTGTCGTGTGTCTCGAAGGCCGCCTTGGAGACACACGAGTTCGAGCAGGACTTCTTCACTGCACAAGACCTCCAACCAACACTATACACCAGATACATCGACGACATTTTCTTTCTATGGACCCACGGCAAGGAATCACTAAAGAGACTACACGATAACATCAACAAGTTCCATCCCACCATCAAGCTCACCATGGACTACTCCTCAGAATCAGTTTCTTTCTTGGACACACGAATCTCCATCAAAGACGGGCACCTCAGCACCTCACTCTACCGTAAGCCCACGGACAACCTCACGATGCTCCACTTTTCCAGCTTCCACCCTAACCACGTCAAAGAGGCCATCCCCTATGGACAGGCCCTGCGAATACACAGGGTCTGCTCAGACGAGGAGGAACGCGATGGACACCTACAGACGCTGAAAGACGCCCTAGTAAGAACGGGATATGACGCTCGACTCATCGATCGACAGTTCCGACGGGCCACAGCAAAAAATCGCATAGACCTCCTCAGGAGACTAACACGGGACGCAACCAACAGAGTACCCTTTGTCGTCCAGTACTTCCCCGGAGCGGAGAAACTACGCCATGTTCTCCGCAGCCTTCAACATGTCATCAATGAGGACAAACACCTCGCTATGGCCATCCCCACACCTCCACTACTCGCCTTTAAACAGCCACCCAACCTCAAACAGACCATCGTTCGCAGCAAATTACCTAGCTTTCAAGAGAACAGCGTCCACGACACCACACAACCCTGCCACGGTAACCTCTGCAAGACATGCCAGATCATTGACACAGATACCACCATCACACGAGAGGACACCACCCACCAGGTGCATGGTTCATACTCCTGTGACTCGGCCAACGTTGTCTACCTCATACGTTGCAGGAAAGGATGCCCCAGAGCATGGTACATTGGCGAGACCATGCAGACGCTGCGACAACGGATGAACGGACACCGCGCAACAATCGCCAAACAGGAGGGTTCCCTCCCAGTCGGGGAACACTTCAGCAGTCATGGACATTCATCCACCGACCTTCGGGTAAGCGTTCTCCAAGGCGGCCTTCGAGACACACGACAACGCAAAATCGTCGAGCAGAAATTGATAGCCAAATTCCGCACCCATGAGGACGGCCTCAACCGGGATCTTGGGTTCATGTCACGCTACACGTTACCCCACCAGCGAACAAATGTTATCTGTTTTTAATATAACGGGTCAGTTGCTGTCTTTTCTATGTTTCTACCTCTCTATCTCTGTTTTTTTTTGTTTTTTTTTGGTGATTTGTATATTCTGTGAGACCTGGCAGGTAACACCTGTCTGTCTGCACACTGATTGCCTTGGCAACGAACAGTTGAAAAAACTGTCTGTACTCACCAAACATTGTTCTGTGAATTATAAATGCGATTTCATTTCGAGGATCTCATTTCACATCGTTCACCTGACGAAGGGGGAAGCCTCCGAAAGCTTGTGAATTTAAAATAAAATTGCTGGACTATAACTTGGTGTTGTAAAATTGTTTACAATTGTCAACCCCAGTCCATCACCGGCATCTCCACATCATATATAAAAGCAAGTTGTTGTTGCCGGCTATTTGAAAGAGCTAGCCCAATTCGCCCACTCACCTGCTCTTTCCCCATAGCCCTGCAATTTTCTCAACTTCAAGTATTTATCCAATTCCCTTTTGAAAGTTACTATTGAATCTGCTGCCACCACTCTTTCAGGCAGTGCATTCCAGATCATATTGGTTGCTGCATTAAAAAAATTCTCATCTCACCTCTGGCTGTTTTACCAATTACCGTAAATCTGTGTTCTCTGATTACCGACCCTTCTGCCACTGGAAACAATTTTTCCTTATTTACCCTATCAAAACCCTTCATGATTTTGAACAGTTCTATTAAATCTTAAAATGAAAATTTTAAAAAGAAACTTACCGCTCACTTGCTGCCCAAGGTGATTTCACCAATGGCAAAAAAAATCTTTCTGACCATACATATTCTACCAAAACTTTCTTTTTTTGCAATCAATGAACCACAAATTAGAACTAGCACAAAGATCACAAAATCAATCACAGTAATCACCATCATATTCTGGCAATTTTTTAAAACTCTCCCTTTCAGACACTATGACCTGACCTCAATGCCAGCTTCAGCTTACCACACTTCCCCACCTCGGCCTAGCTCCTGAGCTTCACTCCTACAGCTCCCCTTCTGTAATGGAAATGAACCTCCCTCAAGGCCCTCACAGTGGGCCTCCCTACCCTTTTCCTCAGGGCTTGGAAGTCTACCTCCCGCCCAGCCTCAGTGCCAGGCCTGCCACTAAGTTAAGGAAACAGCGGGACACTACTACAGACTGGGAGTACAAATTTCAAGCAGGTGCATGGGTTCACTCAACATCAGGACAGGCAGGTCAGCTGATTTCCCAAATGTGGATTCTGTTGCTTTTCAGTTTTATTTTTATTTTTCTAGGTTCAGTGCCCTAGAAAATCAGTTGATTTGCTGATCCTGACTCTGAGCAAACCTGCTTAAATTGCTGCTCCTGCTCGATGATTAATTTAATTATTTTTTTCTGACAAAGAGTAAAGGAAAGTACAGCAATGACCACGCTTCAAATAAAAGAGTAATTTGACGCATGCTTCGGAACATCCTGAGGAAGTGATAAGGCATTTTATCATTGCAAGCTCGCATACATTGCAGTATAGTTGCAAAAGTAATCAGGATACCCAGAATTAGAGATATCGACAAACATCTAAAATAACTTTGAAGGCAACAGGAAAGTGTAACCCTTAAACCTTTCAGTTATGATCCACCTTGATAAGACACACTGCTGTGCCATAGACTTAGATATTGCTAATGCTTCCCTACTTCTCAGACAGAGAGAACTGCAGAAATAGCTCACTTTCATATTCCTTCCAGTTTGAGTCTGTTACACTTCCTGTTCACTCTGGTTTCAAGCTTCCCTTCTCCTAAACCAAGAGGCAGCGAAATAGAGTGAGGAGAGTTGCAACAAACAGACACCGTAACAAGGGAACATGTGTGACAGCAATGGAGAGAAACACTGCAAGATAAACAGAAAAACACCAAGACAGAGACAGTGGTGTAGAAGCAGAGTGATGAGTACAGGAAGATAAACATAATATGTGTTTAAGATTTAATTTGTGTAAAGCATAATTAACTTCCACTTAATTATGTTAATTCAATTGTGTTCTTATAGCTGCCAACGCTGACGTCAATTTCTCCTCAGTAAGTAAAGCTGAGAAATTACTGTATGTAATATTACTGTACGAGTACTTAACACATTCATATCAAATTCCTCTGCTATTTTAACAGGGGCATCAATCTACTTAAAATTCGCACGGTATATATCATTTGAGGATCACAATTTCCTAGCTTATAAAATCAGATAGATATGGATGAATGCCATTTATACAATCTTAGTTGATCCATCCAGAGAGATCCTACCATCCACCACCAACCCCCACCACCCCCCCACCCCAGCATCCAACTATTTCTTAAATGATACCAGGGTTTTTGCTTCCATTACCTTACCGAGAAGTCCATTTCACATGTTGCTCATTCTTTGTGTGAAGAAGAATTTCCAGACATTGGTGTAAATTGCCTTTCACTATTTTGAACCTGTGAGCACTTGTCCTACCCTCACAGTTTAATTTGAAGTTGCATTTCAGATCTTTATTGGACTTTTCTGGGTGCAAATTGGCTGCTGCATTTACTTATAAAGCAACAATGACTACAATAAATGCAAATTTATAGAATTCTTTGAAGAAACAACAGAGAACATCGATAAAGGAAATGCAGGGGGTGTGGTTTATATTGATTTTTTTAAAGTATTTGATAAAGTAGCACATAAGGGACCTCCTATGGTAAATATAATGGCACATGGAATTAAGGGGAATGTGGACACATGGATAGAGAAATGGTTGGACATCAGAAAGCAAATGCTAGGCGTAAAAAGGAAGTTCCTCAGATTGGAAAGATGCAATGAATGGCACGCCAGTGTTGGGCCTGCCCTTCCTTACTATATACATAACTAGTATGGACTTAGGAATTCAGAGAACAATACTGAAATTTGCCGATGACACTAAATTTGATACAATGGTAAATTGTTATGAAGACTATGAAAGCCTGCCAGAAAATAGGCTAGCAGTGGGCAAACTGGTAGCAGATACAATTTAATGTAGAAAATATGAAATAATACACTTTGCATTTAAGAATAATAAAAGGAAAAACATCTTAAATTGTAAGATTTTAAATGGAATTGAAAAGCAGTGAGGTCTTGGTCATTAAACATGATAGTACTAGTAGGTATGGCTATAAAAATGTAAACAGAATCTTTAGTTTTGTACCTAGAGGCATAGATTACAGAAATAAGGAGGTAATGGACTTGTGTTTGACCTTAGTTATGCTGCAGTTGGAGTGCTGTGTACAGTACTGGGTTGGGGCAGAGATTGGGGTGGGAAAGTAGCCAAGGGGGGAGAAATGAAAGGTGGCGTGACTGGGTCCTTTGTAACCTGTAGATTCATCCTCGGTTTCCATCCAGGTCACCTCCTTTGTACCCAAGATATTCATCCCTTCCCTCCATCATCTATGTAATTCTTTGTCACCATCTAAAAGCATGGGGTCACCTTCCATATGTAAGCTGATGATGCACAGCTCTATCTCTCTGCCTCCCCCATCAATCCAAAATCTGTTGCTATACTCTTCAACTTGCTTGTCTGACATCAAAGCCCAGCTGAGCCAAAATCTCCAAATTAATGTCGGAAAAACTGAAGCCATCGGTTTTGGTTCCCACTATGCTTCTGGACTTGACTTCCAATATCCTTGGCTGCAATTTGAGGCTTAATCGGGAAGTGTAAAATCATGGCATACTGCATGCCCTGAGCTCAGCTACCTTCCTCAAATCCACTCCTTTATCAAGACCATTCTTCCACCTCAGCCACACAATCCACCTCTGCCCCAGCGCTCCCTCTCTGCTGCCAAAGCATTATTCCACGTCTTCATCACCTTGATTCACCAAATTCACTAACACTCTTGTAGCCAACCTCACCAACTTAATCCTCCATAAGCTTCAACTCACCCGCATTCAAGCTTTAAACGTTGCAGCTGGCCTCCTCCCCTGCACACCCATTACCTCATATTCTCCCAGCTCCACTGGCTCCCTGTGTCCCAGTAAGTTGAACTCAAAATTCTCTCTCTCATTTTCAAATCCTTCCTGAGCCTCATTTCACCCATCTTAGGAATCTACTTCTGCCTTATTTCTCCATATGCACTTTAGGCTCCTGTAACACAGGGTTTCATCTTGTCCCCCACTTTTTCACTCCACAATTGGTGCCTGTCCATTCAGCCACAATGCTCCTGTCCTCTGGAACTCCTTTCCCAATTCTCTCTGTCTTGCCACCTGTTTCTGTTTTCAAAAATCTTAGAACAGTTAGCAATTTTGTATTGTGTGACAAAAGCAACAGTTCTTTCCATACTTATTCTTATTCTTGTGCATGCATAGGGAAACATACAAGAAAACCCCTCTCCCAAAAATTGCAGCAGTGAGGAGAAAAATGGATGATCATAGGAATGATCATGGTGTATGAATGCTGTCCATTTCAGGGGCAGTTATAGTGCAATTGTACACATCCACTTCATGCTTTTTGATTGATGAAACAACTAAGTGATTTGACACAGGAAGCTTTCAGAAAAGGTGTAATTTAAGATACCTGTTTTTTGCTAACACATTTGAGCTATTGTAAACAGAATCTTGTACTAAGTCTGCGTTTATTCATAACAGTGACATATAAGTATAAATGGAACAGAACAGAAATAGTTCTGACTGATATTTTCTATTAACAGGATGAAAATAATGAAGTTTTATATATGCAACTTGATCCATCAGCTCTGCAGAATGATAATGTGCCGCAACCACAAGAAAGAACAATATATGCCCTTATTACTTTGAATGAGTTACGGCGAGGGGCTCCAGAAAAGTCAGAATCTTAGATCTATGACTGTATTTTACTAATTGGACATCAGTAAACCAATGAGTTGTAAATAGCTACTTGCTTTGTTAATTGAGATCATGGTGTTCTTCTCATTTTGTATTAAATAACAGGGCAACATTTTAAGATGATTAAAAATAGATTCTGCATGTGTAAGAAGAAAAATAAACACGCTTCGAAATAGAGAAAACAGAACATAGAGCATGATGGCTTTGTGAATTGATGCTCTACGGTGCCATAGAGTAATGAGATGCATATTCATGCCTACAATTCTATATGGCTCTAACATCAGCGGTGTCACTGAGGGTATAATCAAGACTGACATCCATAGATATTTGGAGTCTAAGGGAATCAAGGGATATGGGGATTGGGTGGGAAAGTGGAGTTGAGGTAGAAGATCAGCCATGATCTTATTGAATGGTGGAGCAGTCTTGAGGGGCTGTATGGCCTATTCCTGCTCCTATTTCTTATGTTCTTATAAGGATGGGAGAAAGCACCAAGCCAAGGCTAAGCTAGTTTACCAGTGGAAAAGAATTTTTAAAAATCATACAGCACATCATCCAAGACAGATTCATGAACCGCTTACTAGCCAGCTCAAAAGGAGAGACCTAGGCACATGTTGCTTGACCACCTTCTCATCTATGAAATGATGATGTGGAGATGCCGGTGATGGACTGGGGTTGACAATTGTAAACAATTTTACAACACCAAGTTATAGTCCAGCAATTTTATTTTAAATTCACAAGCTTTCGGCTCCTGAACATTTACCTGAGGAAGGAGGAAGTCTCCGAAAGCTTGTGAATTTAAAATAAAATTGCTGGACTATAACTTGGTGTTGTAAAATTGTTTACAAATGAAATGATGAGGGAGTGTAAGAAAATAAAAACTGCATTAAAAATGTATTGGGGTGGAAAGAAGAGCACAAAGTAGCAATGATGGCTAATTGCAAAACCTATAAATATGACTTAATGCACAAGAATTTAGTTGTAGTAAATGCAGGACTTACATTGTATTTTAAAGTAGGGCAAAACTGGAGCAAGATAAAGGAGAAGCTGAAGATGATTAAATGGTGCATTATTTCTAAAATCAGAGCCCAATGTTATACATATGCACCACTGAATAACTTTGACTTCTGTCACATGTTGGTTGACAAATAAATTCTCCTTTTGCCTATCGCTAATGAAACCCTGAAATGTGACAGCTTTTATTTAGCTTTCAGACTATACATGGCTCTTTATTAGGCGTCAAATGAGAAAACAAGCGTTGCTCAAATTGACCTTTTTTGTGTAAATTAGAATTTATTAATGGCAATTAATGTCAGCCTTGGATCAGTGATAGCACTCTCACCTATGAGTCAAAAGGTCACAGGGTCACACCCACTCCAGGAATTGAACACATAGCGGGTGCTAAAATGATGCCCTATCAGGTGCGTTCCTGGCGGGGGGGCTCCAAAAATCAGAGAATCCCGGAGCGGGTCGGGAGCCTGGCTCCAACCCGCCCACTTCCGGGTTCCCCACTGACGCGCCGGCGTGCATGTACAGCCCCCGCTGGTGGGAATCCCGCAGGCAATTAAAGCCAGCGGGATGCAACTTGAAGCTATTTATTTTGCTTGTTCAGGTCATTAACTGACCTGATTAAGGGATTATGTGAGGAGGGATGGGATTTTATAGCAAACTGGGACTGTTTCCCGTACTGGGGGAAACACTCCCAGTTCAAATGGACCTGTTGCAGCCATCAGCCTGTGGCAGCTGCAAAGGTCCATTTGACAGGTGGGGGGTGGAGACCCTCACTCATTGCAGGAGGTCACTCTGTCACTTGGGACAAAGTTTGGCCTCCACCACCCTCCTCCTGACAATCAAAGTCACCAACTTGCACACTTACCCCGGGGTCCAGAGATATGTACCTACCTTGCTGACCCCCTCAGATGTACATCTTCCGGATGGGGGCCGCCGTAGCTGCAGTCATGACCTCCTCGGAGGGCGAACAGCATCACCAGCCTCGCCAGCCTCGCCATCCACCTCTGACACGTGGAGCTCCACAACAGAGTGCTGTGACACATCCACCTGTACAGCAGGAGGGAGGGCTACCGCAGAGAAAGATGCGTCGCAGAGGGCACTACCCTAGCCACAGGGTCCACAGACCGAGGCTCAGCTTCCTGGACCTCTCTGAGCAGCAGTGCACATGGAGGCTCAGAGTCACTCGACATGTAGTCGTGGACATCTGCAGCCTCCTTCATGCCAAGCCGCTCCTGGCTGGCCCGAGCACCATCTTCTTACCTGTCGCTGTCAAAGTCACCACTGCCCTCAACAACTTCTCCTCCGCATCCTTCCAGGGTGCCACCGGGGACATCGCCGACGTCTCTCAGCCGTCTGCACAAAAGAGCCCTGCAAATACACCTATACCCACTCTGCAGTGACGCAATGGGTGGCATCAGTTGTGGGTCTTCATAGTGATCCTCAGGAAAGGGCATTATTGCACAAACCAGACAAGATTCGCAAAGACATGGCAGTAGTGGTGCCAATATAATATGTAATGTGAGTTGGTCAGAAATTCAATATAAGTAACAACCATGACAAACCCTCAAACACCCTTGTGTATCCCCTTCATGCGCACGACACATTTGCCTTACGCTGCCTACTGCACATATCTGATGCATGCCCTGTGGCCGCAGCACAGGTAGTGGCAGGTTGAGTAAGGCTGACCGTGAAAGAGATGCACGAGAGGGTGAGTATGAGATAGAGCCATGAGATTGTATGAGGATTGGGTTGCGTGGTAGTGGCGGGATGAGTACTGGCGAGGTGAGTAAGTGCAGGTAAGATGAGGATGAGGTTTGAGTGGGTATGAGGGGTGATGTGACAGAGTAGTGTTGGCAGTGCAGAAGGAGGTGTGGGGTGGGGGGGTGATGTGGCAGATGGAGTGTACTCAGTTTGGCTGACCTACTGCGGTCATTGGAGCGCCTCCTGCATTGTATGCAGGTGGGCGATATGTTGGTGGTGCAGATGACCTCCTCTGCCACCTCGAGCCAGGCATTCCTAGTGGCAGAGGCAGGCCGCTTCCTCCCGCCCGCCAGGGGGAAGATCTCTGTCCTCCCCCTCCTCCGCATCCCATGTATTGATACCTGGAGTGAGGCATCATTAAACTGGAAGCAGCCTTCCCCCTGGGCTGCTCCATGCAGTAATTCGTTCTATTTGTTGCAGCATCTGTCAGTGGAGGACTGCCCCTTTAAATAGAGCTCCTCCAGCTGACAGGTCTTACTGCGCATGCGCAGCCCGCCCGATGCGCAGATCAGCAGTGGGGAACCCGGAAGACCAGGTAAGTGGATCCAATTGGGCTGCGATCGCGCGGGGGGCTGACTAATTTCACCGGGCGCGTTACCCACGCGCCCGATAGCCCCCCCGCCGTGAACCCGCAGCCCTGGTAACATCGAGCCCACAATCTAGGTTGACATACTTGGAGGTGCCATCTTTCCAATGAAACATTAAACCAAGACCCCATCTACCCTTTTAGGCGGACATAAAATATCCCATGGCACTATTTGAAGAAGAGCAGGGCATTTCTCCTGATATCCTGGCCAACATTTATCCCTTAACCAACACTAGCAAAATCAGATTTCATTGCTGTTTGTGGGACTTAGTGCAAATTGGCTGCCTACAAAAAAGCAGTTTGTTGGTTGTAAAGAATATCCTGAGGACATGAAAGGCACTATATAAATCTTTCTTTCCTTGGTGCAGTTCATTGGTGGAGAAAGTAAAAATAAAGTTCCTACATCCGGTTAAATAGCTCTTCTGAGAGATTGTTTGGAATAGGTTGTCTGGCTGCCCTCTTGGTTTGTGGATGGTGGTGCCAAGCTCGGAGGAAAGGTCTGAAGAAGGGTGAGGAAAAATAACTAAAAATGCTGTGGTTAGTTGGTTGGGGGAGGGGGAAATTTTTTTTTTGGTTTTGATAAATTCATTATGGTTATTAATAGCTGAATTCTATATTTCAATTAATAGTGAAATAAATAAAAATTATGCTTTTTATAACTGGAAATGTGTGATTTATTTCTAGTGGGCCATAAAAACACAAGTTGTAGGGCTGTATATTAGTACAGGATATTGGACATCCAAATTGCTGTGCAAAAGAGTAGCAGGGCATGGGTTTATGCCTACAATTCATTACATTGGTTCCTAATCTCAACTATGCCACTGTGGAAGGCACCAAGTATAGACTAGTTGCTTCCCCACAGAGAAGGAAAATTGGAGGATATCAGTGCCCACTTCCCCTACTGTAAACTCTGCTGCCAGCTCATATGCATCTCTTCGAAGTCCACTACAGAGGCATTTTAAAATAAAAATCAGAATTTTTAATCCTTTATAAACCTTAGTGCTAATTTATTGATAATAGTATTTAATTGTTTATGTGAAAACAAATAGTGCAAAAATAGTCCAAATTGCAGTTTCCTGAAACCAGGGCAAAATACAGGACATAAAGATAACGGGCCCGAAATTCTTTGTGGATTCTGCTGGTCTCTTGCTATAACTTCAATCAGAGACCAGCGGAACCCCTCAGAAAATAGCGGAGAACTGGTTGCACCAGGTCTTGACCATTTCTGGGGGTTTCCTGGTTACATTGTAATGGATGGAACCACTGTTCACCCCTTATAAGTCGAATGACATCCAGGAAGCAGAGACTCTCTACAACATGTGTTCCCATTCCTCAGGGTTTAGTGGGACTGTGTAACAATGGAAGCTATTTTGCCAAGTGAGTGGGTATGTACCAGCTTCCACACGGGCAGATGTGGGCCCCACAATCTTGAACAATCTTGTTTTTCCACTAATACTATGTTTTTTTTGGGAAGTTAGCACATAATCTGTTTAAACACAGAGCACTAATAATATTATCAGGGGAACTGGAAGACAATAGAAGACAATGTGAGGAAACTGAATTAGCAAAAATGTTGAAATAATCTGAGTTAACCCCAAAGTCTAAAGACCAGGATTTTTAAAAAAATTGATGATCAATTCCTTTGCTCAGGGCGCTGAGGGGACCATGCTCGGGGTCGGTAAAAGGTCCTGAGCAACCCACCCCTGCCACAGGCACTGGAGTTTCTGGCCGTCATGAACATGCGGGCACCAGAGATGCACCCAAAGTGGTGCTTGCACGTGCCTGTCCCACATAAATGAGGTGCCCTTCCAATGACCCCACATCTCTGTTCGCCCATGGGATCGAAGGAAAAGTGGCAAGTTGGATCCAGAATTGGCTCAGTGGCAGGAAGCGAAGGGTAATGGTTGATGGGTGTTTTTGTGACTGGAAGGCTGTTTCCAGTGGCGTTTCACAGGGCTCAGTATTAAGTCCCTTGCTTTTCGTGATATATATTAATGATTCAGACTTAAATGTAGGGGGCATGATTAAGAAGTTTGCAAATGATACAAAAGTTGGCCTAGATAGAGTGGATAGGAAGGACCTATTTCCCTTAGCAGTGAGGTCAATAACCAAGGGGAATAGATTTAAAGAAATTGGTAGAAGGATTAGAGGAGAGTTGAGGAGAAAATTTTTCACCCAGAGGGTGTGGGGGTCTGGAACTCACTGCCTGAAAGGGTGGTAGAGGCAGAAACCCACATCACATTTAAAAAGTACTTGGATATGCACCTGAAGTGCCGTAACCTACAAGGCTACGGACCAAGAACTGGAAAGTCGGACTGGGCTGGATAGCTCTTTTTCGGCAGGCACAGACACAATGGGCCAAAAGGCCTCCTTCTGTGCCGTAAGTTTCTATGATTCTGGGGGGGGGGGGGGGGGGGGGGGGGGGGGCAGCACTGGAGGCACCGCCAGGATTGCTACGCAAGGCATTTTGTGGCCAATGTCTCTATTTCTTTTGGGGAATTAAGCATTCTGATCCTTTAGCTCATCTCCACCGCCGAATATTCATTTTAGGAAGTGAGGAAGTGATGCTTCGGTTGTACAGAGCCTTAGTCAGACCCCATCTAGAATACTGCATTCAGTTTTGTGCACCAAACCTCAGTAACGATATATTAGCCTTGGAAGGGGTACCAGAATGATACCAGGACTTAAAGGGTTAAATTATGAAGACAGGTTGCATAAACTTGGCTTGTATTCCCTTGAGTTTAGAAGGTTTTGGGGTGAAATACCTTGAACTATCTTTTTTTTTCGCTATTTGTTGTTTTTGGGAAGCTAGTGGATAATCTGTTTAAACACAGAGCACTGATAACATTATATGGGGAACTGGAAGTCAATGTGAGGAAACTGAATTAGCAAAAATGTTGAAATAATCTGAGTTAATGCTTGAATCTTTGCTTATGTAATGTAATTTTCAATACTTAATTCTAGATAAGTGGCAGTTAAAAGTTAAATGGCTTCTCCTTAAAAACACACACTTATTAACAAATAATTGTCAGAGACTCAGGCAGGACATGGTCCTACTTGCATGAATTTTATGTATGGGATCCCCACTCCCAATGACACTCCCCAGAACAGACCAATTTAGGGCTCCATAGAGGAGTGAGGATTGTTTTAACATGTAATTTGTTTTTACCAATTAGCTGACACTTACCTAGAGGCTTCATTCTTGCAGCATCACTACAGTAAGTTTTTAAAATTAAGTTTCTTTGCATTATCTGGCTGAATAGCTCCTCAATGGCCAGTTTCCTCAATGTTGCCATTCGTGTTTAAATGAAAATATTTTTAAAAGTCACCTGCAAGACAGAAATAAAAAATAAATAGGATTCAAATTATTTTAAAAATGTTTTGCTACTTCATAGCTTCTCAAAAGGTTACTGAGAAACCTGGTTCTTAAAACTGGGACATGGAAAATACCCTAACTTTTGTGAAACTGTGACTAACATTTTCCTGCTGAAACCATATGTATTTCACTGGGACTGAGTAGGTCAGGTACCATTCTCATCTTTCTCATTAAAAAATAACTTTCCCAATCATAGAAATTGACCTTTTCTGACAGAGGATCACACCAAGTAATTATTTTGATCACACCTACTCAGGGTGGGGGAGACTCATTTTGACATTCGTGTCCCTATACAGATGATTGCAGTTTGTTTTCTTAAACTGATTATCTTTTTTATATTTGAGTCCCTTAACCACAGTAACGATATCCTGAACATTTGTACTAATCAAATTCCAACTGCCTATAAATCTTCAATTGTAAACAATTTTACAACACCAAGTTATAGTCCAGCAATTTTATTTTAAATTCACAAGCTTTCGGAGACTTCCTCCTTCCTCAGGCAAATGGCAAATGAGGAAGGAGGAAATCTCCGAAAGCTTGTGAATTTAAAATAAAATTGCTGGACTATAACTTGGTGTTGTAAAATTGTTTACAATTGTCAACCCCAGTCCATCACCGGCATCTCCACATCATATAAATCTTCAGCCCTTGGGCAAAGCTCTTCTCACCATCCTGTGAATTTGATTTTTTTTAAAATGAGAAAACGAGGTGATGGACAAAGGGCCGTGGTACAGTACATCAACAAGGTTGAAAAGATTAAGGAGAGATGGGGTGAATTGAGAATTAGTGATGGGATGAATCACAAGGGTTTTAAAATCTGTACACTAAGAAAAAGGGAAGACTGAGGGAGGCAAGGTCACACTTCTGAGGTCATGGTAAAGAATGATTTAAGAGTGCAACCATCCTTCATTATGATGAAATGAGTCTACACAGCGAGGTGTCAGGAGTAAGTGTGTGTAAAGAGAAACAAGAAAGGCTGGCCTGCGTTTTGCTCCTTCCCCATTGGAATTCACATGCAGTGGGTGGGGGAGCAGAAAGGGAAATTCAGGTTGGGGCAGCGAGGCAACAGTAGGCCACACCATTCCATTTTCCCACTGCTTCTACCGTGATTTTGGATGGGGTGGCAGAGAAAAAATGCACCCAATTTTGTGTATCATTATGCACATTGTTGAGAAAATCACATTAGTAGCGGCTAAAAGTTTATACTATTACCAAGAGTGCCAAAAAAAATGAGTTAGTTTTGTACTATTTTTAAAGACTGTAGCTTTTCTATAATCAGCTGGAAATGTGAGAAGATTTTGCTCGAGAATTATTTATAAGATCTGTTCTGAATCTATCCCATTTAGCACGGTGGTAGTGCCACACAACACGATGGGCAGTGACCTCAGTGTGAAGACGGGACTTCGTCTCCACAAGGATTGTGTGCTGGTCACTCCGACCAATACTGTCATGGACAGGTAGACTGGTGAGGAAGAGGTCAAGTAGGTTTCTCCCTCATGTTGGTTCTCTCACCACCTGCCGCAGGCCCAGTCTGGCAGCTATGTCCTTCAGGACTCGGCCAGCTCGGCAGCAGTAAACACGAGAGAATATTTAGCATAAAACTACCCGTAAATTGTGACACGGACAACAACAAATTGTCTGTGTTTTAAAAGTCTGAATCAGCTTAGCTTTGAAAAGCTTAACTAGAGAAATAAGCCCATGTTTAAAGAGCTACTTGTTGCATCTTTATTATTTTTCATAACCAAGGAACATAGGAAAATTGATTGAACAGTAGACAGTTTTCAGTGAGAACATTCAGGTATTTTATGCAAAATAAATCAGCTGCTGATTTGAAGCTGTGCCTTTTAGTCCACCGCCCGTAAAGAGAGGAAAATATACATGGCGGCACGTGCGATATTTCAGTAGCCAGTGTACAGAGTAAGGGTTCTGTTACAATGCCTGGGTCAAGCTATCATTTAATTAGATATTGGGTAGAAAAGGACACACTCCAGATGCTGGGGCACACAAGATCCACTTACTGCAGTGCCCGGCGGCACTGAACCAGAGAGAATATTTAGCACAAAACTACCCATAAAGCGTGACACAGAAATGCATAACCTGCAATAATGTGGATTTCAACATGACATTTTACTATGTTGTAGCTATTGCTGCCCAACGTTTCTCCCCATGAAACATGCCCATTCCATATCTTCTGTACAAAAAGAATATGATACTGGGAAGTAAAATGTTCAATTATGATAAAACAATATGCAATTGTGTTCAGAAAAGAACACTTTGGGCTCGATATTAGCAGCGCGGCGGGTTCTCAGCGGGGGTCGACTGGGCGCTTGGGTATTGCGCACGGTGAAATCAGTGTGCTCCGCACGGAATCGCAGGCTAATTGGAGCCACTTGCCTGTGCTTCCGGGTTTCCCGCTGGTAAGCTGCGGGCGGACTGCGCATGCGCAGCAAGGTCTGTCAGCTGGAGGAGCCCTATTTAAAGGGGCAGTCCTCCACTGACTGATGCTGCAGAAAATAGGAAAAATTACAGCATGGAGCAGCCCAGGGGGAAGGCTGCTCCCAGGTTTAATGATGCCTCACTCCAGGTATAATTGGATGGGGTGAAGAGGAGGAGGGGGACAGAGATCTTCCCCCCGGCGGGCAGGAGGAAGCGGCCTGCCTCTGCCACCAAGAAGGCCTGGCTCGAAGTGGCAGAGGAGGTCACCAGCACCACCAACATATCGCGCACCTGCATACAGAGCAGGAGGCGCTTCAATTACCTAAGTAGGTCAGCCAAAGTGAGTACACTTACTCATTCCCCTCCCCTCCGTCTGCCACATCACCGCCCCCACCCTACATCTCCTTCTGCACTGCCAACACTACTCTGTCACATCACTCCTCACACCCACTCAAAACTCATCCTCATCTTACCTGCACTTACTCACCTCGCCAGTACTCATCCCGCCACTACCACTCAACCCAATCGTCATACAATCTCATGGCTCTATCTCATACTCACCCTCTCATGCATCTCTTTCACGGTCAGCCTCACTCAACCTGCCACTACCTGTGCTGCAGCCACAGGGCATGCATCACATATGTGCAGTAGGAAGCATAAGGCAAACATGTCGTGAGCATGAAGGGGATGCACAAGGGAGTTTGAGGGTTTGTCATGGTGTTTACCTATATTGAATTTCTGACCAACTCACATTACATATTATATAGTCACCACAACTGCCACGTCTTTGCAAATCTTGTCTGGTTTGTGCAATAATGCCCTTTCCTGAGGATCACTATGAAGACCCACAACTGATGCCACCCATTGTGTCACTGCAGAGTGGGTGTAGGTGTATTTGCAGGGCTCTTTTGTGCAGACGACTGAGAGACGTCGGCGATGTCCCCGGTGGCACCCTGGAAGGATGCTGGGGAGAAGTTGTTGAGGGCAGTGGTGTCTTTGACAGCGACAGGTAAGAAGATGGTGCTCGGGCCAGCCGGGAGCAGTTTGGCATGAAGGAGGTTGCAGATGTCCACGACTACATGTCGAGTGACTCCGAGCCTCTGAGTACACTGCTGCTCAGAAAGGTCCAGGAAGCTGAGCCTCGGTCTGTAGAACCTGTGGCGAGGGTAGTGCCTTCTGCGACACATCTCTCTCTGCCGTTGCCCTCCCTCCTGCTGTGCAGGTGGATGTGTCACAGCACTGTGTTGTGGGGCTTCACGTGTCAGAGGTGGACGGCATGGCCGGCGAGACTGGTGATGCTGTTCGTCCTCCGAGGAGGACATGACTGCAGCTACGGCGGCCCCCATCCGCAAGATGTACATTTGAGGGGGTCCGCAAGGTAGGTAAATGTGTCTGCACACCGGGGTAAGTGTGCAAGTTTGTGCATTTTGTTAGGAGGAGGGTGGTGGAGGCCAAACTTTGTCCAAAGTGACAGAGTGGCCTCCTGCAATGAGTGAGAGTCTCTTCTCCCTCACCCCCCCACAACCTGTCAAATGGACCTTTGCAGCTGCCACAGGCTGGTGGCTGCAACACGTCCATTTGAACTGGGAGTGTTTCTCCCAGTACGGGAAATAGTCTCAGTTCATTTCAAAATCCCACCCCTCCTAAAATATCAGGTCAATCAGATCTGTAAACGACCTGAAGTACCTGTTCAAGTACTTTAAGTGGCACCCCGCCGGCTTTAATTGCCGGCTGGAGTCCCACATGCGGGGGCTGCACGCGCATGTCAGCGCATCGCTGGGGAACCCAGAAGTGGGCGGGTTGGAGCCGGGCACCAGACCTGCCCCGGGAATCCCCGATTTTCGCAGCCACCTCCCCGCCACAAACGCTCCCGATCGGGGGTACGAAAATCGAGCCCTTTAGCACATAACGTGTAACAGTTCTCTCATACGCACCATTTTGGAAATGCACAACTGCCTAACATAAATCAAAAACAAACAAAATACAAGGCATTAACAAGGGAGCAAGCAACAGGAAGCAGTTAACATGGGAAGGTGGGGAAGAGAAAAGGCTATTCACTTCAAAAAAATCTGCTCCTTCCAGAGAAATCACCATTTCAGTCATAAACTTTAAGGATTCACACAAAAAAATTCCAAGATTGAATCCAGAATGAAAACCCAGACACTAACAGACAAAAAATACAAAGCTACAATGCTCCCTTCACATAGGTTATGACAGCAAGAGCTCAAAGTACTCCTATAAATTGTTCATTATTGAAAGAAGCCCAAATCATTTGCAACAAGAAAATTTTGAGCCAACAAATAAGTGGGTTTCCACGAACAAATGAGAAAGTTTGTCCTGTGGAATAAGATGTGCAGTATGAAAAGCAGTCATCAGTACAGAGACTGCAGATGTGTGAACTTGATCAGTCCTTCCCGAAAATTATGCTGCACAAGCTGTTCATTTTCCTGGTAGCTGACAACAGAATGAATCAGTGTCATGCTGTAATGTTGAAAGCACAAGTTCCACTTTGGATTGCAAGAAAAAAAAAATCACAAACAACAAAGTTTCAAAATCTAACCAAGGTTTTAATTGTGTAGCACACTAATCCCAGTGCCTGGATAACTAGATGTTTTCAAAGAAACATTACTGTTCCTGCATAGTAATATCAATGAGGGGAGAGAAAAACCTTTGACTTCAGTGTTACAGTCTGTAACACTGGGATAAATCTGACCAAAGGGAGTCTGGATTTTCTACCCCAAACAAAACCCTGCATTGTAAGCTGCTTCTTAAAAAGTCATCAGCTATGTTTGAACAATGGGTTGGGAGATTTGCATCCAATCTCTGCTGGGGGAGGAGGGTTGACAGGGACCAGACATGTATCTCAAATCCGATTCAGTTGTGGGGGGGGGGGAAAGAGGTGTCTGATAGCATCACCACCAAAGTTGTCTCCCAATTGGGTAGGTGGCCTAAATATCTGAATGGTGGGGTCGTGACACTGGCATACAGTTGGGGGCGGGGGGGAGGGTACTATCTTCCACCTAAATGGTGAGATATTTTCTCATCTCAGTGGAGTGGGGATGTTCAGGTGGTAGGTTATTTTTGCTCAGTGATGGAGAGGATGAGTGAGCTACCTGCTGTCTTCTTTCTGAGCAGGTTTCTGAGCTTTTCACAAATTCCAAACTTTGTGGCTGGGAGAATGGTGCCTGATTAGCTCGGCTGGGAATGGGTTCTGGTTGTATCGTGAAGCACTTTCCTCTTCCTGGGGTCTGGGCTCATCGGCGGATATTTACTCAGTGGGGTGTTGAAATGCCATTTGGTGACATTAGCTGAAGGTTATTGAAGCTTTACAGGATTCTTCCTGTGCATGTCCATTTCTTCAAAGTCCCAGCTTTCTTCAATACCAGCTTCTTTAATTGGGGACTTGTGCTAAGCAGTTGTGGAACGTTTCGGCAAAATTCTATTGATCAATGCCTTCCGTATTATTTACATTTGCTTTCCAACTGCTTTGATTTTTGAAGAATACATTCTACTCATTCGAATGTTTTTTGCATTCCCAGCAGTGCAATTTTTTTTAAACTGAAAGGCTTATGCTTGGGAATAATGAGGGTTTAGCACTAAGCTGTTACCCAACCTTAGGTGTTGCCCCACTGAAATCAATTGGTAACAACGTTACATTCACAGTGCCACCTACAAATGCAGTACATTAAGAACCTTGACAGCTCTCATCATTATTAATAAATAGATAAGATGGAAAGCAAGCATACGACAAGAGAACATCAGTACGCAATTCACACGTTTGAGTAAAGTTAGTGATTAGAGAAAAAAAAATCTTTATCTATGACCACCCTTGCCCCCTCACCCCAACAAGATAGTGATTCAGGGTCATTGGCACCTTTAAAAAAAAAGCTGGATTGATATCTGCTGAGAAGTGGAACTGATGGTTATAGAGATATTTGACAACACTGCTTGAGGTTTTTTTTTCAGGCAAGATAGGGGAAGGAAATTAATCCCCTAAAGATCAACAGGTAATGTGGGAGGAAAGTCATTGGCAGAATAAGTCTACAAGGGCTCTGGCTAGAACCGGCTTAAAGGGCTGAATGATATTTTTCCCTCTGGATTTTATATTTTTTTAAATTGATGACCAGGTTAACGTCACTAAATGAATGTAGATTTAATTGTTTTTTTTTAAATGCCAGCATTTTTGACATCCAAAGAAATAAACAAACTGTTTCATCACTTTATTGTCTTCTCAGTCTTTCTGCTTATGAATTTGAAGCGATATGTCAGACAGCCATGTGATATAAAGTGCCTCTATCCTATCATGGTGGGGGGAAGAGGAGGGAGAGGTGGAACTCTAGTCAGATGATATTTCCTTTCCTCCCCCAGCTGACGCACAGGACAAAAAACTACATAGAATTACATGGAATGTACAGCACAGAAACAGGGCATTCGGCCCAACTGGTCTGTGCCGGTGTTTATGCTCCACACGAGCCTTCTCCCTCCCTACTTCATCTAACCCTTCCTTCTATTCCTTTCTCCTTCATGTGTTTATCTAGCTTCCCCTTAAATGAATCTATGCTAGTCACCTCAACTACTCCTTGTGGTAGTGAGTTCCATTCTCTAACCACTCTCAGGGTAAAGAGGTTTCCCCTGTATTCCCTATTGGATTTATTAGTGACTATCTTATATTTATGGCCCCTAGTTCTGGTCTCCACCGCAAGTGGAAATATCTTCTCCACATTTACCTTATCAAACCATTTCATAATCCTGATGACCTCTCAGTCTTCTCTTTTCTAGAGAAAAGAGCCCCTGCCTGCTCAATCTTTCCTGTCAGTTCAGGTATCATCCTAGTAAATCTTTACTGCACCTTTTCCAGTGCCTCTACATCCTTTTTATAATATGAAGACCAGAACAGTTCAAGACAAAAAACTAGCAAATGATACTGCACCATCAGAACATGAGCCATCATTGCCCCGATATTACCAGGGAGGCAGGATGGCAGCGAGGGATCGACTTACCGTGGCTTCCGGGTTTCCCGTCGTCAATCTGCGCAGCGGGAGAACTGCGCACCCGCATCACAGGCTGTCAGCTGGAGGAGCTTAATTTAAAGGGGCAATCTTCCAATGCTGCTCCTGGTGCAAACAACCAAAATTATACAATGAAGCAGACCAGGGGAAAGGCTGCTCCCAGATTTACTGATGCCTCACTCCAAGTTCTACTGGATGGGGTGAGGAGGAGGGATATTTTCTACCCGCTGGACGGGAGGAAGTGACCTGCCTCTGCCACCAAGAAGGCCTGGCTCGACAGCAATGTCTCCCGCACATGGATCCAGTGCAGGAAGCGCTTCAATGACCTAACTAGGTCAGCCAAAGTGAGTACACTTACTCATTCTCCCACACTCCGTCTTCCACATCACCGCCCCCACCCCACAACTCCTTCCGCACTGCCATCACATCACTCCTCATGCCCACTCAAACCTCATCCTCAACTTACCTGCACTTACTCACCTCCCCAATACTCATCCCACCACTACCACTTAACCCAATCCTCATACAATGTCATGGCTCTGTCTCATACTCACCCTCTGATGCATCTCTTTCACGGTCAGCCTCACCCAAACCAATGCATTCAGCGGTTGGCCACGTCACCATCCCTCACTCACTTTCTCCCCTTATAGGAGAAGAGAGCCCAGAATGCACGGGAGAGGGCGAAGACCGGAGGGGGGCCGCAACATCTGGTCATCCTCACAGACGGGGAGCAGGAGGCTGCGGAACTGAGCTGCACCCTCAAGTGCCTGTCTGTCGGGAACGCTGAGAATACCACCCGACAAACGGTTGGTGACAGAACTTTAGCATTCAGCACTCACAATAGCAAATGATGTTAACATGCCTTGCCATCTTCAGCACCTCAATATCTGTCACCATGCTTAATATTGCCTTCTCTTACAGGGCCTTCAGCGACCGCCATGACAGCGGAGGGCGATTCCTCAGAGGACCTGCCGGCCTCTTAGGGGGCACCGTCACATCTGAGCGAGCCATCTGCCAGCACAGATATACACATACCTCGGTGGGTCCCCGTCCTCATTTAGTTGGGATCGCACATGGTGAGTCACCACACACGTGAGCACGAGCAGACACTGGTGGCAGGGGCAGCTGTGGAGAGTCTGCGTCGGTGGGAGCACTCTTCTCCAGGCTCTGCTCAGCTGGACACAGATGCTGAAACCTGGGGGCCGTCCATGAAAAGGAGAATGATCGAGGGGCAGCAACACATTTGCGAGGTGCTGGAACAAGTGCGACGCGCACTCTCCACAATCGCGCAAAGGATGGAGGATTCCAATTCCTGCATGAGTGGAATGGTGGCACAAGTACAGGAGGGAATCTCAGATACTGTCACAGGGACGTGAGGGCATCTCTGAGATAGTGTCGCGGGTAAGTGCAGGAATGTCTGCGATGGAGGGAAGGCTAGCCTCCACGGAGTTTCAAGCACGGCTCACCAATGAGTCCACTGAGGCCCTGACAACGGCCCTTCGGACTCAGAGTGAACAACATTCTGCCGCCTTATACAGGCAGGCAGATACTCTGGCACTGGCCTTACAAGGCTTCACACGTGTCCTCCAAACTGTCGTCCAGCAGACTGTTAGGAGTGGTGTGGGCCTGGCACAGGGGAGGGAAGATGGCGAAAGGGGACATGGAAGTGGGGACACCACTCAAAGTGCCCCCATGTCTCACCTGTTGCCCCCCTCTCAACCAGTACCTGCAATGCTGCCTCCTCTCCAGGTAGCCGAGTCTGCCACTGCACAGGTGCAGGTGGAACAGTCTTTGGAGGGGCCCTCAAGGGCACTGAAACCCAGAAGGCAGGCCCAAAGCATTTAATTGGTCAGCGCATGAACAAGAGCAACCTGCCACTACCTCTGCTGCAGCCACTGGGGAGGCACCACGTAGGAGTACTCGTAAGCGTAAGGCGAAGGTTTTGTGAGCACAAAGGGGATGCACAAGGGTGTTTGACGGTTGGTCATGTTTTTTATTTATATTTGATTTTTGTTAATCGCACATTAAATATTATTATTGTCACCACTACTGCCACATCTTGGCCATTCTTGACTGGCTTGTGTAATAAGTCCCTTTCATGAGGTTCACTATGAACACCCACACTTGATGCCACCCATTGGGTCACTCTACAGTGGGTGTATGTGTAATTGCACGACTATTTTGTGCAGGGGGTGAAAGAGGGGGGCTGGTGCAGCCACTGCTCTGTCCAGGTGGTGAGGGCTGGACTCTTCACACTGTCTTATGTTAGGAGAACCGTTCACATATCAGTGACTCCCTGGCCTCACGAGCAGCCAGGTGAGCCACTGTTCTGCCCATGGGTTACTCCTCCTCCTCTGCCTCCTCCTTTTCCTCCTCGTCCTCCTCAATATGGGTGGTAGATGTGGATAGGGCCTCCTCCAGCTGCACTCCTCTATGTTGTGCCCTGCTGTGCAGGGCATAACACACAACTATAATGTGTCCCACTCTGTCTGGTGCGTATTGAAGCGCTCCCCCAGAACGATCAAGGCACCTGAAGCGCATCTTGAGCAGCCCTATAACATGCTCAATTGTAGACCTGGTAGCAATGTGGCTGTCATTATATCGACGCTGTTGCTCAGTGGTGGGGTTCCTCAGAGGTGTCATGAGCCACGTGTGTAAGGGGTATCCCTTGTCCCCGAGGAGCCAGCCCTTGCGGGTGTTCGGTACGTGGAAGAAGGGCGGGATGTTGGACTCCCAGAGGATGAAGGAATCGTGGCAGCTGCCAGGGTATCTGGTGCACACATGAAGGAATCTCTTGTGGTGGTCACAGATGAGCTGAGTGTTGATGGAGTGCAGCCCTTCCTGTTGATGAACAGTCCTGGCTCATGTGGAGGTGCTTGTATTGCTATATGGGTGCAATCGATTACCCCCTGCACCCATGGGAAGCCAGCCACAGCGTGGAATCCCACTGCCCTCTCCGTCTGGCTGAGGTCATCCATGGGGAAGTTGACATAGTGCGAGGCACTGCAAAACAAGCCGTCGGTGACCTGACTTATGCACTTGTGTGCAGATGACTGAGAGACCCCGGCGACGTCCCCAGTGGCACCCTGGAACGATCGAGGCGAAGAAGTTGAGGGCAGTGGTGACTTTGACAGCGACAGGTAAGAAGATGCTGCTTGGGCCAGCCAGGAGCAGCTCAGCATGAAGAAGGCTGCAGATGTCCGCGACTACCTGGCGACTGACTCTGATCGTCCGTATGCACTGCTCCTCAGAGAGGTCCAGGAAGCTGAGCCTCGGTCTGCAGACCCTGTGGCGATGGTAGTACCTCCTGCAACGTCGCTCTCTCTGTTGTTGCCCTCTGTGCTGTTGTGCAGGTGCCTGTGGCACAGCAATGTGGTGTGTTGTGGAGCTCCACGTGGCGGAGGTGGATGGCATGCCTGGCGAGGCTGGTGATGTTGCTCATCCATGGATGAAGTGATGAATGTAGTTATGGCGCCCCCCCCCCCCATCCTGACGGTGTGAGTTTGAGGGGGTCCGCAAAGTAGGTAAATATGATGGCACAGTAGAGTTTAGGGTATAAATTAAGAATTTTGAGTGGAAACACAAAGGTGTTGCAGCCAAAACTTTGTCTGAAGTGACAGAGTGCCCTGCTGTAATAAATGAGGATTTCCCCACACCTGTCAAATAATCCTTTGCATCTCCCACTGGCTGCTGGCTGAAACACATCTGCTCCAACAGGGAGTGTTTACCACAGCACGGGAAACACGCTGAGGATCCGACAAAATTACACCCCTGCCAAAATCTCCACTCAATGAGGTCTGTCGAGTATCTCAACTATCTAAAGCAACATCCCGCCGGCTTTATTTGCCGGTGGAAGTCCCACATTCAGGAGCTGCACACGCACACGAGCACATCCATGGGGATCCCGGAGGTCAGCAGGTTGGAGCTGGGATCCAAACCCGCTCCAGGATTCCGCCAATCTAGGAGCCACCCGTCCACAACGCACCCGCACAGCCATTCGAAAATTGGCCCCGATATGTTCTACAGTAAAACAATGGCAAGAGGCATGGTACAAGACACCATTCTACATGGCAGTTCAGCTGCATAGAAGAACAGCAACATGTGAGGTACAATAAAGATAAATCCTGCCAATCATCCCCGGTTGAGCTACATTAAAAGCCTGGAGCCCATTCTCAGATAACAGACAGACCTGTATTACCTTTTTTGGTCTACGGTAGAGATATTGCCCCAACTTCCAAATGGAATTGGACTCCAATGAAAAGCAAGTCCTGCATAGGTTGCAACCAGAATCCCTACCAGTTGATAAATACCAAGTAGTCAGAACTGCTACCAGCAAGGACTCATAAGACCGTAAGAGTTAGGAGCAGGAGTAGGCCATTTGGCCCTTCGAGCCTGCTCCACCATTTAATGACATCACGGTTGATCTGATTTTTACCTCAACTCCACTTTCCTGCCATTTCCCCATATCCTTTGACTCCCTTGCTGATCAAAAATTTGTCTAACTCAGTCTTGAATGTATTCAATGACTCAGCCTCCACAGCTTTTTGGGGTTCACAACCATCTGGGAGAAGAAATTCCTCCTCACTTCCGTCTTAAACGGGCAACCCCTTATTCTGAGACAAAACCCATTGTTTTAGATTCCCCCATGAGGGGTAACATCCTCTCAGCATTTACCCTATCGAGTCCCCTCAGAATTTTATATGTTTCAATAAGATCTCCTCCCATTCTTCTAAACTCCAATGTGTATAGACCCAACCTGTTCAATCTTTCCTCATAAGACAACCCTTCCATACCTGGAATCAACCTAGTGAACCTTCTCTGAACTGCTTCCAATGCAAGTATATCCTTCCTTAAATTAGGGCACCAGAACTGTACACAGTACTCCAGGTGTGGTCTCACCAGCACCCTGTACAGTTGTAGCATGACTTTCCTGCTTTTATACTCCATCCCCCTAGAAATAAAAGCCAATATTCCATTTGCCTTCCAGATTACCTGCTGCACCTGTATGTTGACTTTTTGTGTTTCATGTACGAGGACACCCAGGTCACTCTGTACCGCAGCATTTTGTAGTATTTCTCCATTCAAATAATATTTTGCTTTTTTATTTTTCCTCCCAGAGTGGATGACTTCACATTTTCCCATGTTGTATTCCATTTGCCAAATTTTTGCCATTCGCTTAACCTGTCAATATCCCTTTGCAGACACTTTGTGTCCTCCTTGCAACTTGCTTTTCCACCTATCTCTGTCCCTGAAAGTGATGAGTATAGTCTCTGCACTGACAGCTGAAAATTACTGCATCTTTCCATAGAACTATCTATTACCCTCCAGCGGTTGGGATAGCAGAGTGAGAGAGGCAGCATGATGGAGACGGAGCAAGAATGGGCTGCTTCTTCTGGGTCTTCGATCGCCTTCCTAACTGAACTCTCAACTAGGTTGAAAAGAGTAATTGCCCAGTCCCCCTCCTATTCCATGTATACTTTTACAGCTTTCACAGTTTGCTCCCTGAACATGCTCTTATCCAAGAATAGGAATTCCATCAAAGTTGCAGCTCCTGAAGAAATAAGGCAGGCTCGTGAACATTTGGATCCCTAAATTTAGGGTGGTGGATGGGGTGCTTGATTGGCACCCCATCCACCACCCTAAACATTCACTCCCTTCACCACCGGTGCACTGTGGCTGCAGTGTGTACCATCCACAGGATGCACTGCAGCAACTCGCCAAGGCTTCTTCGACAGCACCTCCCAAACCCGCGACCTCTACCACTTAGAAGGACAAGGGCAGCAGGCGCATGGGAACACCACCACCTGCACGTTCCCCTCCAAGTTACACATCATACCGACTTGGAAATATATCGCCATTCCTTCATCATCGCTGGGTCAAAATCCTGGAACTCCCTACCTAACAGCACTGTGGGAGAACCTTCACCACATGGACTGCAGCGGTTCAAGAAGGTGGCTCATCACCACCTTCTCAAGGGCAATTAGGGATGGGCAATAAATGGTGGCCTCGCCAGCGACGCCCACATCCCATGAACGAATAAAAAAAATGGGATGCAACACAACCTGATGCAGGTCAGTGTAATGTCCTTTCTCTGTTTCCTGAGGACCTTCCAGGAAGGGGATTTCCACTATTGCACCATTCTCTTGTTTCACGAATAAGTGAAATCTACCTGTTCCTCTTCTGGGCATAAGAGTACCTCAGGTTCTTTGACTACTGTCACAACCCTATTGCATCAAAATTATATTGAAGATATCTTACTGGTCAATGCCATTGACCGGTGCAGTCCATTGGCTAGGTCCTGTGATAAACTCCACCCCCCTGCTATAACTTACTCTGCATGACAGACCATCACCAAAGACATGTTTAAGGCGATCCCATATGGCTTTTCAGATGAAGTTAGGCTTGTGCATCTTAGGCATGTGCTGACACTGGCGGGCTGGTGACGATGTCAGTGGCCTGGGCCAAGTATCCAAGTCAACTTGCATAGGTACCGATGCCACAGTACTTGCATTGGTCAATGTCATAACTGCATTCGAGGCAGATAGGAAAGTGTCTAGGCATCAACCAACATCTTAGTCATCAAGTCAGCACTAGTAATCAATCCAGAGTCTGGTTTGTATATCTGGGGTGGATTCTTTTCCAGCAATTTTCACCATCTTCACAAGCCCTAGTGCTACATTTTAAGTGGTCCTGACATTAAATCTTAGCTTCAAGGAAGAACATAAGAAATAGGAGCAGGAGTAGGCCACATGGCCCCTCAAGCCTGCTCCGCCATTCAATCAGATCATGGCTGGTCTTCCACCTCAACTCCACTTTCCTACGCGATCCCCATATCCCTTGATTCTCCTAGAGTCCAGAAATCTGTCTACTTCAGCCTTGAATATATTCAACGACTCAGCATCCACAGCCCTCTGGGGTAGAGAATTCAAGGCACATTGACAACAGTTGTGAGTGTCTGATGGTGAAAAGACTTAGGTATTCAACAAATTTTGAAACTGGCCACTGGCATGAAGCAGATAAAATGATACTAAAATTGTAAAACTGAGTTGTGGCTAAAAATGGTACAAAGCACCAGGAAAGGAAAAAATCAAAGTGCCATCAAGCACTGTTCAGATTTAAAAGTTGCCAAAAAAATTGCAAATTAAGTCTAAAGATTGGAAAAAATAGTAAGGACAAAGGAAGAAAACATGAGGACCACTGCTGCACGAAAAAGGACAAAACTTCCTTATCCTTGAAGCAGAACACAGATGCTTTGCAGAGAACAAACTCACTAGCATTTATACAGTGACTGTCACGGCCTCAAGACATCTCAAAATGGTTCACAGCCATTGAATTACCTTTGAAGTGCTGTTACTGTTTTGTAGAACAGAATCCAGACAGTGGTCAAGAAACATAAGGGGTGCAGAGAGAAAGAAGGAGGGTATGATTACCGCACTGAGTCTCAAAATTTAACTAAAGGGACTTTCCTAATTGTGCGCAGGTTCAATTAATAAGGATAAACATCACAGTTATTGTTTACTTCTATTATAAATAATTAGCATAAAAAAAGTTTATTTCTTCACACAACTTATAAATTACACTTTTTTTTTCCCCATCTTAAAAGTTGACAATGAATTCAATTTACTGGTGAATCCACAAACATGATAATGAGTGACTCAAACATTAAGCATAATAGAAAATGTCAGATCTGTTAAATCCTATTTTTGTTTAAAAATACATCATTCCTTTTTCCCCATCCCCAACTCTGTTTCCACTGCCCGGGTAGTCGGGAGGTAATTAGCTCCCAGACCTCTGGAAATGCTGTCAGGTGTGCAGCAACAACTCATCCCCAGACTGTTCCCTCCCTCCCTCCCCATAAGGACATATCATAACTGGTCAGCACAGAAGAGTTTAGGGAACTTATTGAATTAGGGATGGAAGTTAAGAGTTGGAAGGAACGGTAGGGCATTATGCCAACAACACATCCTACAATTCCACTCTATAGTGCAGTGTAGATTCATGCACTAGGCCCAAAGATGGTTCATTTTTGTCTTTCTTAATTAATCCAATTAGAATCCCTTTCCTATACCTATAACATCGAGGGAAATTGGCTTTGTCTTGACTTTCCATGGACAAAGCCATAGGAGATACATTAGTGTAACAATAATACTGGCAGATCTGATTGAGATTCTAATGTTATAAATTCTAATTCAAGATTTAACACATTGCAAGTTTGTAAACAATCATTTTTATCAGAGCCTGGTCATTGTAATGCTTATCAATACCCTCCAACTTGTTTTAGATTTAGTATGCAAATTTACTCTTAATCGGCTGGTATATTTAATTTGAATATCAATGTACTGCACTAATTACTAATTACTACAATGGTGCACTGAATTCAAGCATCAACACGGTGTACCAACAAGCAATGAGACATGGGTTTACACATCCGTTTCACACAGGAAGGGTTAAAAAAAAAGTCAACCTACACTATAAACCGCACCTTTCAGCAGCTTGCACAGGTTGATTGTCAATCAATAATACATAAATATGAGGTTGTTTGTTAAAAAGAAACTACTGAAAAGGCTACTTTTATGTACAAGCAAGATGCAGAGTATAAGCAAGTATCAGAATGCAGTTAATGGCCCAAAAGGTCATTTATATTCTCACTACCACTGAAAGCCAGCTGGCTTCACTTTAGCTAATCAATGTTATTATGAGCCTCATTAACTATAAATGCACATATGTTTACATACATACACACTCCCAGGAAACGTATAACCATTTTTCTTAAGATTCCTGAATGTACTTAGTGAGAAAGTCTCTCACTTCTGAGACGTGAGCCATTTCTTTCATAGTAATATCTCAGTTCCTGAGCTGTACTAAGCCATTCTCCAGTGTAGTGTCACTTATGACAATTATGAAGATCACACCCATCTCATCATACCTGCCAAAAGAGAAAATCAAGTAATGTTGATACTGTACATGAGCACTTGCTAAAGATATGCTTGACATTTGCTTTAAAATTTTTTTACATATAAAATAAAAGAATGAATCACTGCTAGGAAACTGAAGGACTGCTCCTTAGTTGAAGCATGGAATTTCCCTTCGTGTTATAACTATTACTAAACTTTCAGCATAAAGCAGAAGCAACTTTCTCCCCTTTGATGTGGCAATTTGATCTGATCACAAATTGCACATTTTCACTCCTGCGCCACCCTGAATGGTATGATGGAATTATTCCACCACAAAAGCAACCCCTCCGACCCTCTGTGATAGTGTATAAGAGAAGGCAATTAAGGCCATAGTTTAAAAGCTATCAAGTTTTAGGAGAATACTTTAGACAAACAAGTTAAAGTGGCACAACAGCTAATAATCTCATTCACCCAGTGTTTAGAGTGAATAGCTGATCTTTTTAAAAGGGAAAATGAAATGCTACCTCTTGTTAGAAAAGGAAACAGTCTTACAAAAAAATTTTTTTTTTAAATGATTGCTGTGCCTGAATAATTTAATATTTTCTGTGCGAATTAAAGGAAAAGGAAAGGGAGAGTACTTTTTGGTTCAAAGTACTACATATTTTTAAATAGAAATGTCTATTCTTTTTCAAAAACATCAGAGTTTTATTGCTGACATTGGATATGCTCAAATAGTGTTTTCAAACACTGCTAAACAGCCCTGGTAACTTCAAATTATTAGAACTATCGCCATTACTTATGATTGTCAGAGGCTGGGTATTCTGCGGCGAGTGACTCACTCCTGCTCCCCAAAGCCTTTCCACCATCTACAAGGCACAAGTCAGGAGCATGATGGAATACTCTCCACTTGCCTGGATGACTGCAGCTCCAACAACACTCAAGAAGTTCGTCACCATCTGGGACAAAGCAGCCCATTTCATAGGCACCCCATCCACCATCCTAAACATTCACTCCCATCACCACCAGCGCACCATGGCTGCAGCATGTACCATCCACAGGATGCACTGCAGCAACTCGCCAAGGCTTCTTCGACAGAACTTCTCAAACACGCTACCTCTACCACCTAGAAGGACAAGGGCAGCAGGCACATGGGAACACCACCACCTGCATGTTTCCCTCCAAGTCACACACCATCCCGACTTGGAAATATATCGCTGTTCCTTCATCGTCGCTGGGTCAAAATCCTGGAACTCCCTACCTAACAGCTCTGTGGGAGAACCTTCACCACACAGACTGCAGCAGTTCAAGGCGGCGGCTCACCACCACCTTCTCAAAGGCAATTAGGGATGGGCAATAAATGTTGGTCTTGCCAACGGCACCCACATCCCATGAACGAATAAGAAAAAAACTGTAAACAGTGGAAGAGGGTGCAAGTTCCAACCAGCCCAAGACCTACAGAGCTGTCCAACCCAACAAAACCGTGCTACGGGCTGGGAAATTTTGAGGCCCCGGTATGTTTTTGAGGGGCCTAGCAGTTCCAGAATGAGATTCAGGCCAGTGTGAAGTTGCATGCTATTCGCAATGAAGCCACTCCAGGGTCTTACTTATGATTGTCATTGGAGCTGCCAAGCTCCAAAAGGAAACACTATTGAAGGGTTTCCCATGCCAGCAGTAAAATTGTTCTCAATTTTTAAAAAAAGACATTTCTGCTACTTTCATCCATTAAAAGATAAGTTATTTGAACCAAAATGAATCTCTTTAGAACCTCCATTCTATTGAGCATAGCACAACAGTGCTGTAAACTGTAGATATAAGTTTGTGTCTCTAACGTAACCTATGGATATAGGCTCATACCTACGAAATGCCCAAGCAAAAATTAGATACTTCTCCAATTTGCCCTTGGGCCAATCCGGTTAGTGTCCTAGTGGCTGTCTCAGAAAGCCACTGCTGGAGGTTAAGGGTCAACTTACTGAACACCATGTTGGCTATAGATGGTATGTGGCTCAGGAAGGAAAAAGAAACACAATGGGCCAGATCTTGCTGGAGTAGGGGATCTTGCTGGAATAGGGCCTCTTGTGACTTGCTCCGACTTAGTTTGACCTTTTTCTGCACTCTTCAGCTCAAAAAACTTGTGCACCGTAAATTGCTGGAAGTGCAAGCTGATAACGGTGCGGAGAGGGCAATGGGACATCTGGGACCTCAGTGAACAGTGGAACCAACATTGTATCTCCTTAACCAATGAGATTTAAGGATTGAGAAAGGAATAGAGGAACAACTGAGAAGAAGGGTGAATTAGAGTCAAATCAGGTACAGAAACAGAAATAAAAAGAGGAAAAGAAAGATTGGATTAAAAGAGACAGAAAGGAAAAGTAAGAATTTTAAAAAATTACAATCTCCAAGAACAATTTACCACTTGAAGGAATGAGACGCCACAGTTTAAATTGTTCAATTTCTGGGCCAGAGAGGTTGATTTGATAACTGTTAATGCAGAGCTAGTCATTAAAAAGGGACTTACGCTGTTAATTACCAGACTTAACTTTCAGTGGTGAATTTAATGGGCAATTAATGTGCAAATCCAGCAGGTTCTTAAAAATAATGGGGAGGCTAAGGGCGAGATGCCATTTTTGCAAAGATTCACACTGGAGATTCACAACTCACGGCATATTCCTTAATCCCCTGAACTTACTGACCAATTTGCCCATTAACAACAGGATGTGTTAATAAGACGCCGTTATTTTTCCAGCAAGGTCCGGCCCATTAGCTTTTAACTTTTTCTATTTTGCTGATTCTTCTAATATTTTTGTTTGAACTGAGTGGAAGGTTGGAGGAGAAAACCAGTTTGTGAACAATTATTGAGCCTAATAGTTATGGGAAAACCAAATTAACAGTCAACAGAAAGAAGGACAAAAGAGTCTAGTAAAACATGGAACCTTTTTTAAAAGGTAGGCCTGGGGTTCACAAATTACTTGATTTTAAAAAGGGATTTGATCTTAAAAGACTATATATAAAGAGACATTTTAAAATTATAAATCAAGTATTTTATGCATAGAAATGTTTAAACTAAACCTGTCAAAACTATCCATTCAATTGAAATGGCAAACAAGTGCTTCTTACTTTATGGATAGCTGTTCCACTGATGCGTGCATGGTTTCTAGGTAGCCATATGGGTAGTCAAGGCCAATTTGAATTTCTCAGGTTGATCATGGTTAAAGGATGGGGATAATGGAACCAATGTAGAGAGGGAGGGGGAAAAGGGGGAGAGGGGAGAAGACAGTTGGAGAGGAAGAGATCGGAGACAGGTTATCGACAGTTTTATTTTATTATGAGATATCTTTTTGATTTGTTTTATCTTAGTTTGAACTGCAAGAGGGCCGAAGGGCCTCTATCCGTGCTGTATAACTCTATGACTCTAGGAGGAGAAGTACCTGACCCTAGCCTGCATAGTTCTTCAGTAGATCTCTGCTCACTGGGTCAGTTCAAAACGCTCCATGAATGTCCGACTTATGTCCGCTCATTCTGCGCCTATAAAACGGGCTTTAGGCCTCCAAATTTCATGTTGTGATCTGTCACCAGATCTAGACTGGAAGTGCGCCGGACACCATATTGGTTCGGGTACCTGCATGAAACAGGCAATAGGCTCCTTAAAAATGCAAATCGAGGTCCTACACTGGTTGTAGGAAAAATTAGAGTTTAAAAATAGGCGGAGCTTGCACCGTGAATACTCCATCTAGTTGTTCCAGGTCTTGAGCAGCCTAACCAGCGGACTTTAAAGGGGCCGCTGGAGGTCGTACAAAAAAAATCCAAGAAATTTTCAGATTTTTATTTTTGTGGGCCATGGGGAAGCAGGAGTGCTCCTCCCTGGTCCAAAAAAAAACTCCAGCCCACTACTGGCGCATTCAAGGCCCCTCATATTGCCTACCCCCCAGACACGACCTGACAGTTGGCTGCAAGTAAGAGCCAGGCAATTTCTCGCCCTCCCCGACCGGTAAGCCACAACGGGGCGACCGTAGCTCGCCATTGGCATTTAAACGAGGCTCGAAGCTAAAATTGTCACGGGACTCAGTGCTCCTTATATATTTCCGGCAATTGAACACCTGAATACAGTCAGTAAGGGTTACTGCAGAAGTAGCACAACATTATACATGCCCAAATGTTTGTTTTTTAAAATATCTGTTGATTCACCGCAATTACATGACAGAAACCAGTCGCTTCCTGCTGTTTATAAAAGTGCAGTTTTTAAAGATTACAAACATAGATACCAGCTAGATTGGTGTTAAAAGTAGGTTTGAAGTTCTAGTACTATCGCTCCAGTACTAACTCTGGATCTGATAACAATTATTGTAGATTTGCTTCTGATTAACTTAACTCAATTGCCAACAATTTTCCACTAAGCCGCTCACTGTATGTGAGGCCCCAAAAGTGGTGTACAGTCTCGGATAATTCCGCCCAGTTAGTCAAGTAACGATCTGTAATCAAGTGAAATATGCTGTGTTGATCTTTTGCTACTATTCAATGTTTATTTTTAATAATTTGATTCATAATTTATAACCTAAGCCACATGGTCTGATTATTCATCTATCAAAAAACAAGAGGAACCATGTGATTCCAAGTGAGCAAATTACGGTAACAAAGGTATGGTATTTGACACGAAATAATATCATATTACCAGATATGCATAACCATCTCACTTTCCTTGACCAAAAAAAAGACTTGAATTTCTACAGAGCTTTTCACGTCCTCAGGACATCCCAAAGCGCTTAACACACAATGAAGTACTTTTGAAGTGTAGTCACCGTTGTAATGTAAGAAATGCGGCAGCCAAATTGCGCACAGCAAGGTCCCACAAATAGCAATGAGATAATGACCAGATAATCTGTTTTAGTGGTTTTGGTTGAGGGATAAATATTGGCCAGGACACCGGGGAGAACTCCCTGCTCTTCTTCGAATAGTGCCACGTGATCCCTTACGTCCATGTGAGAGAACGGTTTAATGTCTCATCCAAAAGACGGCACCTCCAACAGTGTGGCACTCCCTCAGTACTGCACAAGTGTCAGCCTGGATTATGTGCTCAAGGCTCTGGAGTGGGACTTGAAGTCACAATCTTCTGACTCAGAGGTGAGAGTGCTACCACTGAGCCACAGCTTGTGGAAGTGGTCCTTGGTGTTGAGCATGACAGTAATATCTGATACAGCCTGATAATTGCAACAGTGCACCAGAACAGCAGTTGACCCTGAATTTTTCTGCCACTACTGTGAGCCCTCACCTCTGCTTAGCGCTACATCTTCCATAAATGAGCTGGCTGATAGGAGGACTTGATAGGGAATCATGCAAGGAGGAAGGAACCCCGTTATCAGATTTACCTACCAATAGTGTAAAAAGAAATTTTGGAAAATTTTTCAGAAAACATCTAATTCTCAAATGATACTTGTTTTTTTATTTAAAAATATAGATTTGATCATGTGACAAGTTTATTAACTAGAGTATTTTGACAGACCCGTATTTCTGGTTGCAATTTTTTGTTAAACCACAATTAACAATGACATTTCTGAAATGTCAAAGTTATGTTCAATGATTGAGCAAACTTCAAAGGAAATATTGAAACAAGAGTGACATTTGGAAGGCACTAAACTATGCCTGGACTTTTACAGATCAAATAGAGCACTTTCTGCTAGGGGAGTATTCTATCAATTTTGAGAGAGGGGTTGCTGGAAAAGGGAGGGTTATTCTGAAACTACCATGGTCTGGAAAGCACATCTCACTGGTCAGTATGAGGAGGAATTGATAGTTTGGGAGAAGTCCAAGATTTGGATTCCATACCCTGTCCAGTGAAGGACGGCAATATGGAGCCAAGTTTGATATATAGTTGAAAGGGTGCAGCAAAGGGTAAGTCCTTTCTGTCAGTGTCTGCATCCCCCATAGCTTTCCGAGAATCCATTTAGATCCTCCTCATTGACAAACACCCATTGCTCCCCCAATACTAGCTATCAATTAACAATTTTAAAAGTTATAATTTTTTGGTGAATTTTCTTTACCCAGTGTCAGCATCAAGCACTCTGAAGTCAAGTGTAGCATAGCCAGATTAGCTGCAAAGCTCCCTCTACTCTGCCTCGGTAATGTACCTTAAAATCTACTTCAAAAGTGCACCCCACCCCTCTCCATTGCACCATTTCACGTTTTCTGTTTCCCATATCAGTTATCCCAATGCCTTCTTTAAACAATACTGTCAATTTAGAGTAAAAATGTGCTAACCTTTGGGCAGTGTTTTAACCATCTGTCCAAATCATTAGTCAGTGCTTTAACTGTATATCCAAATCATTAAGCAGTGGCTTGAACCTTTCCAAACTTGTTTCACAGCAAAGAGAGAAGACTTTCATCCAAGCAGTATGTGCTTTAAAAAAAAGTTACATTGTGTGATTCTAAATCCTAAAATTAGAAGAATGAATATTTCTGTTTGACAATTCATAAGTTAATGCTGGTCCATTTGCCAGACAAGTAATTTTTTTAATGGAGCACCACAGATATAGATTTTGGAGGCAGTAATCATTTGGGCCTATGCACATGCACAGTAAATAGCATTAACTTGGGAGTTTTCTCTTCATGGAGAAAAATCATACAGGAAAGGCTTTCAACACAAGAGTTTTTTCATACACAGGGAACTTTCTCTTCAGAAAGCCAAATGGCACCATGAAGATTCTAGTGTACTCACAGTTGGCACAGTACCAAATTAGCCAGGCTCTATAATGATTTATGTATCAGCTAATGACGAGTAGCCAATGACCAAAACAGACAAAATACATATAAGCTTTTCTAAAAACAAAAGTAATTTGTTTAATTTCAATGGAATAAAGTTTTTTTCAAAAATGTTTATCACATTGTGAAAGTCACCAGTGTATGGGAGTGTTGGTGTATGTGGTTTTAGATGAATAGGTTTCATCCAAATTAGAAACAGGATCATGTGAAGTTAGTGAGTCAGTCAACTTGTGCTCTACAAAGCAGAAGAGGATCATAACAGGAAACATGCATTAGGACGCAATCAAGATACTTGAACTGCCAGTAAGGACCTCCATTTTATTTGGTGTTTTTTTAAAAATTAATCCCTCACCCTTCAGAATTCAGAAAAATTAATCCCTCACCCTGATTGAATTTTTTGAGCAGGTAACAAGGAGCGTAGAGGGTAACATGTTTGATGTAGTATACATAGATTTTAGCAAGGCTTTTGACAAGGTCCCACGTGGCAGAATGGTCAAAAAAAGTAAAATCACATGGGATCCAAAGGAAAGTGGCTAGTTGCATCCAAAATTGACTCAGCGGTAGGAAGCAAAGAGTCATGGTTGACGGGTGTTTTTGCGACTGGAAGGCTGTTTAGGTGGGGTCCCGAAAGTCGCTGTACTAGGTCCCTTGATTTTATGGTATATATTAATGATTTGGACTTGATTGTGGGGGGCTTGATCAAGAAGTTTGCAGATGATACAAAAATTGGCCGTGTGGTTGAAAGTGAGGAGGAAAGCTATAGACTGCAGGAAGATATCAATGGACTGGTCAGCTGGGCAGAAAAGTGGCAAATGGAATTCAATCAATGGAAGTGTGAGGTAATGCATTTGGGGAGGGCAAACAAAGCAAGGGAGTACACAATAAATGAGAGGATACTGAGAGTTAAAGAGGAACAAAGGGACCTTGGAGTGCATGTCCACAGATCCCTGAAGATAGCAGGACAGGTAGATAAGGTGGTTAAAAAGCCATACAGGATACTTTCCTTTATAAGCCGAGGCGTAGAATATAAGACCAGGGAGGTTATGCTAGAACTGTATAAAACAGTGGTTAGGCCACAGCTTGAGTACTGCGTACAGTTCTGGTCACCACATAACAGGAAAGATTTGATTGTACTAGAGGGTACAGAGAAGATTTACAAGCATGTTGCCAGGATTGGAGAATTTTAGTTATGAGAAAAGATTGGATAGGCTGGGGTTGTTTTCTTTGGAACAGAGGAGGCTGAGGGGAGATTTAATTGAGGTATATAAAATTATGACGGGACTGGATAGAGTGGATAGAAAGGGCCTATTTCCCTTAGCAGAGGGGTCAGTGAACAGGGGGCATAGATTTAAAGTGATTGGTAGAAGGATTAGAGGTGAGCTGAGGAGAAATTTTTTCACCCAGAGGGTGGTGGAGGTCTGGAACTCACTGCCTGAAAGGGTGGTAGAGGCAGAAAACCTCAACTCATTTAAAAAGTACTTTGATGTGCACTTGATGTGCCGTAACCTACGGGGTTACGGACCAAGTGCTGGGAAGTGGGATTAAGCTGGATAGCTCTTTTTCGGCCGGGATGAACACAATGGGCTGAATAGCCTCCTTCTGTGCTGTAACTTTCCATGATTCTATGATTCAGAATTCCCAGAATTAATGCACAAAAATCCAACTACTTCCCCTCTACATTAAAAAATACCCAGATTAGAACTCATCCTCACTGGTAATATTAACAGCACAACAGAATTTTAAAAAATCTACATTTTATAATTTTGCATAAAAATTATTTTAAAATAAAGGCATTGGGCATTTGCCATAAGTTGCATATTCAGGTTCTATAGCTGTGCAGCTGTGGTGGTGCATAAAAACATTACTGATCATGGGAGATTGAGTTGTGCAATACAGTTGCACAATGCAGCAGATCATCTGTTCACATACATGAGTTTCTGATAACTGCCACCGACAAAGGGAGCTGCAGTTAAGTGTGAAGGCTGGATGATTTGTTGATTGGCAGGGAAAAAGGAGGGAATAAATTATCAGTCACTTAGTGCCCAGTTTCAGAGCAGTGACAGAGCTTGGGAGCAGGTCATTCATTTCTGATAATGATAGATGGAGCACTTTCAAAAAAGGGGAAGATAATATTTGGGGGATGAGTCTTCCTCAACTGCAGCCTTCACACTTAACTGTACACTGTAAGCAGATTGTGGCTAATTTGATTTTGCCTGTGTTGCTTGAGCTGGATTTTTTAAAATTCGTTCATGGGATGTGGGCGTCGCTGGCAAGGCCGGCATTTTTTGCCCATCTCTAATTGCCCTTGAGAAGGTGGTGGTGAGCCGCCTTCTTGAACCGCTGCAGTCCGTGTGGTGACGGTTCTCCCACAGTGCTGTTAGGAAGGGAGTTCCAGGATTTTGACCCAGCGACGATGAAGGAACGGCGATATATTTCCAAGTCGGGATGGTGTGTGACTTGGAGGGGAACGTGCAGGTTGTGGTGTTCCCATGCGCCTGCTGCCCTTGTCCTTCTAGGTGGGAGAGGTCGCGGGTTTGGGAGGTGCTGTCAAAGAAGCCTTGGCGAGTTGCTGCAGTGCATCCTGTGGATGGTACACACTGCAGCCACAGTGCGCCGGTGGTGAAGGGAGTGAATGTTTAGGGTGGTGGATGGGGTGCCAATCAAGCGGGCTGCTTTATCTTGGATGGTGCCAAGCTTCTTGAGTGTTGTTGGAGCTGCACTCATCCAAGCAAGTGGAGAGTATTCCATCACACTTCTGACTTGTGCCTTGTAGATGGTGGAAAGGCTTTGGGGAGTCAGGAGGTGAGTCACTCGCAGCAGAATACCCAGCCTCTGACCTGCTCTCGTAGCCACAGTATTTATATGGCTGGTCCAGTTAAGTTTCTGGTCAATGGTGACCCCCAGGATGTTGATGGTGGGGGATTCGGCGATGGTAATGCCGTTGAATGTCAAGAAGTGGTTAGACTCTCTCTTGTTGGAGATGGTCATTGCCTGGAACTTATCTGGCGCGAATGTCACTTGCCACTTATGACCACAAGCCTGGATGTTGTCCAGGTCTTGTTGCACGCGGGCTCGGACTGCTTCATTATTTGAGGGGTTGCGAATGGAACTGAACACTGTGCAATCATCAGCGAACATCCCCATTTCTGACCTTATGATGGAGGGAAGGTCATTAATGAAGCAGCTGAAGATGGTTGGACCTCGAACACTGCCCTGAGGAACTCCTGCAGCAATGTCCTGGGGCTGAGATGATTGGCCTCCAACAATCACTATCATCTTCCTTTGCGCTAGGTATGACTCCAGCCACTGGAGAGTTTTCCCCCTGATTCCCATTGACTTCAATTTTACAAGGGCTCCTTGGTGCCACACTCGGTCAAATGCTGCCTTGATGTCAAGGGCAGTCACTCTCACCTCACCTCTGGCATTCAGCTCTTTTGTCCATGTTTGGACCAAGGCTGTAATGAGGTCTGGAGCAGAGTGGTCCTAGCGGAACCCAAACTGAGCGTCGGTGAGCAGGTTATTGGTGAGTAAGTGCCGCTTGATAGCACTGTCGACCACACCTTCCATCACTTTGCTGATGATTGAGAGTAGACTGATGGGGCGGTAATTGGACGTATTGGATTTGTCCTGCTTTTTGTGGACAGGACATACCTGTGCAATTTTCCACATTGTCGGGTAGATGTCAGTGTTGTAGCTGTACTGGAACAGTTTGGCTAGAGGCGCAGCTAGTTCTGGAGCACAAGTCTTCAGCACTACCGCTGGTATGTTGTCGGGGCCCATAGCCTTTGCTGTATCCAGTGCACTCAGCCGTTTCTTGATATCACGTGGAGCGAATCGAATTGGCTGAAGACTGGCTTCTGTGATGGTGGGGATATCGGGAGGAGGCCGAGATGGATCATCCACTCGGCACTTCTGGCTGAAGATGGTTGCAAACGCTTCAGCCTTGTCTTTTGCACTCACGTACTGGACTCCGCCATTATTGAGGATGGGGATGTTTGCAGAGCCTCCTCCTCCCGTTAGTTGTTTAATTGTCCACCACCATTCACGACTGGATGTGGCAGGACTGCAGAGCTTTGATCTGATCCGTTGGTTGTGGAATCGCTTAGCTCTGTCTATAGCATGTTGCTTCCGCTGTTTAGCATGCATGTAATCCTGAGTTGTAGCTTCACCAGGTTGGCACCTCATTTTTAGGTACGCCTGGTGCTGCTCCTGGCATGCTCTTCTACACTCCGGGTACGGTATCTGTTCTGAATCTATCCTATTTAGCACGGTGGTAGTGCCACACAACACGTTGGATGGTGTCCTCAGTGCGAAGACGGGACTTCATCTCCACGAGGACTGTGCGGTGGTCACTCCTACCAATACTATCATGGACAGATGCATTTGCGACAGGTAGATTGGTGAGGATGAGGTCAAGTAAGTTTTTCCCTCGTGTTGGTTCGCTCACCACCTGCCGCAGGCCCAGTCTGGCAGCTATGTCCTTCAGGACTCGGCCAGCTCGGTCAGTAGTGGTGCTACCGAGCCACCCTTGGTGATGGACGTTGAAGTCCCCCACCCAGGGTACATTTTGGGCCCTTGCTACCCTCAGTGCTTCCTCCAAGTGGTGCTCAACATAGAGGAGGACTGATTCATCAGCTGAGGGAGGACGGTGGGTGGTAATCAGCAGGAGGTTTCCTTGCCCATGTTTGACCTGATGCCATGAGATTTCATGGGGTCCAGAGTCAATGTTGAGGACTCGCAGGGCCACTCCCTCCTGACTGTATATCACTGTACCGCCACCTCTGGTGGGTCTGTCCTGCCGGTGGGACAGGACATACCCAGGGATGGTGATGGAAGAGTTTGGGACGTTGGCTGAAAGGTATGATTCTGTGAGTATGGCTATGTCAGGCTGTTGCTTGTGGGACAGCTCTCCCGATTTTGGCACAAATCCCCAGATGTTAGCAAGGAGGACTTTGCAGGGTCGACTGGGCTTGGTTTGCCTTTGTCGTGTCCGGTTTATTCTTATTGTGACTTTTTTTAGCGAGATTTTACAACTGAGTGGCTTGTTAGGCCATTTCAGAGGGCAATTAAGAATCAACCACATTGCTGTGGGTCTGGAATCACCTATAGGCCAGACTGGGTAAGGACGGCAGGTTTCCTTCCCTAAAGGACATTAGTGAACCAGATGGGTTTTTACGACAATCCGGTAGTTTCATGGCCACCGTTACTGATGCTAGTATTTTAATTCCAGATTTTATTTTAATTAATTGAATTTAATTAATTCATTGAATGTAAATTCGCCAGCTGCCGTGGCAGGATTTGAACTCATGACTCTGGAATTTTTAGTCCGGGCCTCTGGATTACTAGTCCAGTAACATAACCACTATGCTACCGTACCCGTAAACTTATATATACTTAACTGCTACAATAAGAGGTTTTATATATATATATCTATGTCGGCCAAGGTTTCTTGGGGGTAAGAGTGGGGGGGGGGGGAGCATAGGAGCCCCATCCTAGACATTACAGCAATGGTTTTGCATACTTATGCAATTTACTGTAACTTTGAAACAGTAGGAAGACCTAGGAGGTCAGTTACCTGAAATAATCACATCATAGACAAACATTTTAGGCCATCAATAAAGATGGTCTCCTTTGACTTCATACAATATTGGGACTCTGCTCGGTCAAAAATGAAAGGTATGCATAGACTTAAGGAGGAATTCTGTCTTTCTCTTTCCCAGGCACAAGGTGATCTTTGTTTTCACAACAGCAGCAAGAAGTTGTCTGTGTTTTAAAAGTCTGAACCAGTTTAGTTTTGAAAAGCTTAACTAGAGAAGTAAGCCAATGTTTAAAGAACTACTTGTTGCATCGTTGTTATTTTTCATAACCAAGGAACATAGGAAAATTGATTGTTCTCACTGAAAACTGTCTACTGTTCATTCAGATATTTTATGCAAAATAAATCAGCTGTTGGTTTGAAGCTGTGCCTTTTAGTCCACCGTCCATAAAGAGAGAAAAAGTTACATTTTAAAAATATCATTCATGGGATGTCGGCGCCGCTGGCAAGACCAACATTTATTGCCCATCCCTAATTGCCCTTGAGAAGGTGACGGTGAGACGCCTTCTTGAACCGCTGCAATCCGTGTGGTGAAGGTTCTCCCACAGTGCTGTTAGGTAGGGAGTTCCAGGATTTTGACCCAGCAACAATGGGGGAACGACGATATATTTCCAAGTCAGGATGGTGTTGTTCCCATGCATCTGCTGCCCTTGTCCTTCTAGGTGGTAGAGGTCGCGGATTTGGGAGTTGCTGTAATGCATTTGGTAGATGGTACACTCTGCAGCCACAGTGTGCCGGGGGTGGAGAGAGTGAATGTTTACGGTGGTGTATGGGTGCCAAACAAGCGGGCTGCTTAGTCCTGGATGCTGCTGAGCTTCTTGAGTGTTGTTGGAGCTGCACTCATCCAGGCAAGAGGAGAGTATTCCATCACACTCCTGACTCATGTCTTGCAGATGGTGGAAAAGCTTTGGGGAGTCAGGAGGTGAGTCACTCGCCGCAGAATATCCAGCCTCTGACCTGCTCTTGTAGCCACAGTATTTATGTGACTGGTCCAATTAAGTTTCTGGTCAAAGGTGACCCCAGGATGTTGATGGTGGGGGATTCGGCGATGGTAATGCTGTTGAATGTCAAGGGGAGGTGGTTAGACTCTCTCTTGTTGGAGATGGTCATTGCCTGGCACTTGTGTGGCGCAAATGTTACTTGCCACATATAAGCCCAAGCCTGGATGTTGTCCAGGTCTTGCTACATGTCGGCACAGACTGCTTCATTATCTGAGGGGTTGCGAATGGAACTGAATACTGTCCAATCGTCAGCAAACATCCCCACTTCCGACCTTATGATGGAGGGAAGGTCATTGATGAAGCAGCCTAGGACACTTCCCTGGGGCTGAGATGATTGGCCTCCAACAACCAGTACTATCTTCCTTTGTGCTAGGTATGACTCTAGCGCCTGGAGAGTTTTCCCCCTGATTCCCATTGACTTCAATTTTACTAGGGCTCCTTGATACCAAACTTGGTCAAAGGCTGCCTTGATGTCGAGTGATTCACTCTCACCTCACCTCTGGAATTCAACTCTCTTGTCCATGGTTGGACCAAGGCTGTAATGAAGTCTGGAGCCAAGTGGTCCTGGCAGAACCCAAACAAAGCAGCGGTAAGCAGGTTATTGGTGAGTAAGTGCCTAGATAACTAGACGTTTTCAAAGAAACATTACTGTTCCTGCATAGTAATATCAATGAGGGGAGAGAAAAAGACTTTGACTTCAGTGTTACAGTCTGTAACACTGGGATAAATCTGACCAAAGTGAGTCTGGATTTTCTACCCAAAACACAACCCTGCATTGTAAGCTGCGTCAGACAAAGCTGATGACTTTTTAAGAACTATGGGGTTAGGAGATTTGTGGGAGGAAAGTCCATGACAGAACAAGTCTACAAGGACTCTGGCTGGAACCGGCTTAAAGGGCTGAATGATATTTTTCACTCAGGATTTTGTATTTTTTTTTAAATTGATGATCAGGTTAATGTCACCCCTTCATGTGTTTATCTAACTTCCCTTTAAATGCATCTACACTAGTCACCTCAACCAGTCCTTGTGGTAGCGAGTTTCATTCTAACCACTGTCTGGGTAAAGAAGTTACCTCTGAATTCTCTATTGGATTTATCAGTGACTATCCTATATTTATGGCCCCCAGTTCTGGTCTCCCCCGCAAGTGGAAATATCTTCTCAACGTTTACCCTATCAAACCATTTCATATCTTAAAGACCTCTATCAGGTCACCCCTCAGTCATCTCTTTTCTAGAGAAAAGAGCCCCAGCTTGCTCAATCTTTCCTGTCAGTTCAGGTATCATCCTAGTAAATCTTTTTTGCACCTTCTCCAGTGCCTCTATATCCTTTTTATAATAAGAAGACCAGAACAGTTCAAGACAAAAAACTAGCAAATGATACTGCACCATCAGAGCATGAGACATCATATGTCCTACAGTAAATCAATGGCAAGAGGCATGGTACCATGGCAGTTCAGCTGCATAGAAGAACAACATGTGAGGTACAATAAAGATAAATCCTGCCAATCATCCCAGGATGAGCTACATTAAAAGCCTGGAGCCCATTCTCAGATAACAGACCTGTATTACCTCAATTGGTCTTCAGCAGAGATATTGCCCCAGCTTCCAAATGGAATTGGACTCCAATGAAAAGAAAGTCCTGCATAGATTGCAGCCAGAATCCTCTACCAGTTGATAAATACCAAGCAGTCAGAACTGCTTCCAGCAAGGACTCATAAGACCACAAGAGTTAGAAGCAGGAGTAGGCCATTTGGCCCTTCGAGCCTGCTCCACCATTTAATGACATCATGGTTGATCTGATTTTTTACCTCAACTCCACTTTCCCACCTTTTCCCCATATCCTTTGACTCCCTCGCTGATCAAAAATTTGTCTAACTCAGCCCTGAATGTATTCACTGACTCAGCCTCCACAGCTTTTTGGAGTTCATAACCCTCAGAGAAGAAATTCCTCCTCACTTCTGTCTTAAACGGGCGACCCCTTATTCTGAGACTTTACCCCCTAGTTTTAGATTCCCCCATGAGGAGTAACAGCCTTTCAGCATCTACCCTATCAAGTCCCCTCAGAATCTTATACGTTTTAATAAGATCTCCTCTCATTCTTCTAAACTCCAGTGTGTATAGACCCAACCTGTTCAATTTTTCCTCAAGACAACCCTTCCATACCCAGAATCAACCTAATGAACCTTCTCTAAACTGCCTCCAATGCAAGTATATCCTTCCTTAAATAAGGGCACCAGAACTGTACACAGTACTGTAGGTGTGGTCTCACCAGCACCCTGTACAGTTGTAGCATGACTTTCCTGCTTTTATACACCATTCCCCCTAGAAAAGGCAGCCAATATTCCATTTGCCTTCTGGATTACCTGCTGCACCTGTACGTTGACTTTGTGTTTCATGAACGAGGAAACCCAGATCCCGCTCTACCGCAGCATTTTGTAGTAGTTCTCCATTCAAATAATATTTTGCTTTTTTTATTTTTCCTCCCAAAGTGGATGACTTCACATTTTCCCACATTATATTCCATCTGCCAAATTTATGCCCATTCACTTAACCTGTCAATGTCCCTTTGTAGAAACTTTGTGTCCTCCTCGCAACTTGCTTTTCCACCTATCTTTGTATCATCAGCAAATTTAGCCACAATACACTGTTCCTTCATCCAAGTCATTGATATATATTGTAAATAGTTGAGGCCCCAGCACTGGTCCATGCGGCACCCCACTAGTTACAGATTGCCATTTTGAAAATGACCCTTTTATCTTTGTTTTCTATTAGTTAGCCATTCCTCTATCCATGTTAGCCAATCCTCAAACGAGGTTATTTATATTAGATACAATTATATATGAAGTCCCTCTTGCCACAGGGGGCTCCAAGAGGCATTTTAGGAAAACTGTGAAGGTCAATGTTAGACCAAACAGCAGTGGCTTGTACTTGTTGATCTACACTGGGAAATGCATCTAGGCCTGGATAGTCTGAATATCCTTTGTAATTTTCAGGTCTACAAAGTTGCAGGGGTGAAAACAGGTGTTTTTCAGGTACTTTTTCAATAGTCTCTGTACCCTGCTGCCTGCAGCTGTGTATTTCCTCACAAAGTACTGTGAATCTGCAAATCTTCAGATTGCCCAGAAAAACTATTGTATTTCAGAAGGGGGCTCTGAAAGTGACAAGTATAGTCACTGCACTGACAGCTGAAAATGACTGCCTTTGCCTCTGTTACTTTCCAGTGGTTGGGATAGCAGAGTGAGGGGGAGCATGATGGAGACAGAGCAAGAATGGGCTGCTGATTCTGGGTCTTTGATTGTCTTCCTGACTGAACTCTTGACTAGGTTGAAAAGAGTAATTGCCCAGTCCCGCTCCTATTCTATGTATACTTTTACAGCTTTCACAGTTTGCTCCCTGATCATGCTCTTATCCAAGAATAGGAATTCCAGCAAAGTTGCAGCTCCTGAAGAAATCAGCCAGGCTCGTGAAAATTTGGATCCCTAAATGGGATGCAACACAACCTGATGCAAGTCAGTGTAATGTCCTTTCTCCGTTTCCTGAGGATCTTCCAGGAAGGGGATTTCCACTATTATACCATTCTCGTTTCAAGAAGTGAAATCTACCTGTTCCTCTTCTGGGCATAAGAGTACCTCAGGTTCTTTGACTACTGTCGCAACCCTATTGCATCAAAATTATATTGAAGATATCTTACTGGTCAATGCCATTGACATTGACCGGTGCAGTCCATTGGCTAGGTCCTGTGATAAACTCCACCCCCTGCTATAATTTACTCTGCATGACAGACCATCACCAAAGACATGTTTAAGGAGAACCCATATGGCTTTTCAGATGAAGTTAGGCTTGTGCATCTTAGGCATGTGCTGACACTGGCGGGCTGGTGACGACGTCAGTGGCCTGGGCCAAGTATCCAAGTCAACTTGCATAGGTACCGATGCCACAGTACTTGCATTGGTCAATGTCATAATTGCACTCGAGGCGGCTAGAAAAGTGTCTAGGCATCAACCAACATCTTAGTCATCTAGTCAGCACTAGTAATCAATCCAGAGTCTGGTTTGTACATCTGGGGTGGATTCTTTTCCAGCAATTTTCACCATCTTCACAAGCCCTAGTGCTACATTTTAAGTATGATGTGGAGATGCCGGTGATGGACTGGGGTGGACAAATGTAAGGTGACGAAGGAGGAAATCTCTGAAAGCTTGTGATTTCAAATAAAGCTGTTGGACTATAACCTGGTGTTGTAAGACTCCTTACATTTTAAGTAGTCCTGACATTAAATCTTAGCTTCAAAGAAGAACATAAGAAATAGGAGCAGGAGTAGGCCACATGGCCCCTCGACCCTGCTCCGCCGTTCAATCAGATCATGGCTAGTCTTCCACCTCAACTCCACTTTCCTACTTGATCCCCATATCCCTTGATTCCCCTAGAGTCCAGAAATCTGTCTATCTCAGTCTTGAATATATTTAACGACTCAGCATCCACAGCCCTCTAGGGTAGAGAATTCAAGGCACAATGACAACATTTGCAAGTGTCTGATGGTGAAAAGACTTAGGTATTCAACAAATTTTGAAACTGACCACTGGCATGAAGCAGATAAAGTGATACTATAATTGTAAAACTGAGTTGTGGCTAAAAATGGTACAAAGCACCAGTAAAGGAAAAACCCAAAGTGCCATTAAGCACTGTTCAGATTTAAAAGTTGCCAAAAAAAAATTGCAAATTAAGTCTAAAGATTGGAAAAAACAGTAAGGACAAAGGAAGAAAACATGAGGACCACTGCTACACCAAAGAGGGCAAAACTTCCTTATTCTTGAAGCAAAACACAGATGCTTTGCAGAGAACAAACTCACTAGCATTTATACAGTGACTGTCACGGCCTCAAGACATCTCAAAATGGTTCACAGCCAATGAATTACTTTTGAAGTGCTGTTACTGTTTTGTAGAACAGAATCCAGACAGTGGTCAAGAAACATGAGGGGTGCAGAGAGAAAGAAGGAGGGTATGATTACCGCACTGAGTCTCAAAATTTAAATATAGAGGGATTTTCCTAATTGTGCGCAGGTTCAATTAATAAGGATAAACATCACAGTTATTGTTTACTTCTATTATAAATAATTAGCAGAAAAAAGTTTATTTCTTCACACAACTTATAAATTCACTTCTTTTTTCCCATCTTAAAAGTTGACAATGAATTCAATTTACTGGTGAATCCACAAACATGATAATGAGTGACTCAAACATTAAGCATAATAGAAAATGTCAGATCTGTTAAATCCTATTTTTGTTTAAAAATACATCATTCCTTTTTCCCATTCCCCAACTCTGTTTCCACTGCCCGGATAGTAGGGAGGTAATTAGCTCCCAGACCTCTGGAAATGCCGTCAGGTGTGCAGCAACAACTCAACCCCAGACTGTTCCCTCCCTCCCTCCCCATAAGGACACATCATAACCAGACAGCACAGAAGAGTTTAGGGAACTTATTGAATTAGGGATGGAAGTTAGGAGTTGGAAGGAACGGTAGGGCATTATGCCAACAACACATCCTACAATTCCACTCTATAGTGCAGTGTAGATTCATGCACTAGGCCCAAAGATGGTTCATTTTTGTCTTTCTTAATTAATCCAAATAGAATCCCCTTTCCTATACCTATAACATCGAGGGAAATTGGCTTTGTCTTGACTTTCCATGAACAAAGCCATAGGAGATACATTAGTGTAACAATAATACTGGCAGATCTGATTGAGATTCTAATGTTATAAATTCTAATTCAAGATTTAACACATTGCAAGTTTGTTAATCATTTTTAATCAGAGCATGGTCATTGTAATGCTTGACAATACCCTCCAACTTGTTTTAGATTTAGTATGCAAATTTACTCTTAAATCAGCTGGTATATTTAATGTGAATATCAATGTACTGCACCAATTACTAATTACTACTATGGTGCACTGAATTCAAGCATCAACACGCTGTACCATGAAGCAATGAGACATGGGTTTACACGTGTTTCATACAGGAAGGGTAAAAAAATATGGAGTCAACCTACACTATAGACCGCACCTTTCAGCAGCTAGCACAGGTTGATTGTCAATCAAATATACATAAAATGAGGTTGTTTTTGTTAAAAAGAAACTACTGAAAAGGCTACTTTTATGTGTAAGCAAGATGCAGTGAATATAAGTATCAGAATGCAGTTAATGGCCCAAAAGGTCATTTATATTCTCACTACCACTGAAAGCCAGCTGGCTTCACTTTAGCTAATCAATGTTATTATGAGCCTCATTAACTATAAATGCACATATGTTTACATACATACACACTCCCAGGAAACGTATAACCATTTTTCTTAAGATTCCTGAATGTACTTAGTGAGAAAGTCTCTCACTTCTGAGATGTGAGCCATTTCTTTCATAGTAGTATCTCGGTTCCTGAGCTGTACTAAGCCATTCTCCAGTGTAGTGTCACTTATGACAATTGTGAAGATCACACCCATCTCATCATACCTGCCAAAAGAGAAAATCAAGTAACGTTGATACTGTACATGAGCACTTGCTAAAGATATGCTTGACATTTGCTTTGATTTTTTAAAAATTTGTAAAATAAAAGAATGAATCACTGCTAGGAAACTGAAGGACTGCTCCTTAGTTGAAGCATGGAATTTCCCTTCGTGTTATAACTATTACTAAACTTTCATCATAAAGCAGAAGCAACTTTCTCCCCTTTGATGTGGCAATTTGATTAGGTCACAAATTGCACATTTTCACTCCTGCGCCACCCTGAATGGTATGATGGAATTATTCCGCCACAAAAGCTGCCCCTCCGACCCTCTGTGATAGTGTATAAGAGAAGGCAATTAAGGCCATAGTTTAAAAGCTGTCAAGTTTTAGAAGAATACTTTAGACAAACAAGTCAAAGTGGCACAACGGCTAATTATCTCATTCACACAGTGAAGAAAGAAAATTGCTGTTTAGTGTGAGTGAATAGCTGATCTTTTTAAAAGGGAAAATGAAAGTGCTACTTCTTGTTAGGAAAGGAAACAGTCTTACAAAAAAAAAAAATTTTCTTTTAAAAAATGATTGCTGTGCCTGAAAAATTTAGTATTTTCTGTACTAAATTAAAAGGGAAAGGAAAGTCTAAGGGAGAGCATTTTTTGGTTCAAAGAACTGCATTTTTTTTTTAAAATAGAAATGTCTATTCTTTTTCAAAAACATCAGAGTTTTATTGCAGACATTGGAGACCCTCTAATAGTGTTTTCAAACACTGCTAAACACCTCTGATAACACCAAATTATTAGAACTATCGCCACTGTAAACAGTGGAAGAGGGTTCAACTTCCGACCAGCCCAAGACCTACAGAGCTGTCCAACCCAACAAAAACGTGCTACGGGCTGGGAAATCTAAAGCCCCAGTATGTTTGAGGGGCCTAGCAGTTCCAGAATGAGATTCAGGCCAGTGTGAAGTTGCATGCTATTTGCAATGAAGCCACTCCAGGGTCTTACTTATGATTGCTGCTTGGCAGCTCCAATGACAAAGGAAACACTATTGAAGAGTTTCCCGTGTCAGCGGTAAAATTGTTTTCAATTTAAAAAACATTTCTGCTACTTCTATTAAAAGATATGATATTTGAAACAAAATGGATCTCTTTAGAACCTCCATTCTATTGAGCATAGCACAACAGTACTGTAAACTGTAGATATAAGTTTGTGTCTGTGATGTAACCTATGGATATAGGCTCATACCTACGAAATGCCCAAGCAAAAATAGATACTTCTCCAATTTGCCCTTGGGCCAATCCGGTTAGTGTCCTAGTGGCTGTCTCAGAAAGCCACTGCTGGAGGCTAAGGGTCAACTTACTGAACACCATGTTGGCTATAGATGGTATATGGCTCAGGAAGGAAAAAGAAACACAATGGGCCAGATCTTGCTGGAGTAGGGGATCTTGCTGGCTTGCTCTGCTAGTTCGACTTTTATCTGCACCCTTCAGCTCAAAAAACATTTGCACCGTAACTTGCTGGAAGTGCAAGTTGATAACGGTGCAGCGAGGGCAGTGAACAGAGGAACCAACATTGTATCTCTCTGGTTAAGGAAATAAACAGAGGAACAACTGAGAAAGAGGGTGAATTAGAGTGGGTGAATTGGAGTCAAATCAGATACAGAAAGAAAAATAAAGAGGAAGAAAGATTGGATTAAGAGAGACTGAGAGGAAAAGTAAGAATTTTTTTAAAAATTACAATCTCCAAGAACAATTTACCACTTGAAGGAACGAGATGCCACAGTTTATAAATTGTTCAGTTTCTGGGCCAGAGAGGTTGATTGGCACTGCAGTAACAGTTATCAAGTCATTAAAAAGGTACTTACGCTGTTAATTACCAGACTTAACTTTCAGTGGTGAATTTAATGGGCAATTAATGTGCAAATCCAGCAGGTTCTTAAAAATAACAGGGAGGCTAAGGGCGAGATGCCGTTTTTGCAAAGATTCACACTGGAGATTCACAACTCACGGCATATTCCTTAATCCCCTGAACTTACTGACCAATTTGCCCATTAATAATAGGATGCGTTATTAAGACGCCGTTATTTTTCCAGCAAGGTCCGGCCCATTAGCTTTTAACTTTTTCTATTTTGCTGATTCTTCTAATATTTTTGTTTGAACTGAGTGAAAGGTTGGAGGAGAAAACCAGTTTGTGATCAATTATTGAGCCTAATAGTTGTGAGAAAACCAAATTAACAGTCAACAGAAAGAAGGACAAAAAGGTCTAATAAAACATGGAACCTTTTTATTTTAAAAAAAGGGGAGGCCTGGGGTTGACAAATTACTTGATTTTAAAAGGGATTTGATCTTAAAAGACTATATATAAACCGACACATTTTAAAATTACAAAGCAAATATTTTACACATAGAAATGTTTAAACTAAACCTGTCAAAACTATCCATTCAATTGCAATGGCAAATAAGTGCTTCTTACTTTATGGATAGCTGTTCCAATGATGTGTGCATGGTTTCTAGATAGCCAGGCCACACAGTGATTCTTTTCTCTAACATCTCACGGAATAGCCCCTCACATACCTAAAAAAATTGAAGACTAGAATGGTGAAAAGCAAACAAGAAAAACTGAACATTTAAAATAAAGACCCAAAATGCTGGAAATGCACAGGTTAGTCAGAATCTGATAAGATGACAGATTACAAGAGAAGGGACAATGGCTGCTCTCCCCTCCCTTCTTGCTTTCTGTTGGTCAGTCCTGTAAAGGACTCACCTGCCTTTCCCTTCTGGTTCTGAAATCTCTACCTAAAACGTTAACCTGTCTTTTTAGATGCTCATGTGTATTTCCAGCATTTTTTTTTATTCATGAAGTAGTAAGACTGAATATGCACAGTAGCTGTTTAGATTCATGTGACTTTTATCAAAACACACAACCAATTAATATCAAACTGTTTCTTAACTTTGTAACAAATATTTAAGACACTCCACCAACACCACTGGACTCACCCACACCTTTGCTCTACTTGCAGAGATCTGCAGTAGACCTGTGTGGTTCACTTTAATTTTTAAAAAAGTGAATTATCAGTAGGTTCTCCAGTGGTCACTCAGAATTGGTTGTTTTTAATAAGTCCTTAATCATTTCTCAATGACAATTATCTAGCCACTTACCTGCTTTTGATTCGAAACTTCCTACTTCTAGAGTTCTGATTTGCTGCTGTTTTAACTTGATAGTATCACAGTAGGTACAGGACAGGAGGAGGCCATTCAGCCCATCACGCCTGTGCCAGCTCTTTGAAAGAGCTATCCAATTAGTCCCATTCCCCTGCTCTTTCCCCATAGCCCTATAATTTTTTTCCCTTCAAGTATTTATCCAATTCCCTTTTGAAAGTTGCTATTGAATCTGCTTCCACCACCATTTCAGACAGTGCATTCCAGACCATTACAACTTGCTGCCTAAAAAATGTTTCCTCATGTCACCTCTGACTTTTTGCTGATCGCTGTAGATCTGTGTCCTCTGGTTACCAACCCTTCTGCCACTGGAAACAGTTTCTCCTTATTTAGTCCATCAAAACCCTTCATGATTTTGAACACCTCGATCAAGTCTACCCTTAACCTTCTCTGTATTAAGGAGAACAATCCCACCTTCTCCAGTCTCTCCACATAACTGAAGTCCCTCATCCTGACACCATTCTCTTAAATCTCCTCTGCACCCTCTCAAGGCCTTGACATCCTTCCTAAAGTGTGGTGCCCAGAACTGAACACAATACTCCAGCTGATGCCCAGCCAGTGTTTTTTTAAAAAAAGGTTTAGCATAACTTTCTTGCTTTTGTACTCTATGCCTCTATTAATAAAGCCCAGGATCCCATATGTTTTGTTTTTAAATAACAGCCTTCTCAACTTGTCCTGCCACCTTCAAAGATTTGTCTATGTGCACCCCCAGGTCTCTCTGTTCCTGCACCCCCTTTAAATTGTACCATTTAGTTTATATTGCCTCTCCTCATTCTTCCTACCAAAATGCATCACTTCACCCTTCTCCGCATTAAATTTCATCTGCCATGTGTTTGCCCATTTCACCAGTCTGTCTATATCCTCCTGAAATCTGTAACTATCCTCCACATCAGTTACTACATTTCTGAGATTTGTGTCATTTGCAAACTTTGAAATTATACCCAAGTCAAAGTCATTGATATATATCAAAAAGAGCAGTGGCCCTAATACTGATCCCTGGGCAACACCACTGTATACTTCCCTCCAGTCTGAAAAACAACCGATCACTATTCTCTGCTTTCTGTCCCCTGGCCAATTTTGTATCCATGCTGCCACTGTCCCTTTCATCCAATTAACTTTAATTTTATTAACAAGTCTATTATGCGGTACTTTAAGCCAAAGTGTTATAACAAAGGTGATAGTAGGAAATGTGTGGAAGCTATATTTTATATATATAACTGCACACATATATAATACACACATTTATATATACACACACACATTATATATACACACACACATTATATATACACACACACATTATATATACACACACACATTATATATACACACACACATTATATATACACACACACACATTATATATACACACACACATTATATATACACACTCACATTATATATACACACTCAATTTTTTGTTCTGCCCACTGCCCCCAAATTATTATTCTTTATTGCACCGATGGCACTCTTGCCGACAACATAATTTTCCACAGGTACCACTTGAACCCTGGTACCTCATACAAGTTGCCATTCTTCATATGCAAGCATGCACAGCAGGTTAGTCAACCGTAAAGAGCAACACATTGTTTTTTTTCTCCCCTCTGGATCGGGCACACTAAGGCTAAATGTCAAGGCCCTAATGTCCCCAGAGCCAACATTAACTAACAGCTTTCCAGTGCATTTATTACTGAGCCATTGAAGAAATTTTTGTTTTAATCTGTCTTCACCTTTGGTTGCAACAGATGCACAATCAAGTTCTGTCTGTATTGTCTTGTGATTCATTTCTCTGGCTATGAGTAACTGCAAAAACAACTCACAGCTGGTTTGCTGTCAGATATAAACTTGTGGGGGGGAGGGGAAGACCTAGAAATATACTGTGCTTTGATTGTTTAAGGCAAAACTAAATTTTTTTCAGGCATCCAAAATCCCTATAATAAAATGGTGTATATCTCCTTGTCGCACAGTTCTTTTAGCTTTTTATACAAATGTAAAACTTATTTTAAAATAGCAAGATTTTTTCCAACTGTAACATTTGTTTCTTCAGAGTACCATTCTCCCGCAGCTATAAAATTACAAATGCTGAGTTTACGGAGGAATGCTAATTTTCTTTTTAACTGTAATTGTTCTTGGATTGTTTTTAAATCAGGTGCTGTCTTAATCTTGCTGGGCTAGATTACTGGTCACTGACTAGCTTAATCCATAAATTGGTACAGATGTTAAATACACATTATTACCCCATAAATGCTGCTTTAAAAAGAATCCACTTACTGCTAAGTGGCCAATTTATGTGACCATTCCATAATAAAGTTTTAAATTTCAAATTAGGAACAGTTTGTTTCTTAATGAGTTTGAAAAGTGGCAATACTTGGCACAATTATTATTTTCACAGCACTTTGTTGTTTGCCAGATTTCTTTTATTTGGAAATACAAAAGGGCAATGTCTAAATTGAATTAGTGAATTTCAAAGACCATTTACAGAAATAAAATACATATTTTGTCATAGCTATGAATACAAAATTACTTACTTGAATAAACAATTTTATTTTGTTTTGAGAAATATTCTTGTTTATTTTGTAAACCATTTTACAGTGCAGCATGTGGCCCACAGGCTGTAGTTTGGACAGCCTGTTGATGGGCCAACAGAACATTCTGGTTCAAAAAGCACACCTAGCATAAGGTCCTGAAAGATGAAAGCTTTAGCGCTGAACAAAAAATTGTTGGATGGCTTCAAACATAATTATAAAATTTAGAAAACGCCAACAGATGTTGCAGTGCCACATGACTGATTGCAGCTCGGTTTGAATAAATAAGTAATCCAATTAACATCGGGGAGCATGACTTGATTATTGGCATATTTTCATGGTTTTTGGAGTTCTTCACAAAAATACACACCTGACGCAGCTCAACTGTTGGTCCCTTGCCCATGTCCAAACCCACTTTAATCGGAGCTAGAAATGGGTGGAGCTTTAGCACCTAGGAATGCAGCAGACACATCAATATTAATTTCAGCTATCTTCAAAGCAAAGACTACACAGATTGAAAAGCTGCTATACTACAGCTTTAAAATTAGCTTACTGAATCACTGAAAGTCAGTATAATTAGTGGCATTGGAAGAGAAACAGCCCAATTCACCAGGGAAACAATTCAAAACTAATTCATATTCACTGCACTGCTAAAGAAAACTCTCCTACTGTCTTATTTTTGAAAACTGCTTTCAGTGCACACCTGTTTTTGTAAGGTTCAGTAAATACTTTTGTTATATTTAGCTGCAACAAATGCCTCCGGACTACTGGTTCCTGTCGTCTAGCAGTTTTGTGGTTTTACTATCAAGCCTGCAATATCACTGAAAACTGAGAACATATATACATAAGCTACGATGTATGCTTTATTGTCTAAGTATCCCTAATTGTTATATCACAGCCTGCCATTGGTATGAGGTAACACCATCCCCAAACTTAATCTTGCAGTGAAGGTAGCTGATTCACGTTGAGAGAGATATTCACATAGTTCAATTTTTTTTCCCCAGGGGAAGTGTGCACATACAGTTGGCAATACAATATTAAAGCCAGAACAACATTAAAAATGTAGCTTTGGGTCAGGAACACAATGGGGGTGGGGTGGGGTGGGGTGGGGAGGGGTGGGGAGGGGAGGGGCTACACGGCAAGAATAGCATCAGGGAGCATGTAGCATAGAGTGAGAACGTGCAGCAGATTAGGGGAAGGAAAGCTACGCTGACAGCCAGGAACAGGTCATGGAAGGTCAGGGTGGGCCACAGCCTCAAAACCCAAGCCTCGCAAGTAGGGGCGGGGGAAGACTTGATGGGCATATTTCCAACGGAAGTTGAATAATTTTATGGTTGTTAAAAATATTTTTTGTTTTTTTTTTACATTTTTACGTATAACTTCTTAGACATTGTATTTTTCTTACCTGGATATTGTAAGTTGGCTAAGGGAAAAATAATAATTTTTTTTTCCAAGAACTGTTTTAAGCGATTTGATAGGTTTGCTTTTTTTTAAAAAAAATGCAAATAGCTGCATGAATAAACTTGAATCACAATAGAGCTCCATATCAGGTGAAAAAAAATTAAATTGAGATGGGCCAAGCTTGGTAAGTGTGACAGAAACAATGAGTGGTCTCAAGATTCCAAAGGTACTGCACTTTTAGGTGGTACTGAGAATGTAACTTTACATAACTAATTGTGTATTAATGTTAATTTCATTAGCAGCAGCTAATATTAAGTGACAACTCCCTACTCAACTATACAAATTCCCAAAGTACCCCATTCAAGAAAAATTGTGTTCCTGGGTGTCACAGGTCTGTGCAAGCAAAGAGAAACAAGTATTAAAACGCAAAAGTGGTCAAAAAATGCTTGCCAACTCAAATTATTAAAGTGAAACTCAGGGAACCATTTCTCATAAGTTTAAAGTCCATTTGCCAGTCAACCAAAATGAGGAGAAAGATTAAAAGTAGTGGAAGCAAAGGGAAAACACTTGTCAAAAGAGTATGATGTCACCAGAGAAAGCCTACATAAAAAGTGAAACAATAAATGAAATTGGAACCTTGTGATAACCAGCCCGACAAAAACAGAAGCATGGAGGGGTAAAAGGGAGAAAATTTGCCATCGAAATTTACAAAATCCTTTTGTAAAGTTCTTCCGAAATCAAAACAAACTGACTGACCTGCAATAACCAATGAGGACAGATAACAAAGGCCAAGGAAAACAAGCATAAAAGCCAGCCCAGCAGTGAATGGTAGCACCGCATAGGATAGGAATGTGTTCAACTCATTGCAGCTATGGTGAACGTTACACCCCTCAACTGACCAGACATGCTGCAGCCATCCTGAAGCAAGTATCAGAAACACCCCAGTCAGCAAAAGAGGACACATTACAGATCCCAGAACCCAACCTTCCTATGATCACTGAACAGTCATCCCTTACCGATGCACAGACCATGCAATCACCCCCCCACTGAGGAGAAAGAGGCCAACCCTCCTGAACAGATGTGGCTACTCCTTCCTGAACCAGAGAAAACCCATTCCACTCAGTAAAAAAATGCCTCCACACAAGAGCAGAGCCCTAGTATCAACAGAAGAGTACCATATGACACTAGTGCTTACTGTACACAGATCTGTGAAAGTATCAGGTTAAACTGCTTTCACTGCAGTGGGTCGCCACTTTATTAAGTTTTGTTAAATGTTGCTCCCCGTCTCTTCTAAAGCCCCTTCCTCGTGGTGGGGTACGTTTCCATAGGCACCAGTAGCCTAATGAAACCTTTCCCAAATGGCCACACTTCATGCGTGAGTGCAAGCAAGTAAGCACAAGCAAGGAAGAGACTTTCTTTATGCTAATATTTCAATTTTCAAATTAAAAAGTTTAATATTGAAGCCAACTAATTATCTCTGGTGCTAACACCTATGAATGGCCACCGGTGGGCGTAGGAGTTAGTGGCAAGGGTGCAGAGTTTGTGGTGGGGCTTAAGATGATGGCTTCAGTCCTCCCACTATTTAGTTGGAGGAAAATGCAGCTCATCCAAGACTGATGTGGAAGCTGACACCATGTCTGCGGATCATGTCACCAAGTGGCAACATGCAGATGAGGAAGAGGGTGACTCCGTAGGTACAGTACAATGGTGGGAAGAGAAGTCATGGCTACAATCAGATAGGTAAGAGTGGAACCAAGAAAGGGCAGTCCCATTGAGCTGGACAACAAAGGACAGATTTGGAGGAGGATGGTGTAGTCGACCATTCCAAAGGCTGCAGGGAGGTGGAGAAGGACGAAGAAGTATAGTGCACCACAGTCACAGGGAATGTCGTCTGAGACAGTTAGGGCCGTTTTGATGCTGTGGAAGGGACGCAGACCTGATTCAAGACCAGAGAGTTGCGGGAGAGATGGGCACAGATTTCGAAGGCAACACGTTCAAGAACTTTGGAAAGGAAAAGGAGATTAGAAATGCGGCAGTAGTTTGCAAGCACAGAGGGGTCTTTTTTTGAGGAGGGGCTGATGATGGCTGTTTTGAAAGGAAGCCCGTCAATGTTTGAGGAGAGGGCATCATTGACAATGTCAGTTAGCGTGGGGCCAGGAAGGGAAGTTGGCTGGTCAGTAGTTTGATGGAAATGAGTAAAGGGAGTGGGATGTGGGTCTCATGGACCACATGACCATAAGAGATAGGAGCAGAAGTAGGCCATTCGGCCCCTCAAGCCTGCTCCGCCATTTAATGAGATCATGGCTGATCTGATTTTTACCTCAACTCCACTTTCTTGCCATTTCCCGATATCCTTTGACTCCCTTGCTAATCAAAAATTTGTCTAACTCAGCCTTGAATGTATTCAATGACTCAGCCTCCACAGCTTTTTGGGGTAAAGAATTCCAAAGAATCACAACCCTCTGGGAGAAGAAATTCCTCCTCATTTCCATCTTAAACGGGCGACCCCTTATTCTGAGACTATGCCCCCTAGTTTTATATTCCCCCATGAGGGGTAACAGCCTCTCAGCATCTACCCTATCAAGTCCCCTCAGAATCTTGTATGTTTCAATAAGAACTCCTCTCATTCTTCTAAACGCCAATGAGTATAGACCCAACCTGTTCAATCTTTCAAGACAACCCTTCCATATCCGGAATCATCTAGTGAACCTTCTCTAAACTGCCTCCAATGCAAGTATGTCCTTCCTTAAATAAGGGCACCAGAACTGTACACAGTACTCCGGGTGTGGTCTCACCAGCACCCTGAAAAGTTGGAGCATGACTTCCCTACTTTTATACTCCAGCCCCTTAGAAATAAAGGTCAATATTCCCTTTGCCTTCCTGATTACCTGCTGCACCTGTATGTTGACTTCTTGCGTTTCATGTACAAGGACACCCAGATCCCTCTGTACTGCAGCATTTTGTAGTATTTCTCCATTCAAATAATATTTTGCTTTTTTATTTTTCCTCCCAAAGTGGATGACCTCACATTTTCTCACATTATATTCCATCTGCCAAATTTTTGCCCATTCGCTTAACCTGAAAATATCCCTTTGCAGACACTGTGTCCTCATTGCAACTTGCTTTTCCACCTATCTTTGTATCAGCAGCAAATTTGGCCACAAGACACTCTGTTCCTTCATCCAAGACATTGTAAATAGTTGAGGCCCAAGCACTGAGCCCTGCAGCACCCCACTAGTTACAGATTGCCATTTTGAAAATGACTTTTATCCCGACTCTTTATTTTCTGTTAGTTAGCCAATCCTCTATCCATGCCAGTATATTACCCCCAACACCATGAGCTCTTATCTTGTGCAGTAATCTTTTATGTGGCACCTTATCGAATGCCTTTTGGAAATCCAAATATACTGCATCCATTGGTTCCCCTTTATCCACCCTGTCCGTTACTTCCTCAAAGAACTCTAATAAATTTGTCAGACATGATTTCCCCTTCATAAAACCATGTTGACTCTCCTTGATTGTATTATGAGTCTCCAAATGTCCTGCTACGACTTCCTTAATAATGGATTCTAGCATTTTCCCATTGACAGACGTTAGGCTAACTGGTCTATAGTTACCTCCTTTCTGTCTCACTCCCTTCTTGAATAGGGGTGTTATGTTTGCAGTTTTCAAATCCACTGGGACCTTTCCAGAATCTAGTGAATTCTGGAAGATTACAACCAATGCATCCACCATCTCTGTAGCCACTTCCTTTAAGACCCTTGGATGCAAGCCATCAGGTCCAGGGAACTTGTCAGCCTTTTTACTCTAGTGATAGTGATTGTTTTTAGTTCCTCCCTCCCCTTTGCCCCTTGATTTTCTACTATTATTGGTATATTATTAGTGTCTTCTACTGTGAAGACAGAGTCAAAATATCTGTTCAATTCCTCTGCCATTTCTTTGTTTTCCTTGTTTGAGCTTAGAGAGTGCATGGAAGCAACGGGAGAGAAACTACAGAGAGACAGGGATTCATGGCCAGGGCAAGGGGGTACCTGGGGGGGGGTTTAGCTTAATGGGCAAAGAGTCAGCTGAACAGATAGTCACTATCTTGATGACAAAGAAGTCCATGAGCTCCTTACACTTGATGTTAGAGGTAAAGATAGAGGGCAGGGGAATGGGGTTTATGGAGATGATTTGTTGGGGAGATACAAATGAAACAATGAAATTGTAAAATCAGGCTATTACCAAAGATACTGTACATCACTGCTATTAAAGTTTGCTATGTTGCAATAAACCCACTTGATATTTTGCGCATCTGAGAAATAGAAAGTCTCTAAGATGCTGTAGGTAGACTGGTGGCACGGCAGTTTTGTATACGAAGGAATGCAGTTCCTCAAACAGTATCTTCTTGGCTCCAAATGAGCAGAGTGAAGATCATGTTACTCTCCTTATAGGGCAATGTATTAAAGAAAAAATATTGGGAAGTCACTTTCAAGAATCTCATACTGACCATTTACAAAGCTTCACAAAGGCCTGAGAGGAAATTACTTTCTTGCCACTGAGGCCAGGGAATGATACACACCAATGAAACTTAGAAGGAGGGGGAAAAAAGATCGTAAAATTTAGTACAACAGTTCCTCTAGCTGTCATTTCAATAAAAACTGCAAAGCGGTACTTATCTTCAAATTTCTCCCTGTACTTTGAGTTATAAAATATGCACAAAGGTGCAAATTATTCATCAAATTTTACCACAAATGTACTTTAGGGATCCTTTTTAGGATTTTTTCCACACATACAAGAATGGATGAGAAACAAACCCAGTATCTTACCTTAATACAAAACAATTTCCATGAAACATACCTTTTTTGGGATGACTCTTAGTTTTGAATCAACTTTCTTTGTCAGCTGCAGTGAATCAAATAAAAAGGCTATCACTCCTCGGTCCAGATTTCCACTCACTGATAAAACATGCGGAACAACAGCCTTCCTTCCATCTCGACCCTTTTGAGAAATAAATATATTCTGATAACCGACATATTTGAGGTAGTATTTGTTAAGCATCATTTGTCCCACCCCCAAAATCTTGCACTTTTCTCCCCGCTTCTTCTGAAAATCACTCATTTTTACCATGGTTAGTGAAAAGAATGAACTTCCATTCATATAGTGCCTTACGTCTCAGAAATATCCTAAAACACTTCACTTAGAAAGAATTACCTGGTGTAGTTACAGTTGTGTAGGTAAATGTGGCAGGCAATTAACGAGCAGCAAGGCCCCATAAACAGCAATAAGATGAGTGACTGGTTGATATGTTTTTAGTGGTGTTGATTGAAGGAGCAATGTTGGTCAGAACCCCAGAAGAACTCAACTGCTCTTCGAATAGTGTCACAGGATCTTTAAAAGTCCATCTGAGCCACTGGAACAAGCGGACAGATCCTCTGTATAAGTCTCATTCGAAGAAAGGTACTTCTGACAATACAGCGTTCCCTCAGTACTACACTGGAGTGTCAGCCTAGATTATATGTTCAAGTCATGGAGTGGGGTTTGAACCCACAATCTTATGACTCAAATGTCAGTGCGCTACCAACTGATCCAAGGTGGTACATCTCCATAGGCCCTCATCCAAGAGGTCTTTCTTCATGGCCATCGTTAGTATCAGCTTCACAGTTGAACCACATGTTCTCACTTGTGATCCACACAACAGTTTCTAGCTTGAATCATTTAGAAAGGAGATTAGAAGAGCAATCCCTGGATGATTTTTCCCTCTTTAGCCCAAGGTAACTGCTATCCTTGCTGAGATCAGCTAATTCAACAGTTGTAATTAGTTACTGATTGGAAGATATCTAACTTGAAAACTATGACAGCCAGTCTAAACAATTTTTTTTAAATATCTGAATCAACTCCGTATAGAATTTGGCATTCCTCTTTAGTCACTCCTTATCACAAATAAACAAACACAAAGTTTTCACTCGTACTTGTAAGTTTGATTTATTCCCAGGGTGCTCAAGCACAAGTTCATTGTCTCCCAGATTTAGCAGCGTCTCAATTGGTTCCTTCCCCCATGGAAAACTGAAATACAGTGCAGTTCCCTTAGTTCCGTCATTATCCTGGAAATCACTGGCTGTAAAACTGGATGGACTTTTGGCAAACTACAAGACAATCAAAAAACAGTTACAAGATAAAACTTGGGAAGATATTAGACAACAGTTAAAACCTAGCTCTTCTCTCTTTCCCTCCCCCAATACAAAAACAAGTAACAATGGGAGAGAAATCGATTAGCACCCGGCTACGAGCAAAAAATGAGCGAAGCCAATGAAATGCCCACTCGAAGATGTCAACCCCAAGGTCGCCTGAAATTGGTCCTCATTACCACGAAACCTTACTGATGCAGCTTGCTAGTCGGGCCCATAGCAAGATCGGCTGGCTCGTACACAAGCAGCAGCCCTCAGGTAGGTCCTGGGAGTGGTTAAGCGTGGGCCGCAGTATTCCTGTGGAGGCAAGGAAGCAGGTAAGGACCACTGGTTAGGCCGCTGTAGAGCCTGAAAAACTAGTCAGAGTTTGGGTAACACAAGCACCCCCTAGTTTTTGAGCAATTTCAGACTGGGGTCTTTAAGCAGGCATTAGGCCCCTCATTGACATATGGAAGGGGCCTAACACCTGTTTACGCTGATTGCCAGGGACGCCCAAATATCACCTAAGCCGATATGGTGTTGGACATATTTCAGGTGCCATTCGGGCATGGGTGGTTGCATGCTAAATTGATTATTTTTGCCCTTGTTTTACACCTAGAAAATAGGTCCAATTTTGCCCCCTATTATGCCCACAGAACAACTTAGCTGAAAAGAGAATGTTAGGAAAGTATGTTTTCCAATTAATCGCCTTACTACATTGCACAAGAAGCAGACAGCAACTGAGGAGTCAACTGGAGCCTTAGGGCCCCCCTGATGGAAATTAGGCTTCAGGGGACAAAAAAACTTAGTAGATGCATTTTGGACAGAGTTGGGCAATTTTATGGGCATTTTGAAATGTTTTTGAAAAAAATTGAGCAATTTGATTGGTTTGTCTTCCCCTTGCTAAGAAATTTGTATATAACATCCAAAAGTTTTCAGGTTTTTTTTGACAGATGCAACTGGTTCTTATTTGTGAATGGGAATTTTTTTTGAGATAGCAATACTTTGCATGCTTCAGACGTGTGATTGGCACAAAACGTTTACTTAGCTAGTTATCTAATCACTCAATTAATTTGCTACCTATCCCAGGTATTCAATGTCTATATATTGACATAAAAAAGGAGAAAGACACTTTCGACACTCAGCTTACTCATTGGAACATTGCAGTTTACATCACTTACTTCCCTAAGCCACTGTTCTTACGTGCATTATAGTAGCTGAGGCATTGTCAGAGACCTTGGAGCACTCTGCCTGCCTGCCTGCCTACCCTCCCTCACAGCTATGCATCATGGATACAAAGTAAGTTTACACATCAGTGGCTTGTACATATTGTGTGGGGTCTACAATATTAGATTTCCATATCTGTGCCATCATTCCTGCAGCCGCCACAATACCTCAAAACACAGTATAAAGTTCTGTTTTGCACCGTTGCTAAAATCAGAATGATTGAGTAAACAGCCATCAACAGAGAAAAGCAATCTGAAATGAATTGTGTTTAAGTAAATCTGTTTCATACCTTCCTCCACCACAGTAAACGCTGGCGCACCCAGTAGTCTAGCCATTGTCCTGAAGTCCGAGGAGAGCTAAACCATACTAGCGATGCCACTTCCACCTCTCCTGTTCTTTAAAATAATGGGAGATTAAAACTATTACAACACAAGAGTAATAAACTTATACTTTACATTAGAGCTCTTTCATTCAACTAACTTTTTTTCTTCACACCTTGTTTTCCTTCCTACCTTCCCTCTCCCCAAATGTTACTTGCTTTGTTTTTTTTTAAAAAAAGGAGGCAGCTGGATATTTTTCTTTAAAACAGTGAGTTCAGGTGACAGGGGAAGCAACTGAATGGAGTCATTAACTTTTATAGTGCAAGGGAGTTGAAATAACAGCGAGAGATAAAATCAATATCCGATCCTCCATCACCAAGACTGCTTACTTCCACCTCTGCAATATTGCATTACCTCACACAGTTTCAAACTGTCCTGGTGGAGAAGTAAAGCTGGGTGGCGTCAACATACATATAGAAGCTGATCCCATACTTATCTATAATGATACCAAAGAAGAGCACGAGTTAAGGAATAGGGGCGGCCATGGGCAAAACCTCAGTGGCTTTATGGGAATGGGAGAAGGCAAGAAAGTGGAGCAAAAAGCAAGGGAGGGTAGAGTGGTTGTATCAAAAGGCAAGGAGAGGTGGAGGAAGACAATGACGGAAAATGTGCTGTGGTTGCAATCACACAGGATATCACTGGTGACGTTGACAGGGCAATCTTGGTGCTGCGAGCAGCACAAGACCAAGACCAAAGGGATTTGCACAGGGAATGGGACTGGTGGACACAAAATTGGACAGTGCTAGTACATTCAAGGAATTTGGGAGAAAGAGGTTAGAGATGGAGAGATTTGTACAGCATACAAAGGTGAACGCTGACTGATCCAGAGGGCAGTTTAAAATTTTGTTTTTTGCTGTTCAAATACAAATAATTAAAATGGGTGAGTTTCTCTTCAATGTCAGTGGAAAGCTTTCATATAGTGTCTGGAAGTCATACCACTGCAGGAAACTCTTTGCCCCCAGCCCCTAGATGTCTTAACTGAGATCTTTTTTTAGACAGATATAGTTTTACCTTATTTGGTCATGACCTCATCACCTTGCTACCATCTCTGGAAAAAACTGATGATCGACCGTGCCCTGCTACTTTTTTGTTGAATGCTTAACAAATTTCTATCTAAATTTTGCCAAAGTCGGATTAGCTTCATTCAGCTAAATCTCACACTCAGTGGCACTACTGCTTTCTTTGGCTTTTCTGTGCTGTGCCTCTTGCAAGGGCATAGTGAAATCATTTATTTTAACAAACTCAAAAACCAGAACCAAATTATACATTTTTCCAAAAATCTACACCCTGAAGCATGGGGTGTAGATTATATTGAAAGAAAGCATTTATATAGTACCTCATAGGCAGCATGGATTTCAAAAGGGAAGGTCATGCTTGACCAACCTTATTGAATCCTTTGAAGAAGTAACAGAAAGGGTAGATAAGGGTAATGCAGTAGATGCAATATATTTGGATTTTCAAAAGGCCTTCGATAAGGTACCGCATAGTAGACTCATGACTAAGGTCAGGGCATGTGGAGTCAGGGGACAAGTAGCAGACAGGCTACAAAACAGAAAACAAAAAGTAGGGGTTAAAGGTAGTCACTCAGTCTGCCAAAAGGTGGGAAGTGGTGTTCCACAATGATCAATGCTGGGACCACTGTTGTCCACTATTTACATAAACAATTTGGACTCGGGAATCGGAAGTACAATTTCAAAATTTGCAGACGACACCAAATTGGGGAGGGTATAGTTAATACCAAGGAGGACTGCGACAAAATGCAGGAAGACATTAATAAACTTGCAGAATGGGCATGTAATTGGCAAAAGAATTTCACTATAGATAGTATTATATTTGGTAGGAAGAATAAGAGGGCACATACTGCTTAGATAATAAGAGTCTAAATGGGATACAGGAGCAGTGGAACCTGGGGGTACAGATACACAAATCACTAAAAGTAGCAACGCAGGTTAATACGGCCATAAAAAAAGCAAACCAAGCACTGGGGTTCATTTCTAGAGGGATAGAATTGAAAAGCAGAGAAGTTATGTTAAACTTGCATAGAACCTTGGTTAGACCACACTTGGGAGAACTATAAACAGTTCTGATCTCCATATTATAAAAAGGAGATAGCGGCATGGGAAAGGGTGCAAAAAAAGATTTACTAGGATGATACCAGAATTGAGGGGTTATACCTATCAGGAAAGATTGAGTGGGCTGGGGCTCTTTTCTCTAGAAAAGAGAAGACTGAGGAGTGACCTGATAGAGGTCTTTAAGATTATGAAAGGGTTTGCTAGGGTAGATGTAGAGAACGTGTTACCACTTGTGGGGAGACCAGAACTAGGGGCCATAAATAGTCACTAATAAATCCAATAGAGAATTCAGGAGAAACTTCTTTACCCAGAGAGTGGTTGGAATGTGGAACTTGCTGCCACAAGGAGTAGTTGAGGTGACTAGCACGGATGCATTTAAGGGAAAGCTAGATAAACACATGAGGGAGAAAGGAATAGAAAGATACGCTGATAAGGTTAGATGAAGTAGGGAGGGAGATGAAGTGTGTGGAGCATAAACACTGGCAGGGACCTTTTGGGCCAAATGGCCTGTTTCTGTGCTATGTAATAATGTCCTTGGGATGTCCTAAAGTGCTTCAGAACTAATTAATTACTTTTGAAGTGCATTCGTTGCTAAGTAGACAAATATAGAATTTGAAATTCTCAATTTTGCTGGAACTATACGACACACAAGACGACCCTGTTATGAAAATTCAGGCATGTGGCATTAAAGAGAATGTAGCCATATAGATAAACAAATGGCAAAGGGACAAAAAGAGTAGGGATATATTGATGTTTTCAGATTAGTGGGATGGAGCCAGGGAAGTGCTCCTTGAGATGGGATGAGACCTTATTTTGCTTTTATACAAATGATTTGAACATGGGGACACAGGACTGTAGATCAGCAATGGCATATTTTTAAAAAGGAGATTGCACAAGTAGCAGGATAAATATATACCACTAAAAAAGGAGACTAGTTCAAGTTTCAGAATGCTGTGGATAAACAAAGAGGTTCAAAACAAAACAGAACTGAAGGCGTATGGGGCCCATAGGTACCATAAAAATTATTTTAAAAAGAGAATGAGAAAATAAGGAGAAGTTAAGAATAAGGAAAATAAGGAGAGGATAAGTAAAACAAGTAGGGAATATGAGGAGAGAAAAAAATTTTTTTTTGCTTAAGTATTCTACAAATATATCAGTAAAAAGAAAATTAAGATACGACCCCGAGAGAAGAGGATAATGAGTTAGTAGTTGATGTGGCAATTAGCAGTGTTTCTTAATAAATACTTCACTTCGGTATTTACAAAAGAGGATATTCGGGAGAAGGTAAATCCTGAATTGGTTAAACGTTGAGATGAGAGATATTATAATAAATTAAAAGAAAGTATGAGAAGTTAGTTAAGCTAAAAGGAGGACATAGTGCTGGGACCTGATGGGATATATCTAAGGATCCGGAGGGAAATTGGAGAAGTAGCAGAGGCCCTAATAATTATATTTCAAGGTTCTATTGAGAGTGGATGCGTGCTGGAGGATTCGAGAGTGGCCACTGGAATACCCATTTTCAAAAAGGGAGACAGGTAATTACAGGCCAGTTAGTTTAGCATCTGTAGTAGGGAAAAATTTGGGAGTCTTTAATTAAAGATGAAGCTACTAAATATCTAGAAGAGAAAATAATTAGAAGCAGCCAAAATGGATTTCAGAAAGGAAGACCATGCTTGACAAACCTGATAAGAGTTCTTTGAGATAACAGATATGGTGGATGGGAGAAATGCAGTGGCTGTGGTGTACAAAGTCTTTGACAAGATAGCAAAGAATACTATTGGATAAGATCAAGGGATATTGAATTAGGAGCAGGGTAGCAAATTGGATTTAAAACTGGTTAGAAGGGAGGAAACAGAGTAAGAGTTTCTCAAAGTGGTTGGAAGTGGGTAGCAGCGACCCACAGGGTTCTGTTTGGGGCTGCTTCTTTTTATTATGTACATCACTGACTTGGATATAGGGATAGATGGAGTGGTGTCCAAATTTCCAGACAATACTAAAATAGGAGGTATACTGAATAATTCTGCAGACCAAAGGAAACTGCAAGGGAATATTGATAAGATGGTGAAATAAGCAAAAAAGTGTCAGATAGAATTCAATGTCAGTAAATGTAAGGTGGTACATATTTATACTTTGAATTGGGGAAAGCTGGGTGCTGTGGAAGAGGAAAGGGATCTGGGAGGTTATAATACATTAAAAGCAGCAACTCAAGTAGATAAGGCCATAAAAAAGCTAAAATACTGGGCTTAGGGCAAGTGTAGAATATAAAAGTTGGGATATAATGGTGAATCCATATAAAACCTTAATAAAACTCCAGTTGGGAGTACTGTGTGCAGATTTGGGCTCCACACTGTCGGAACAGTGTTGAGGCAATAGAGAGGGTCAAGCACAGATTCACCAGGAAGGTATGAGGACATTTTTTTTTAAAACCAAGATTTTACTTTATGTTCATGATTAAGTGATAACGTTTACAGTTGATGAATTACTCAAAGAATAGGAATGACTGTATGTCAAGTTGAGCTTCTCACCTTACAGCATTGCACGCAGTTGGGTATTTAGCAGCAAGAGTGGGCTGATAACATACCCCGATCTCAGCCAAACCAAAAGGTAGCTTCCTGTTCACAAGGCTCATCGACTTAGTATATTCTTGAAAGGCTCCTGAGGTAGATCAAAAGAAACAGATGTGCGCTTCAGACCTCAAAAAAAGTGTATGTTATATAAACTACAGTAATATTCTATAGATAAAACCTCTTACAAAATCATGGCTAGCTTTAACTTTGAATATTTGTCTTTAAGTAAGGAATTACATTTTCATCATTACATTTTATGCACATCAGATATCCCAATATATGCCCAACACTATATCAACTGCTAAACGCCCCACAGCACGTACATGGATCCCAAAATCTTTTTTTGCCACTTATATGCCTCCTTCCCCTATATCCTTGGTATGTATGCCCATATTTTCACCCATCTGCCAAAAACATCTGCGGCGAGTGACTCACCTCCTGACTCCCCAAAGCCTTTCCACCATCTACAAGGCACAAGTCAGGAGTGTGATGGAATATTCTCCACTTGCCTGGATGAGTGCAGCTCCAACAACACTCAAGAAGCTCGACACCATCCAAGATAAAACAGCCCGCTTGATTGGCACCCCATCCACCACCCTAAACATTCACTCCCTTCACCACCAGCGCACTGTGGCTGCAGTGTGCACCATCCACAGGATGCACTGCAGCAACTCGCCAAGGCTTCTTCGACAGCACCTCCCAAACCCGCGACCTCTACCATCTAGAAGGACAAGAGCAGCAGGCACATGGGAACAACACCACCTGCACGTTCCCCTCCAAGTCACACACCATCCCGACTTGGAAATATATCGCCGTTCCTTCATTGTCGCTGGGTCAAAATCCTGGAACTCCCTTCCTAACAGCACTATGGGAGAACCGTCACCACACGGACTGCAGCGGTTCAAGAAGGCGGCTCACCACCACCTTCTCGAGGGCAATTAGGGATGGGCAATAAATGCTGGTCTCGCCAGCGACGCCCACATCCCGTGAACGAATAAAAAAAAACACTCCTCAGAAGGCAAAATGACCAATAGAACTGGTTAAAGTTCAGCCAGATAGTTCTGCACAATTGAACTTATATTGTTGCACAGTGCAGCTGCTACTCAAAAGCCCAGTTTTTTAATGATCAAATTATCCTGAAATACAGCCCATCCTAGCTCATTCTTAGAGAAAGAACCCATAATTCCCATATCATAACATCCATTTCTTAAGTGATTCCAGAGTTTCTGCCTCCACTATCCTAACCAGAATTCCATTCCAAGTGTTGATTACCATTTGTGTCTTAACAGCATCAAGATCAAACTATCTAACCTCAATAGGAAATGCATCAGCAGCAACAATTTTCAGACAGCAACTCAAATATGCTGCACCAAAAAGGGCTCACCCCACACACAGATCTTAGAATTCTTCAGCTTGCCAAAGCTACAATGAGTTACAAAAAAGGCCAGAAAAGGGAGGGAAATTTCATTATATAAAATATATCAAGACACTGACTGCCCCCATCATTTTAGCTTATCTCCCAGCAGCCAGCTCAAGAATTGACCGATTGCTTGCTTGTTGCCACCTCTCTTCCACCCCAACCCCACTCTACTGGAGATTATGTTGTGAGGTGAGTAGAGGGACATGATGTGGAAGAAAAAGGAGAATTTAAATAATTGGAGAGAAAAAAATAATTTAAACCAGTACAAGCAAAAACAAATGCTTTATCTCAGCATGGTAGGATGTAGGTTTCATGAGCAACTTGCTGTTTTTCAGTTTAGAATAAGATTACAACTCAACCAATAATCATTAGCAACTGAACAGAAGAGCAAGAAAAACCAATTCGGTCAGAAAAGTTCTTCCTTCTAGTACCAAAGCTCCATGTTAGAATTCAACTGTATTTTGAAAATCCCTATTTTTTTTATTGTCTACTAACCTGGCATTCTGTGTAGAGACAAATATGGATGCTAATTATTTTCAATGGATAGTTTGTTGGCAAATGTTTTGCATTACAATACAATTATACCAGACTATAGTCAGCATCCAAAATGGATGCAGGATAGCGGGGGGGGGGGGGGGAGGGGGGGGGAGGGAGGGGGAAGGAGTTGTCTCAAGAATTAACCAAAATATTGTCATGAAAAATGTACTTGTTTCATGATTTAAAAATTGCACAAGCACTTCAGAATCTAAACAACCATTTATTAATACTCAATTTTATAAATTTTCACATTTGCACATCAGAATTTTTTTTGAACCAGATCAAGAATTCTGAAATTAATTACTATTCAAGATATTGGATAATGGTAATGCTCAGAACTCTGATAGAAGAAAAACACCAACTTTCATTCCCCACAATACAAAAGGAGAAATGGAGCCAGCCGGCATAAGGCAGGTGCCGTGGTGTGGGTGATCATGGGGAAGGATGGAGGAATTTGGTGCAGAAGTGACCCAAATTATTTTTGTGGAGTCCGGAGGAGCACTCCTTTTCCTCCTGGCCTCACAAAAATAATTAACTTTTCTTTTGGGCTCTGCTTCGGCTGGATCACCAGCTGAAACTGGCAGAACATGCACAGCGCACGGTCTGCCCAGTTGTGTCCCAAAATGGCAATCAGGGTCCTACGTATCTCATGGAACCCCGGCTTGCATATTAAAAAGGCCTGAATCGTGGAGGCGCTCTGGCCGCCCAATCATAGGACCTTTTCAGGATGGCAGTGGGAACAAGGCAGTAAGTTTTTTCCCCCACCATCTCAAGGACACCACTGTCCTATTTCCACCAGGGGGGTAAGTGAAAATTTCCCCCAGCACTATCGCCTCTGATCTCAAACCATACTCCTTTGTTAAAGTTGCAGAAAGATCAGTTTACTGGTTATACCAAGCAATTTTTCCCCTCCCCACCCCCAATGACTCAACACTATGAAGCACAAAATTGTCTTAGGATGAATAGTGCTCCCACATCTGGGGAGGCTTTAACTGCCCTCTGATGCTCCTGGACAAGATACAAGAAAATGCTTGGCTGACAGATGATGTCTCTCTCATCTGCAGCCTCCAACTTCCTGGTCTATTTTGATAGTATTACAGTCGGTGCTACTCTGAACTTCCCACTTTTTTCTCTCCACTTTTCTCCCAATCTTTATTTCCAACCTGTATATTAGGATAAAATATATAGATAAGTGTGGGGTGGTACATTTTGGTAGGAAGAATAAGGAGGCTTAGATAATAAGAGTCTAAATGGGGTAGAGGAGCAGAGGGATCTGGGGGTACAGATACACATCACTAAAAGTAATGAGGTCAGTAAAAAAAAGCAAACAAAGCACTGGGGTTCATTTCTAGAGGGACAGAATTGAAAAGCAGAGAAGTTATGTTGAATTTGTATAGTACCTTGGTTAAACCACACTTGAAGTACTGTGAACAGTTCTGGTCTCCATATTATAAAAAATAATAGAGGCACTAGAGAAGGTGTAAAAGATTTACTAGGAGGATACCAGAACTGAGAGGTTATACCTAGCAGGAAAGATTGAACAGGTTGGGGCTCTTTTCTCTAGAAAAAAGACTGAGAGGTGACCTGATAGAGGTCTTTAAGATTATGAAAGGATTTGATAGGGTAGACGTAGAGAAGATGTTTCCACTTGTGGGGGAGACCAGAACTAGGGGCCATAAATACAAGACAGCCATTAATAAATCCAATAGGGAATTCAGGAGAAACTTCTTTACCCAGAGAGTGGTTAGGTTGTGGAATTCACTACCACAAGGAATAGTTGAGGCGACTAGCATAGATGCATTTAAGGGAAAGTTAGATAAACACACGAGGGAGAAAGGAATAGAAGGATATGCTGATAGAGTTAGATGAAGTAGGGTGGGAGGAGACTCGTGTGGAGCATAAGCACCAGCAGTTGGGCCCAAAGGCCTGTTTCTGTGCTGTACATTCTATGGGAGCTGGAGTCTGACATGCATGGAAACCTATCATGCTCAACAGTACTAACTCCTTTGATGCAGCATACTTGTTCTTGCTACATGAACTCGTGGCCATTACTCATACGTGAGCGTTGACAAGTGTTGCCAGACTATCGACTGGAGGATATCACAGTCAAACCAAACTGTTTCTTCACCCAGTGTTCACCACAGGCACTTCTAGTAGGGCCAAAAGGATAGCAAGTGGTAGCAGGAACCCTGCTCAATTTTCCCATTCCTAAGCCAGAAAACTATGACCAATTGTGGCACATCTATCATTGCCATGACTGAAATAAGCCTGCTCAGCACAGACTAGTAACTGAGCGTGAGACTTTCTTGGTCTGTATGGCTCAGCCAGAGGAGCCAACTTTTCTTGTGTTTTTCATAAGCCTTAATTATGTTGTTCTCAGAAGCTCTTCCTCTTCCCCTCATCTTCACTGTGTTGAAATCACAACTCATCACGTCTCCAATACTAACTCATTCTTTCCCAGGACCTTGAATCTGTGAAACTCTTCATATACATCAGTCTTTCCTCCCTCTTACAATTTTCAGACTTTTAAAACCCAAGCTTATCATCACAATCACCACTTCCTGATTTACCTAATTTTCTATTCTATTCTTTTCAACTTAAGTTTCTCTAATTAAAAAAAGTTTATACAGTAAAAGGTTTATTCCTAGTGATCAATTATAGAATCATAGAATCATAGAAGTTTACAACATGGAAACAGGCCCTTCGGCCCAACATGTCCATGTCACCCAGTTTATACCACTAAGCTAGTCCCAATTGCCTGCACTTGGCCCATATCCCTCTATACCCATCTTACCCATGTAACTGTCCAAATGCTTTTTAAAAGACAAAATTGTACCCGCCTCTACTACTGCCTCTGGCAGCTCGTTCCAGACACTCACCACCCTTTGAGTGAAAAAATTGCCCCTCTGGACCCTTTTGTATCTCTCCCCTCTCACCTTAAATCTATGCCCCCTCGTTATAGACTCCCCTACCTTTGGGAAAAGATTTTGACTATCTACCTTATCTATGCCCCTCATTATTTTATAGACTTCTATAAGATCACCCCTAAACCTCCTACTCTCCAGGGAAAAAAGTCTCAGTCTATCCAACCTCTCCCTATAAGTCAAACCATCAAGTCCCGGTAGCATCCTAGTAAATCTTTTCTGCACTCTTTCTAGTTTAATAATATCCTTTCTATAATAGGGTGACCAGAACTGTACATAGTATTCCAAGTGTGGCCTAACTAATGTCTTGTACAACTTCAACAAGACATCCCAACTCCTGTATTCAATGTTCTGACCAATGAAACCAAGTATGCTGAATGCCTTCTTCACCACCCTATCCACCTGTGACTCCACTTTCAAGGAGCTATGAACCTGTACTCCTAGATTTCTTTGTTCTATAACTCTCCCCAACGCCCTACCATTAACGGAGTAGGTCCTGGCCCGGTTCGATCTACCAAAATGCATCACCTCACATTTATCTAAATTAAACTCCATCTGTCATTCATCGGCCCACTTTATCAAGATCCCGTTGCAATCCTAGATAACCTTCTTCACTGTCCACAATGCCACCAATCTTGGTGTCATCTGCAAACTTACTAACCATGCCTCCTAAATTCTCATCCAAATCATTAATATAAATAACAAATAACAGCGGACCCAGCACCGATCCCTGAGGCACACCGCTGGTCACAGGCCTCCAGTTTGAAAAACAACCCTCTACAACCACCCTCTGTCTTCTGTCGTCAATCCAATTTTGTATCCAATTGGCTACCTCACCTTGGATCCCATGAGATTTAACCTTATGTAACAACCTACCATGCGGTACCTTGTCAAAGGCTTTGCTAAAGTCCATGTAGACCACGTCCACTGCACAGCCCTCATCTATCTTCTTGGTTACCCCTTCAAAAAACTCAATCAAATTCGTGAGACATGATTTTCCTCTCACAAAACCATGCTGACTGTTCCTAATCAGTCCCTGCCTCTCCAAATGCCTGTAGATCCTGTCTCTCAGAATACCCTCTAACAACTTACCCACTACAGATGTCAGGCTCACCGGTCTGTAGTTCCCAGGCTTTTCCCTGCCGCCCTTCTTAAACAAAGGCACAACATTTGCTACCCTCCAATCTTCAGGCACCTTACCTGTAGCTGTCGATGATTCAAATTTAAATGTTTTTTAAAAATCACAGCCGACGCAACTGAGGATCGATCAATAGCTCAGTACTGCCATCAGCTGGTACTTTTTTGTAAGTTATTTTATTCTTTTCCATACCAGTCCTGTCTTCAATCTCCTCCCTAATAGCATAACCAATATCCGAAACTTGCCATCTAGGAAAACTGCATGCAACATCTCACATCCCATCACTCATAGTTCAGCGCACATAGTTGGGATGAAATTAAATAATCAGAAACCTTTTGCTTCCAAACAGGTTTCCATTCCTGACACAGTACTGAAATGACCCTTATCAAAGTCACAAATGACATCCTATGTGACTGTGACGATGGTAAACTATCCCTCCTTGTCCTTCTTGACCTGTCTGCAGCACGTGTACGCTGACGACACCCAGCTCTACCTCATCACTACTTCCCTCGGCCCCTCCAATGTCTCTGATTTGTCACACTACTTGTCATATGAGCAAAAATGTCCTCCAACTAAATATTGGGAAGAACAAAGCCATTGTCTTCAGTCCATGCCACAAACTCCATTCCTTAGCCACTGACTCCATCACCCTCCCTGGCCACTGTCTGAGGCTGAACCAGACCATTCACAATCTCGGCGTTCTATTTGACCCGGAGATGAGCTTCTGACCACATATCCGCTCCATCACCAAGACCACCTCTAACATCTCCCGCCTCCGCTCATCTGCTGCTGAAACTCTCATCAATGCCTTTATTACCTCTAGGCTCAACTGTTCCAATGCTCTCCTAGCTGGCCTCCCATCTTCCACCCTCCATAAACCCGAACTCATCCAAAACTCTGCTGCCCATATCCTAACTCACACCAAGCCCCGATCACCCATCATCTGTGTTTGCTGACCTACATTGGCTCCTGGTCCAGGAAGACCTCAATTTTAAAATTCTCATCCCTGTTTTCAAATCCCTCCACAGCCTCGCCCATCTGCATCCTGTAACCTCCTCCAGCCCTACAACCTTCCAAGATTTGTTCCTCCAATTCTTGCCTCTTGCGCATCTCCAATTTTAATTGCTCCACCATTGGCAATCGTGCCTTCAGCTGCCTAGGCCCCAAGCTCTGGAATTCCCTCCCTAAACCACTCCACCTCTCTATCCTTCTTTAAGTCGCTCCTTAAAACCTACCACTTTGACCAAACTTTTGGTCACTTGTCCTGATATCTCCTTACATGGCTCGGTGTCAAATTTTGTTTGAAAATCACGCCTTGGGACATTTTACTACGTTAAAAGGCGTAATATAAATGCAAGTTATTGTTGTTGAGCACACCATCTCTTCACCTCTGGAACCTAGATTCAAATTCAGCCCATAATCATGAATCAAAGTTTCATTTCACTGCCGCATAAGTTTGGGCATTCAAAATGGTGAAACAGACCTCTACAGTCAAACTTTCAGACATCTTCACAATGAAAACAGGTGGGCTTCTTTATCTTCAACTAATACATGGGGATAGTTATTTACAAAGGAATTTTTATGGGGGTTAGCTGGTTGCCTCACACGCACAAACACCCATCATGCTTAATAGTCGCCAAATCAGGCTACTGAGAAAACCACATAGGGAGAGTTCTGTTTGCCCAATATGAAGTGTATATACACTTCCTCCCTAGGGTCACAACTCACTTATCCTAGTTCAAAGGGCTAAGGCATAGGTTAACCAGAGCCACGGCTTAGTGACCCCCCAAGTGAAGAACGGCATACTGCTGGTTTTCATTCAGCTTAAACTGTGCAGCTTACCTGAACAGAGGGCAGGTAAGCTTCCCTGCTGCTTCTCCAACTAGGACCATCTTACCTTTTTTGGGATGTTTAATTGGAATGGAGTGAAAAGAATTCCAACTCCAGTGACAGGTACTCCCCTCCAGGTCCCATTGATGAAAAGATTGGCTGGAGCAATAGAGACCTGCTGCCCACGGCTATTACATTGCTAAGTCTGCCATAAAGAGTTGACTTGGTTACAATCTTCCATCCCAGACATTATCACTTTGGAGCCACCTTTACCTCAAAGATATCCCACTTATCTTCAACCCAACCCTTCAATAATATAATCATTAGATAAGTGATAAGCACAAGCTTTAGATCTCACTAAGCAAACAGCAGGTACGAGAAGATTGTAGTGGAAGTGGCGTTTTAAACCACACAGTTGAATTCTGGGTTACAGAAGGGCTAGTACTACAATTCTGAGATGCTGAATCAACACTCTCAGCAATGAGACAAACAAAAGAGTTGGTATCTGTTTCCAATCAGTGGTTAGTGCAGAAGAAGTCTGCCGAGGTCACTGAATAAATGGGCCCTGGTGTCTGGCCAGATAAGGAATACCCGGAAGTGTCCCCAAGGAAGGCTATTTTTATCTGGTTTACTCCCTTGCTTTGGTAATTGGAGACCAAGAAAAGGAGTTAAGCAGCTTACTAGCAGCCAGACCTTCCGTTAACTAATTAAAACTTGACCATTATAAGTCCTTGATTATAAGTCCAAAGTAATTAACACCTAAAAGGGAATCCTTGTGATAGAATGGAATATGTCAATTGTTCAAACAACAGAATAGGTGGAACAGGAGTCTTACTTTGTGAAATTAAATGTATGATAGTCAAAACCAGGACAGAGAAAGGTTTTGAAAGCTTGCAGAAAAATTTTAGGTTTTGAAAAGGTGTAGGTTTCAGAAAATCAATGAGATACAAGCCAGGGATTCAATCTCAATTCCAACCCAAATTTTACCTTTGCAGCTTTAGGTATTATTACTACCAGCCACCTATTATGTTATATAAATACAAAATAAGTACACATTCTTCCTTAGTGCAATTATTCCATAATGCTGTAACACCTTCGAGAATTAGTAACACTACACCACGGGGTCAGCTCAGTGGGTAGCACTATTACCTCAGTCAGAAGGTTGTGGGTTCAAATCCCACACTAGGGAACTGAGCACAAAATCTAGGCTGATACTCCGTTGCAGTACTGAGGGAGTGCTGCACTGTCAGAGGTGCCATCTTTCGGATGAGACATTACCAAGGCCCTGTCTGACCTCTCAGGGTGGACATAAAAGATCCCATGCACTATTTCAAAGAAGAGCAGGGGAGTTCACCCCAGTGGCCTGGTCAATATTTAACCCTCAACCAACACCTCAAAAACAGAATATCTGGTCATTATCGCATTGCTGTGCGCAAATTGGCTGCCACATTTCCTACATTACAACAGTGACTTCAAAAGTACTTCATTAGCTGTGAACTGCTTTTGGATGTCCTGAGGACATGAAAGGCGCTATATAAATGCAAGTCTTTCTTTCTTTTACACAGTGCTTGCTGTGCTGGTCCAGGCTGCACAGCTTCCCACAATTCAGGAGACAACAAAGGGTGAGGGGAAAGAGGTGTTTAGAACAAACAAAAGTACAAACTTAAAAAAAAATTAGTTACATTTTTATTTTATTCTAAGAGATAAAGTTCTGTGACTCATAAGGGAATATGCTGGGAGGCACTATGGGGAATGGAGGGAGAACAACAGTTTAAAAAAAACTAAAAAGTAATGGTATTGTACCTTGCAGGAGGTTAGGACGTAGTACGGTGCTCTCCTTCAGTAAGTCTTTTAATGAAGCAACAATTTCTTCCCTATTCAAGTCTTTATTGCCTAATGGTTCTTGCAATGCTGCAGTCTCTATCAGCCTCACTGACCTGTCGTCTGAATTCTGACAGCCCATCAACTTATGAGGGGTCTCCACTCCAAATACCTGCTCTCTAGATAATACCACTGAGTCCCACCACTTATTGACCAAGTTTTTCTTGAGTTCCATTCCCAAATGTCCATAATTGTACCAACCATTGACTAGAGCATCTCGGGTAATTATATCTCCAGTTATAAAATGCCTACTCTGGCAAAGCTCAATCAGTGTTTCAGTAACTCCAGAAAGATCAAATGCAGATTTACTGTATTTTTTTGACCCCACGCAAAAGCTAAGGATCTGCCAATCTTGTTGAAACACTTTATTGGAGATCTTCCATTGCTTCAGAAATGACCGAACAGAAAGTTTCATAATTATCAATCCCATGATGGTGAGTTTCATTCATAAGGATTCACAAAGGCAGAAATAAACTGCAAAATGATCAGAGTGATTTCTTGCTATATTGGCTGAATTTTTGGCATCAATCATACTGGCAAGAGTGGTCTTAATGTGATAAAACATCTGTAATAAAAGAAACAGAATATGTAAATATAAGTAAAGTTTATTCACAATAATAAACATGTTTCCTTCCCCCTTAGTCCAGGACTAATAGTTTAAAACAAAACTACAGGTTCTCGTATTCCTCACTGCTACGATAATCAGAAGGTTATCCAGATTAATTCAGGATAAGAACACAAGAACTTTAAAATATTTTATAGTCCCTCCACTACTAGTTCAGTGATTCAAATTACTATACAGCACAGTACTATGATACAAGCTTACTAATTTGTGGTTTGTGTTGAGTTAGGTAATCTCAGCTAAGGGCAGCCAAGGCTCAAAATGTATCATGGCGTTCCTGGGTGGGGGGAAAAAAAAAATCACCCTGGGCTCCCACTTCTAGTTGCTATCCAGAGAACCATGTTGGAAATGATATATGTGGATATCAAGGGAGGACGAAATCAGGCCTAGCTGTGATGCCCCTAATGATACACAATATCTACACTCACACATAAAACACTCACTTAGATGAGGTATACAATGGCTGCTAATGTTGATGGAATCTTTGCAGAGGAACAAAGGTGAAAAATCAGAAAGAAGATTATAGTAAAAGCAAGTCAGTATCTACAAGACTCTATGCAGAAGTCTTGTATCCATTCATTTTAGGTAGCACAGACTGAAGTCAGCATTTTCAGAAAATGGAAGACAACCATCAGAAACAGGAACCGTGCCAGATTTTTCCACCTTAGACCAGGAATTTAAGACCACCAACTTCAAGTCATTGAAACCATTCAGGAGTCCGATTAAATCTCATCTCCCCAAGATCATTTGCAACCCCACCACACTTGATCGAGAACATTCATGAGTTTCTCCCACCCGAAACATTCTGAAACCACCCCAAACTGGGATTATTGGCAAACCTACCTAATCCCCCACCCCTCAGGGAACACTCACTACCCCTTCCCCCCCACTGACCATTCAGCAGCACAACACCCCTACACCATCCCACAATAAAGAGAATTTGTGATCCCTCCTACTCATCTTCTCCATTTCCCCACATCGCTCTCCAAACCCCATTTTGCTCTCAGCACCCATCTCCTGCCCCCTCTCCAATCCCTCCTCCCCCCACCCATATTTCCTCCTTATCCCAGCCCCATTTCCCCCCCACCCGCATTTCCTCCTCATCCCAGCCCCATTTCCCCTCCACCCGTATTTCTTTCTCATCCCAGCCCCATTTTACCCCCTGCCCGTATTTCCTTCTCATCCCAGCCCCATTTCCCCTCCACCCGTATTTCTTTCTCATCCCAGCCCCATTTTACCCCCTGCCCGTATTTCCTTCTCATCCCAGCCCCATTTTACCCCCCATGCCCGTATTTCCTTCTCATCCCAGCCCCATTTTAACCCCCCTGCCCGTATTTCCTTCTCATCCCAGCCCCATTTTAAACCCCCTGCCCGTATTTCCTTCTCATCCCAGCCCCATTTCCCTTCCACCCATATTTTTCTCAATCCAGCCCCATTTTACCCCCCCGCCCGTATTTCCTTCTCATCCCAGCCCCATTTCACCTCCCGCCCATATTTCCTCCTCCCCACCTTTACCTGCCCCCCCATCCTCCACCCTCCATCCCCCCATCCTCCATTTCCCCAATTGCATACTACACTTGGTCTTGACTCCACATGTGCAATGCCAGAGGAGAGCCACTTTATATATATATATATTATTGTTGACAGCAGAAATCATCATAATCTAAGCATTCTCGATGGGCAAAGTAAGGACAAACTCAATGCACGTTAACAATAATGGCCTAGAGTCCTTAACTGTAGATATAAGGGAATACTACCTCACAAATCCTAACCCACCAACTGACAGCTGCCTCTACTGTTGAGCTGACGGTTAAACTGTCTCGTTTAAATACAGTCTCCCGCACAGCTCACGTCGCATTCAACCCGGCTTCCATTGACCTCGAGACATCATTTCCTGGGATACCGCGCGACCGGAAAGCTCATACTGCGCATGCGTGGTTGTCCGAGCCCTCCCTGCCTCACCTTGGTAAAGGAGCTGCGCCGGCGGCCGCCGCCATATTGGTAAAGGATCGAACTGATTTCCTATCACATTTACAGTCCCTTCCCAAATCAGTTTTAGTATGGTAACCATTATCCTCATAGGAGGGTAAAATTACATTTTTTTAAATCTAATTTAGATCTTCAAAGGACCACTGCAGGTTTGTCCTAATTTGTTTTGCTGATGTACACATAAAGCTAAATCCTCAAGAACCTATTTTAACCTGTCTCCTTCCTGTATGCAAAAATGAACTGTATGTTACATTTTTGGGTTTTTATGCCAGCTCTATTACTTTGGTTGAGCTTCAATTACTGCTCCCAAAAGCTGACCTTGTGTCCCCTATGAACCAGAATTACCTGGTTTTATCTACCACTGTCCAGGATCCAGGTAAATTTAGTGAGATCCAGAGACTGATCAGAAAAACAGTATTCCAGGTTAGTGGAATATATCACATCATATGACAGTCTCATCTTCGGTAGCAAATTGAGTACACTGTTGAGGCTGAAGGTCACACTGTAAACAAACTGACATTTCAAGGAGAAGAGTAAAGGTTGCAACTACAATAAATACATTGTACTGAATACTGTTAATTTACCTGTTTAATAGATTATTTTAATAAACAAAGACACTTCATCTACCCTAACTGAACATAAATTCATCCTTGAAACATGGTTATTAATTTCTTATGTGGCAAATGTTACCACAGAGCAACTCATTCTCCCTGTTGGTTTGAGACTCAGTGACTCACTGAGTTCATAGAGCCAAATATTAACCACAATCAGAGGCTCCTGACTACAGAACTGTCCCATCAAAGGGACTGGAAAGAATCATTGGCACTGCTCCCCACGCAGGCAGGGCTATGTTTAACCTGGTCTGCCCCTATAAGCCCACTGCTCAAGTATCCTCAAGTGGTGACAAAAGTCACCTCCTAAGCTTAATAAGAGGCTAATTACTGAAGGAAGTTTCTGTATACTGGTTGCTGCTTGTAAATCTGCACTAACCACAGTCTGAAAAACCAGCAAGAGGTGCTGATTTCCTTTCTTTTCATACTTTTAACATTCTGAAACGTGATGTTTTAAAGTGTGATGGACACAAAGGCCCTAAAATTCCAGTGAGTTGTGTTGGATTTGCACCAGTGACCCATGAGTTGTGCCCACTAATGCTCTTCAGAGCTGAATCCTCCAGAATTTCATGGGTCAGCTCATTTGTATATCCATTGACTCAAATCATGTAAAATGGGGGTAATGTTCTGTGGTGGTTGGAAATTACAGTGCAACCTTTGAAAAGCCAATTCTGGCTGAAGATTGCCACACAGGATATGGGAGCAGTGGAGAAAACGTTTCCACATGTGGGGGAGTCCAAAACTAGATGCCATAAGTGTAAGATAGTCACTATTAAATCCAATAGGGAATTCAGGAGAAACAAATTTACCCAAAGAGTGGTAAGAATGTGGAATGTGCTACCACAAGGAGTACTTGAGGCAAATAGCATAGATGCGTTTAAGGGGAAGCTCGATAAACACTGGAGGAAGAAAGTAATAGAAGGATATGCTGACTGCGTTAGATGAAGAGGGGTGGGAGGAGGCTTGTGTGCAGCATAAATGCTGGCACAGACCAGTTGGGCAAAATAGCCTGTTTCTGTGCTGTAGACTCTATGTAATGATGTAAGAAAGAACATGTTTAGATCCCTCAGTTCACTGTCAGCTAACTGCACGGAATGGCTCACTGTCCCATTTTTCAAGAATACCTACTACTGCAGGATCTGGCACAGAGAGCTAAAAAAGGGATAAGAGCATGTCAAGGAGGAGCAGAAGTAGAGCTCACAAATTTAGTGAGATCGACCTCCGAACCCTCTTCAAGAAAACTGAACACAGGAGAGACAAACTACTGGAATCCTCAAAACATGTCTCTCATGGAATATGGAGGGAGGTGGCAATGAGTGCCAACTCTCTCACCATCCCCCCCCACCCAGAACTGCAGACCAGTGTTGCAAAAAGTTCAATGAACTGACAAGAGCAGGCGAGGTTAAAATGGCATGTATACAACACATATCAGCAAGTCAGGTGATCTAAAATAGGCCAGCGGTGAGACAGTAAAATGGCACCAGTGTTCCTTGACTAGTGAGGGAGGAGGAATAAATTAGCCATAGTTGCCAGTCCTGAATGCTACTCTATGGAAAAGTACACGTGGACAGACTTTGGCCAGTAATCAGGGTTGGGCTCAGCTGATCAATTTACATGCTGACACCCATTGTCTAGGTTCACGAGAATGGCCATTTGTTCCAGGTACCTTGAAAACTCATCCTAGCATGAATCACCATGTTCAGTGAGAGTAAGGTAAATTGGTAGAATTTTTTTAAAATTAATACAGCTTACTTGGAATCCCTTTGTTACAAGTTATGTCAAAATGTTAGCAGCAAAAATAGCGAAATAATGGGATGTAACTCAAGGGTATTTGACTCCAAATAAGTTGTTGTAACCTAGATCACTGGTAGGGCCTGTTACACATTTCAGGCTGCACTAGATATTCTCTCGGATTCAGCATCATAAGTCATTCTCATAAGCAGCCCCATGTCCTCTATGATCTGAAGAGTACGTTTGTTACCCAAAAATCTAGCTATATGATAGCATGACTATGGGGCCAGACCAATGACACTGCTGTGTACTGTATTCTGTGACTTCACACATACACACACCACTATGTACAATTCTTCTTTTTTCCAGAAGGTAAACTGATAAGCAATCTGGTGAGACAAGGCCAATTGTATACCAATATATTACACAAAACGTACAGCATAGAAACAGGCCATTCAGCCCAACAGGTCCATGCCGGTGTTTATGCTCCACACGAGCCTCCTCCCTCCCTATATATGAAATATATGACTGAACAGGACTAGGTTTTCACAGTATGATTTATCTATTTCCCATCACTGCTCGTAACATGAAAAATAATAAATTACACCAAATTTGCCTTTGACATGGACCTACATTCACCTTACAAGTCAGTATTACTGAACAGACTGGTACTACCTTTTTCAAAAAAAGAGAGACCTATCTTTTCGAAGCCCAAAAGTTGCTGCAGACTGACTTTTTTCCCATCCAAGAGATACAAAAATCTATCAATCTCAGTTTTGACATTTTCAATTGACCTAGCCTCAACAGCTTTTTGAGGGAGAGTTCCACATTTCCACTACCCTTTGTGTGAAGAAGTGCTTCCTGATGTCACCCCTGAATGGCCTAGCTCTAATTTTTAAGGTTATGAGCCCTTTTTCTGGACTCTCCCACCAGAGGAAATAGTTCTCTCTATCTGTCTTATCAGATCCTTTAATCATCTTAAACACATCAATTAGATCACCCCTTAATCTTCTATATTCAAGGGAATACAAACCTAGTCTATGCAGCCTGCCCTCATAATTTAACCCTTTTAGCCCCGGTATCATTCTGGTGAATCTGCACTGCACCCCCTCCAAGGCCGATATATCCTTCATGAGGTGTGGTGCCCAGAACTGAATGCAGTACTCCAGATGAGGTCTAACAGAACTCTGTACAGCTGTAACATAACTTCCACCCCATTGTCTTCCAGACAACATTCCGTTAGCCTTTTAAATTATTTTTTGTACTAGCTTTTAGTGATTTCTGTACTTGGACCCCTAAATCTGTCTGCTCCTCCACAGCTCCTAGCTTCTCACCGTTTAGAAAATACTCTGATCTATCTCTCTTAGCTCCAAATTAGATGACCTCACACTTTCCCACATTGAACTCCATCTGTCTTAGTTTTGCCCACTCACTTAATCTATCAAGTCCCGATGCAACTTTCTGCTCCCATCTACACTATTACTTGTGCCACCTAACTTAAAGTCATCAGTGAATTTTTTTTTTATTCGTTCACGGGATGTGGGCGTCACTGGCGAGGCCAGCATTTATTGCCCATCACTAATTGCCCTCGAGAAGGTGGTGGTGAGCCGCCTTCTTGAACCGCTGCAGTCTGTGTGGTGAAGGTTCTCCCACAGTGATGTTAGGAAGGGAGTTCCAGGATTTTGACCCAGCGACAATGAAGGAACGGCGATATATTTCCAAGTCGGGATGGTGTGTGACTTGGAGGGGAACGTGCAGGTGTTGTTGTTCCCATGTGCCTGCTGCTCTTGTCCTTCTAGGTGGTAGAGGTCGCGGGTTTGGGAGGTGCTGTCAAAGAAGCCTTGGCGAGTTGCTGCAGTGCATCCTGTGGATGGTACACACTGCAGCCACAGTGTGCCGGATTTATATGGCTGGTCCAGTTAAGTTTCTGGTCAATGGTGACCCCCAGGATGTTGATGGTGGGGGATTCGGCGATGGTTATGCCGTTGAATGTCAATTTAGAAATATGGCTCTCTATTCGTTCACCCAAGTCATTTATAAATATAGTGAAAAGCTACAGCACCAGTACAGATCCCTAGGGGACACCACTAGTCACATCCTGCCAATGTCACATCCATGCAGGTACAGCAAGCAATTAGGAAAGCAAATGGTATGCTGGCCTTTATTGCAAGGGGGTTGGAGTACAAGAGTAAGGAAATCTTGCTACAATTGTATAGGCCCTTAATGAGACTACACCTGGAGTATTGTGTACAGTTTTGGTCCCCTTATCTAAGGAAGGATATACTTGCCTTAGAGGCGGTGCAACGAAGGATCACTAGATTGATTCCTGGGATGAGAGGGTTGTCCTATGAGGAGAGGTTGAGTAGAATGGGCCTATGCTATCTAGAATTTAGAAAAATGAGAGATGATCTCATTGAAACATATAAGATTCTGAGAGGGCTTGACAGGGTAGATGCTGAGAGGATGTTTCCCCTGGCTGGAGAGTCTAGAAATAGGGGGCATAGTCTCAGGATAAGGGGTAAGCCATTTAAGACTGAGATGAGGAGGAATTTCTTCACTCAGAGGGTTGTGAATCTTTGGAATTCTCTATTCCAGAGGGCTGTGGATGCTCAGTCATTGAATATATTCAAGGCTGAGATCGATGGATTTTTGAATCGTAGGGAATCAAGGGATATGGGGATCGATTGGGAAAGTGGAGTTGAGGTCGAAGATCAGCCATGATCCTATTGAATGGTGGAGCAGGCTCGAGGGGCCACATGGCCTACTCCTGCTCCTATTTCTTATGTTCTTATGTAATTTGAGTACTGTAAAGGATAGAATGGTTTCTGTGCTGCTGACGCCTGGATCATAGAATCATAGACGGTTACAGCACGGAAGGAGGCCATTTGAACCATCAAGTCCATGCCGGCACTATGCATGAGCAATCCAGCTAGTCCCACTGCCCCTGCCCTGTCCCTGTAGCCATGCACATTTTTTCGTTTCAAGTACTTATCCAGTTCCCTTTTGAAGGCCATGATCGAATCTGCCTCCACCACTCCCTCGGGCAGTGCATTCCAGATCCGAACCTCTCGGTGTGTAAAAAAGTTTTTCCTCATATCACCTTTGGTTCTTTTGCCAATCACCTTAAATCTATGCCCTCTGGCTCTTGACCCTTCCACCAATGGGAACAGAATCTCTCTATCTACTCTGTCTAGACCCTTCATGATTTTGAACACCTCTATCAAATCTCCACTCAACCTTCTCTGTTCCAAGAAGAACAATCCCAGCCTCTCTAGTCTATCCATGTAATTTAAGTCCCTCATCCCTGGAATCATTCTAGTAAATTTCCTCTGCACCCTCTCTAAGGCCTTCACATCCTTCCTAAAGTGTGGTGCCCAGAACTGGACACAATACTCCAGTTGTGGCCAAATCAGTGTTTTATAAAGGTTCATCATGACTTCCTTGCTTTTGTACCCTATGCCTCTATTTATAAAGCCCAGGACCCCATATGCTTATTTAAGCGCTTTCTCAACCCGCTCTGTCACCTGATGGGGGTTGTTTTCTCTGGAGACCAGGAGGCCAGGGTGGAATATTGGATATGTGGCGTTGGATGAATATTCTGAGCTTTTGCTTGATTATTCTTGGGGATAAGTTAGTGTTTATTCGGAAGTTTCCTCAGGAGATTAAATAGAAGGGTAGATTCCATGATATGGAATGTGGAATGGACAGGCTTGATGGGAGTGATGGGACTTATTCTAAGTCTTATGTTTTAAGATGATTCAGTTTGATAATCTGAAAAAGCACATTTCTAAAGCTTACCTGCAATTCACTTCTACCTTGATGTAAAACAGCAATATTATGTCTTAAATACAAAACTGAACTTTTTTTGATTCCCAACAAATGAGAATAACATTTCTATGGAGGTTCTCAAGATCTCCTGTTGTAACCTCAGAGGAATATGGCAGAAATGTTTTGACAAAAGGTTCCTTTTACCAGGATATAATTCCAATTCGTTTATCTGAACGATCAGAGGAAGGTCAGCATCAGAATGAATTATAAATTTTGGAATAAAAACCCATTCTTTGTAGCCATTTCATTTTGTTCCAATTTACACCATTACTGCTTTTGCACACAGAAAATGACCTGGGAGGCAAGACTACACCAATACACTTCTTACCTCCTGCCCGAGACTCCCCTACCAGCAGAAAAGGTTTCTCACTATCTACCCTATCAATTCCTTTCAAAATCCTAAAAACCTTAATCAAATCACCCCTTAATCTTCTATATTCCAGGGAATACAAGCCTAGTTTATGTAATCTCTCCTCATAATTTAACCCTTGGAGATTCTAGTGAATCTGCGCTGCTCTCCTTCCAAGGCCAATATATCCTTTTTAAGTTGCGGTGCCCAGAACTGTACACAGCACTCCAGATGGGTCTAACCAGGGCTTTGTCTCGCTGTAGTAAAACTTCCTCCCCTTTATATTCTAACCCTCTAGATATAAAGGCTAACATTCCATTAGTCTTTTTGATTAATTTTTGTACCTGACCACTACATTTTAGTGATCGGTGTATATAGAGCCCTAAATCTCTTTGGACCTCCACTGTTCCTAGCTTTTTACCATTTAAAATATATACGGATCTATTCTTTTTTGGTCCAAAATGGATGACCTCACACTTCCCTCCATTGAAATCCATCTGCCACTCACTTAATCTGTGTCTCTTTGTAATTTTATGCTCCCGTCTATACTACTTACTATGCCAAGAATCTTTGTGTCATCGGCAAACTTGGATATATGACTCTCTGTTGTGTTATCTAAGTCATTAATAAATATAGTGAATAGTTGAGGCCCCAGTCGATCCACTAGTCACTTCCTTCCAATTTGAGTACATATTCACTATCCCTACTCTGTCATCTACCGCCTAACCAATCTCCTAACCAGGTCAATAATTTGCTAAAATTAAAGCTCATCGAATGCCTTCTGAAAGTCTATATAAACTACATCCATAGACATTCCCCTGTCTACTACTTTAGTTACTTCCTCAAAAATTTCAATCAGGTTCATTAGGCAATATCTACCATTTACAACTCCATGTTGGCTCTCTCTAATCTCAGGGAGTTGGAGTTTAAGAGTAAGGAGGTCTTGCTGCAATTATATAGGGCTCTGGTGAGAGCACACCTGGAATACTGTGTACAGTTTAGGTCTCCTTACCGGAGGAAGGATATACTTGCCTTAGTGGGGGTGCAACGATGGTTCACTAGATTGATTCCTGGGATGAGAGGGTTGTTCTATGAGGAGAGATTGAATAGAATGGGCCTATATTCTCTGGAGTTTAGAAGAATGAAAGGTGATCTCATTGAAACATATAAAATTCTTAGAGAACTTGACAGGGTAGGTGCTGAGAGGCGGTTTCCTCTGGGTGGAGAGTTTAGAATCAGGGGTCAAAGTCTCAAGATAAGGGGTCAGCCATTTAGGACTGAGATGAGGAAACATTTCTTCACTCAGAGGGTTGTGAATCTTTGGAATTCTCTACCCCAGAGGACTGTGGATGCACTGTCGGTGAGTATATTCAAGACTGAGATCGATAGATTTTGGCACTAAGGGAATCAAGGGGTATGGGGATCGGGCGAGAAAGTGGAGTTTATGTAGAAGATCAGCCACGATCTTATTGAATAGCACAGCAGGCTCGAAAGGCCGAATGGCCTACTCCTGCTCCTATTTCTTATGTTATCAGCTCAAGTTTTTCTAACTGCTCAGTCACTCTGTCCATTATTATAGATTACAATAACTTCCCCACAACAAATGTTACACTAAATGGTCTATAACTTCCTGGTTTCTCTCTCACCTTTTTTAAATAATGGAGTTACGTTTGCAATTTTCCAATCTAAAGGGACAATTACTGAATCAAGGGCACTTTGGAAGATTATGGCTGAAGCAGCTGCAATTTCCTCACCTACTTCCTTTAAAACCCTGGGGTGGAAACCATCAGGTCCTAGGGATTTGCTAGTCTTTAGTGCCATTATTTTTTCTAATACTGTTTTCTTGCTTACGTTAACTTTAGTGAGTTCTAGTCCCTGATTCATTATTAGTTTCCCTGGTATGTCAGGTATACTATCCTCTTCCTCTACTCTGAAGAGTGACTAGGTAGTTATTCAACAAGTCTTCCATTTCCTTATTTTCATTTGCAATATTGCCTGCATCTGTTTTTAAAGGGCCTACATTACCCTTTCTCATCTAATATAATTGTAAAAACTGTGTGTTAATCTTGATATCCCTCGCAAGTTTCTTTTCATATTCCTTTTTGCAGCTCTCACTATCTTTTTTGTCTTCCTTTGCTGTTCTTTATATCTCTCCCCCAGTCCCCAGGATCTACAATATTCTTTGCATTTTTGTATGCTTTTTCCTTTAATTTTATATTATATCTCACCTCTTCTGTTGACCATGGCTGTTTTATTTGTTAAGTAGAGCCCTTGTCTCTTAGGGGTATATACTGGTCCTGTATTAGGCAAAATTCTTTGTTGAACGCCTCCCACTGTTCATCTGTAGTTTTACCCAGTAAGAGTTTTGACCAGTTTGCTGTAGTCAATGTCTTTCATCCCATTAAAATTCTAGATTTTAGTAAGGCTAACTTTAATGGTTACATTTCTCAGTTTCAAACCTAACATTGAATTCGATCATATGATCACTGTTAGATAAATGTTCCCTCACTGTTACATTAACTAAGTCTGGCTCATTACTCACTACTAAATCTAGTATGGCCTGCCCCCTTGTTGAACATAAGAACATAAGAAATAAGAGCAGGAGTAGGCTCTGCCATTCAACAAGATCATGGCTGATCTTCTACCTCTTCGCCATTTTCCTGCACTATTCCCATATCCCTTGATGTCTTTAATATCTAGAAATCTATCGATTTCTGTTTTGAATGTACTCAATGACTGAGCCTCCACAGCCCTCTGGGGTAGAGAATTCCAAAGATTCACCATCCTCTGAGTGAAGAAATTTCTCCTCATCTCAGTCCTAAATGGCCTACACCTTATTCTGAGACTGTGACCCCTGGTTCTAGACTCCCCAGCCAGGGGAAACATCATCCCTGCATCTACCCTGTTGAGCCCTGTAAGAATTTTGTATGTTTCAATGAGATCACCTCTCATTCTTCTAAACTCAATAGTAATAAGAATACAGGGCTATTCTACTCAATCTCCTCATACGACAATCCCAACATCCCAGGAATCAGTCTGGTGAACCTTCGTTGCTCTCCCTCTATGGCAAGTATATCCTTTCCTAGGTAAGGAGACCAAAATTGTACACAATACTCCAGGTGTGGTCTCACCAAGGCCCTATATAATTGCAGTAAGACATCTTTACTCCTGTACTCAAATCCTCTTGTAATAAAGGCCAATGTACTATTTGCCTTCCTAATTGCTTGCTGCACCTGCATGTTAGCTTTCAGTGACTCATGTACAAGGACACCCAGGTCCCTTTGAACATCAACATTTCCCAATCTCTCACCATTTAAAAAATACTCTGCATTGCTGTTTTTCCTACCAAAGTAGATAACATCACATTTTTCCACATTATATTCCATCTGCCATGTTCTTGCCCACTCACTTAGCCTGTCTATATCCCCTTGAAGCCTCTTTGCATCCTCCTCACAACTCACGTTCCCACCTAGTTTTTGTCATCAGCAAACTTGGAAATATTACATTTGGTCCCTTCATCCAAATCATTGATATAGATTGTGAATAGCTGGGGCCCAAGCACCGATCCCTGCAGTACCCCACTAATCACAGTCTGCCAACCTGAAAAAGACTCATTTATTCCTACGCTCTGTTTTCTGTCTGTTAACCAATTCTCAATCCATGCCAGTATATTACCCCCAATTCCAGGTACTCTAACTTTGTTCACCAACCTCCTGTGTGGGACCTTATCGAAAGCCTTCTGAAAATCCAAATACACCACATCCACTGGTTTTCCCTTATGTATTCTACTGGTTACATCCTCAAAGAACTCCAATAGTTTTGTCAAACATGATTTCCCTTTCATAAATCCATGTTGATTCTGCCAAATCCTATTATTATTTTCTAAGTGTCCTGTTATCACATCCTTTATAATAGATTCTAGCATTTTCCCTACTACTGATGTCAGGCTAACAGGTCTGTAGTTCCGTTTTCTTTCTCCCTCCTTTCTTAAGTAATGAGATTACATTTGCTACCCTCCAATCTGCAGGAACCGTTTCAGAATCTATAGAATTTTGGAAGATGACAACCAATGCATCCACTATCTCTATAGACACCTCTTTCAAAACCCTGGGATGTAGAACAAGTGCTTGGTTCTAGAACACATTGCTCTAGAAAATTAACTTGAATCCACAAAGAAATTCACTACCTTTCTGACTTGAGCCAATCTGCTCTTCCCAATCTATATGAAAATTAGTCTCCCATTAAAACTCTGATTTTGCTACAAGCCTCTCTCATCTCTGAATTAATACATTTTGCCACTTCATAGCTGTTCTCAGGCCTGTAGACAACTCCTCAATTCTAACTATAGTCTCCGCTACTTGCTTTCCCGTACCTATATCCTCTCTTACTAATCTTGTAATAGTATCTTTAATCAATAAGGCTACCCCTTCTACTCTTCCAGTTTCCCTATCCTTTCTGAAGATCTTATAACCTGGAATATTTAACTCCCAATCATTACCAGCATGCAGCTATGTCTCAGTAATGGCCACTGTGCATATCCTCCAAACTGTATTTGAGCCTCTAATTCACTCAATTTATTTCTTATACTTTTACGTTAGTATATAAAACTTATTTGGGCAAGCGACCCTAACTTGTCCTCCTGCTCTGGTGCTATCTTTCTTACCGTTTAACTTAACAAGTTTCTTATTGGTCACTCCTGCTGCCTAAGCTGAATTTGAACCATGTCCTAGAGAAAGAAAATACTTGATCCAAATTAATATATCTTAAAAATACAGGTTACAGTAGATCTATTAAAATGTACTGATTTAGTTTATGGCTAATATTGTGTAATAAGTTACATGGGGAGGATATTGAATCAAAAATTATAAATGGGTTTCAGGAGAAATTACATGAGTTCCTGAAACAATAAGGAATTGAAAGGTGGTAAGAAGGCTGCTAAGTGGGATTAGTATCTACTAAAATAAAGTAGGCTTGTTCCTATTCCTAAAAATTCTTCCATTCTGAACTCCTGGTAAGAACTCGCTATCCTCAAACAAGTCATATTCTATACATTGAATCTCAGTAATCAACTACAAATGTCTCTTGATTCTTGCAGTAACCTCATTGACCTTCCCCTCATGACTTTTAGAGTCATGTGTCCCTTAAGATTTTAAAAATTGGAGTTTTACTCATCAAAATTTATTCTGACAAATTAAGGTTGTTTCAGATGAACTAGTGACACACTGGACAAATTACTAAGCTTTTGAGTTCCAGTGGTTGCTTGTAGAAAGCATAAACCATTTTGCATTTCACAGGCTGAATTCTCTTCCCATTGGTGGAAGAACAGCAAAGCGGCAAATTCACCCACCCGAGTGAATCTGCCACTAACCCACTAATTTCCTCCCAGACCTTCATTTGCTATACAGGTTGGGTTTGGAGCAGTGATACCGCACCTAAAGCACGCAATTTTGGTTTGCTTACCTAAGGAAATACTTGCCTTAGAGGGGATGCAATGAAGACTCACTAGATTCCAGAGATGAGGGCTGTCTTATGTGGAAAGGTTGAGTAGAGTGGTTCTATACTCGAGTTTAGATGAATGAGAGGTGATCTAATTGAAACATAAGTTTCTAAGAGGGCTTGACAAGGTAGATGCTGAGAGGATGTTTCCCATAACTGGAGTCTCGGGTGGGTGAATTTGCCGCTTTGCTGTTCTTCCACCAATGGGAAGAGAATTCAGCCTGTGAAATGCAAAATGGTTACCTAAGGAGGAAGCCTCCGAAAGCTTGTAGATTTCAAATAAAAATCGTTGGACTATAACTTGGTGTTGTAAAATTGTTTACAATTGTCAACCCCAGTCCATCACCGGCATCTCCACATCATGGAGTCTAGAGGTAGGGGACAGTCTAAGGGGTCAGACCGTTAGGACTGAGATGAGGAAGAATTTCTTCAGAGGGTTATGAATATTTGGAATTCTCCACCCCTCTAGGGCGGTGAATATACTCAACAACCGAGCATCCAAGACTGAGATCAATAGATTTTTGGACATTAAGGGAACCAAGGGATATGGGTGGGAAATTCCAGTTGAGGTAGATCAGCCATGATCTCACTGAATGGCAGAGCAGGCTCGAGAGACTGTATGGCCTACTCCTTTTTCTTAAAAGGTGTACTGCTACTGGGAGGGAAACATCAGTACAGCTAAGACCATTTAGCTCATCCATCCAGAAAAACTGTACATCTAATTGTTTAAATTGTCATTTTCCCTTCCACTGCTCTACTTGCAAGTTTAGTGTATGTGTTGATCAATCTGTGTGAAAAACTTCCTGACATTAGCATTAAAATGCCATTTATAAGTTTGAGTCTGTGCCCCATGCCCTACAGCCATGGTTTAGTTGAAGTAGTGTTCTGGATTTACTTTTTCTATATTGTGTCATATACACCTCTAAAGAGGCACCCCTCAGTCTCTTTCTTGAGACTGGAGGGTATTTGCTTATAACTCTTGTCATCTGTCACTAGGGATCAGTTTCACAGCTCTTCCCTGAACTGCCTCTGGGGCCTAATGTCTCAAGTGACCAGAACTGGGCATAGTCCTGAAGGTGTGGTCTGACCAGAGCATTTGACAGTTTAATCTGATTTATGGGAGGAGGAATGACTTCAAAATGTCAGTGTATTCTTAACTGTACAATGGTTTCATAATGCCTGCATGTAATATGCACATTGAAGAACAAATAGCCTTTCAGAACCAGTATTAAATTGTGACCACTAACAGTTTTAGTCTAAACATTGAACTTCAAGGTATGGTGCATATAACTGAAATAAATCAGACCAAATTAGGGTGCCAGCTACTAGTTCAGGACATGCAATTAATCCAAATGTGCAAACTGAAGTCTATTATTCATGCTCAATTATATGCCAAGGAATCAAATTATTTTTTGATTTTTATTTAAAATGACACATTGGCAGTTACATACATACAGAACTCCAAGACTTTCAAATTTCCTTATTGGAAGGACATGCATCTTTACATACGCTGTGGTACTTATGCATAAGTTAAACTTGTATAATATTAATCTGCCATTCTAATAGAAAAAAACACTAACAAAAAATCTCCAAGGAATGTAAAGTAACAAAAAAAAATTAAATAGTGGGGAAAGTGCACCAATCCTACTGCTGCACTGCAGTCTTTCCTGGAATATCAATGGTTTCTAATATTAAAGAACTTTCTCATCCTCTCAAAAACAAAAAAAAGTTACAGTACAAGTCTGAAGAGAATGAAAAAACTCAACATCTAGTTCAATAAGTTACTTCTGCATTGCTCCATACGCAAGAGGCAAAGGGTAACCAGTCTGTGCCTGGAAACCCATTCCCATCAAAGGTGGGGGTGGATACTGATACGGAGCTCCCACAGACGGCTGTTGACCAATGCCATTGCTCTGCATGGCGTTAGGACCAGAATGAGTGCTTCCAAACTGCTGGACTTTGCTACTGACAGCCTTGTAACCATTTTGACTCTGACTGCCATATGCACCAGCTGCCTGGTTCACAGATCCTGGATAACTGGAGGAACTTCCAAACCGAGATATACTTGCAAAACTGTTCGTGGAGTTGAATTTCCCAGAACCAAAGGCATTTTGGCCGGCTGAGGTGAAACTCGGTGAATTAAAACCATTCTCCCTGCTTCCTGATCCATAGACCCTGTCCAAGCTATCCCTATTCCTAAAACCATTATAACCCCCACCCCTGTTGGAACCAGAAAATCGGTCTCTTCTGTCATCACGGCGATCATCTTTATAGCCACCCCTACCCCTGGAACGACCTGTTTTTAAAACAAAAAAAGTACAATATTACAAAATGACCAACATTTGGGACCTGTGTACAATCTTACATGCAGATTACTTGTGAAATAAAACTTCAAGCTCACCAACTGACACCACCCCACCCCCCAAAACCAGCCACCTCAGGCTGAATTGGACAGTTCACAACCATAGCATCCATTGCAATCCAGACCTGAGCTTCCAGCCAGCCCCCACAAAAGCCACCTTTAACTGCCAGTATCTGGCCCTGTCTCAGCTGATCTGGCTGTCATTTCCAGATTCTTGCTTGGCTGGTCTCCCATCCTCCATAAGTTTCAATGTGTCCAAAAACTGCTATTTGCATCCTATCCTCTAAGTCACACCCATCCCTCAAAACCACTTCCCCTTGCTGGCCTACATTAGATCAGTGTTCCCCAATGCTTATCCTGGTTTAAATGGCTCCTTGGCCTTACCCCTCCACTATCTCTAACCATCTCAAGCCCAGTAATCACACTTCATGTCTCCAGCCACTTGTGCATCTCCCCAACACCCTCCCACCAGTGGCAGTCATGTTTTCAGCCACCTCAGTTCCACTCACCTTTCCTCACAAAGCCCCTCTGCCTCCTTCCTACTTTAAAACCCACTTCTAGTCACCTCACCAAATCTCTCCTTTGGAGAGATTCATTTTCCTCACCCCTCAAGCAATTTAGGACATATAATTCTTTCAAATGTAGAAAATTTCCTAAAAATGAAAGGTTGCTATTGAAATCCTAGTTTAGTCAAAGTTTATAACAGTTTAGAAATTTCACTTAATGCAAACTTCTTGCCAAGTAGTTACCTGAACCTCTGTCTTCTATCATCTGAATGAGCTTTGGGTTGATAGCCTGATTTGCCTCACGAAGCACAGAGATAAGGTCATTTGCTTGCTTTATGTTGCCAGGAGTAAAGAACGTATAAGCTGTGCCAGTTTTGGAACTGCGGGCAGTTCGCCCAATGCGGTGAATATAATCTTCAGAGGAGTTAGGGTAGTCATAATTGATGACAAATTTCACATCTTCAACATCTGTAAAGTGTTGCAGTGTTGCAAAAGCAGGTGCAAATTATGCACACCACAACAGTCAGATCAAAAACAGAAGTTAGCAAGTGAGCAACCAGCTGCAGCATCATGACTGTAAAGCAAATGTTAAAACAACCCTTAGTTCAAATCCTGTGGGAATACTACTGTGGGAAGAGAAAACAATGCACACTCCCCTTAAAAAAAACAACCCAAAATCTTAGAGAGATACTTTGAGATCTTACCATTGGGAGTATGCATTCACTAGTCCATTCCCAAGTCAGCGAACTCCCCACATGTTATCAAGTGACATCCGGATGCTTCTACACAGTTGGGGCCACTTTGTACATTGTTGCCTCTTCATGTGCCATTCAGGACCTTAGAACAGTCAGGCAAGGTCCTTCCTACACATTCATGAGAAGCTCAGGATTCAGGCCACACTGCACGTCTTGCCAAGACCAAAATAGACTACAATTAAACAGAGCCCAATGGACATCTCTATCCCCAATACCTCCCTACTCAGTTTTCCTTTTGACATGTTGTCTAGGCAAGCACTTCTAAGAAGCCAGTGTTCACTTGAGAAAATGTCTCTCTTTGGCAGGTCCTGACATGACTAATATGCATTAGGTGAGGGAGGAACTTCAGAAATTATGAGGGCATTACACTGCTAGATTATCAGTGTTGACTAAAGCTGGGATCTACCAATCTCACTAACTTGTGCCAGTACTCACCACCAATTTCTGAAAAGGAGGATCTTACTGATGTTAACGCTGCTCTCTCCATTTAAAAAAATAAACATGAAGCATTGAACAAAGTTTAACAATGAGACACTTGTTCGGCACACCACTATTTTGGTAAACTCACTACAACTTGTAAAAAGGAGTTATGATTTATAATTTAGCTAACTAAAGGGGAAAAATGAAACTGGGGCATAAATGCTAAGTGAATATAAGTAAACAAATGAACCAAAGATTTAATGAATGAGGAGTGGTAAGTGCTTCATCCAGGGTGAGAACAGATTTTAGGGTGGCGGGTTAATGTTGACCATTCCGCCTTTTGTAGATTACTGGCACACAATGCTCTCTGCTCAGCATCTCTGTACTCGACTGGGTAGCTGCCAGCCGATCACATCGATTAGTCCTCCTTCCCCCTCTCGACTCCTCGAACTGTCATGCCTAGGCCCTGCCACAAAGACTGCACCTTTACACAACTTAGAAAAAAATGCAAAGAAATGTTAAAGAAAGCAATGATATACTTTCTTTAAATCTTTGAATAAAGTGGGGAAAAGGCAGAAATTGAATTGGCATTACTAACCTAAACCTCTGGATGCAACATCTGTGGCAATAAGGATTGGTGCTTTGCCTGACCGAAACTCTATTGGAAAAATAAAAAAGCGAGTTAGACCATGCAAGCTTATAATCTCAAAGGTTTGAGTTCAAGCTAGAGCAATGCTTACCATTTAGAACCCAGTCACGCTCTGGCTGACTCTTGTCACCATGAATACACATTGCTGGCCATCTACAAAAGGAAACAGATTACAATAACATACTTTGGAACATTTTAGATCATTTTTTTGAAGTGTCTTTCTAGATTTAAGTGCACAAATTATGAAACTATAAACAAATTCATCTCAGCTCCATTTACCAGGCAGGTAATTTCATTAACTTGTAGCTTTTACACATCAGTAGTTTGGTAAGTCACAGCAATTTGCAGAAATTCCCCCCCCCCCCCGCCAACTAGGTCTGCATTATCCTGCCAATTAAAAATTGAGCTATATGCATAAATTAAATGGAAGGAGCATCATGCAGCTGTAACAATGAATAGTGTATACAATACTTCTGAATTCAAAGCCTTTTTTGCACTGAGATTATCTTGTCATTTGAATTATGCAAAGTGGGAACTTTGCCATTAAAATTTGAGTTACATCATAAATAGACTTTGAATTGAGACTAGTGTTAAGCTTTCTGCTAGCTTTTTCATGTTATTGCTACCTCGTCACCTAGCCATTACTGGGGGACTTGAACAGCCTTTTGTGTAGCTGCAGTGCAATAGAGGACACACCACATCTACTGAATGGCTGGTCTACCAGGAGAAGTTTCCAGACTCCACAATGCTGACTGAGGCTACTGAACAGCTAAAGTGTGCATAATGTCTGCAAAGCCCCTCAATTTAAAAAAAAGTTTCTTACTTTGTTTGTATTTCCCCCCACCCCAATCTTTATTGTATCATTTGTGCATTTGCAAATACATAACCGTTTCAGGCCAGAAAACAAATTCATTAAAGTAATTCAGCTTGACGCCAGTTCCAAATAGATAGCTTGGACACAGGTGCTGTACACATTACAATAGCTATCAACTCAATTTCATGACAGTAACCCAAACATCTGCTCAGACAAGAGGGATTTGGGCAAGGACAGGCCAAATATCTCAAGGTGACACTTTAGCTCTATTTTTATATTTGACAAGATACCAATTTCAGAACATCTTGCATGAAGTGCTTAACCTATGCTGGCACATTCACTCACCCATCTCTCCTCATTCGTCTTGTAAGCTCATCACATCTCCGTTTGGTCTCCACAAAAATTATCGTTTTGTTTTCTTTTTCACTCATTATTTCCTCCATCAACCGCAGCAACCTAGAAGTTCACAAAGTAGCAATAGTCATTCACCTAAAGTTTTGGCACCATTGCAGTTTAAAGTGTAGCAAGATTTAGACTTGTAGACTGAAGAGAATTCTGTAGTTTAATCATAGAGAATTAAAGCTGAGAATTCTCAATACTCACAGTATAGTATTCAGACAGAAAACATCCTACCTTGAATGTCCAATTGCCACCAAGTTAGTGGATAGCCAGAGCAAATAATTAGGTTTTTCTTCCCTGTCCAGTGACCTGGAAAGTTCAGGTGCATGAACAGGTGAAGCTTGGCTATGAGGCCAGCTCCACTTCCCTCCACAGCTTTGCCACTCACCGTCTACCTTCAAAACATGAAGACTCACCATTTGAAGGCAATTAAATGGTGTAGCGCAGACAAGAATGTCTAGCCACATTCTTCAACTGGGTAGGGGGGCCCTCCACACACAAAAGACTATTCCATTTTCCTCTGGTAATGGCAATGCACTTATCTTTAGGGACCCCTGGAATTTCATGGGCATCATGGATTCCAGCAACCCCAGATTCAAAATTTATCTAGGGGTATTCTTTGTGGAAGGAAAAAAATAGCACCAATAGAAAAAAAAATTAAAGATTGTGGAGATGTTGAGTCTGGTTTCTTGCTGCTAGACTACTCTAGTAGTTTCCTTGATGGGGAGCAACCCATCAGCTGGGACCTGATCACAGAAACCTGAGACTGGGAAGGCAAGTGCTCCTTCTATAAAATTGTTTCCAAGATCAGGTATCTACCAGGCTACCACATTTCAAAACAAGAGACCTGACTCCAGCAGATGCATTAAAAAAAATTCAAGAAAACCAAGATACTCTGAAAGTAGAATTCCTAGGCTTCCCTTTAGAACAGAAGGGATACACTGAGGGGAGAAAAGGGAGAGATATTTACTTCGCAATACCTGGCAATCATAGCTCCAAAAAATGTATCTAAATCTCACTTACTTGTCATCTTTCTCAGCCTCTTGGCACACATCAACAATCTGCAGGATGTTGTGATTGGCACTAAGTTCCAATGCTCCAATATTAATCTGAACATAGTCCTTCAGGAAGTCTTCAGCCAACTGTCGAACTTCTTTGGGCCAAGTTGCACTCCACATCAAGGTTTGTCTGTCAGGCTGTAGAGGAAAGATACTGAAATACATCAGAACTGGCAAGAGGGGCTAGGTGACAGGAAATCAATTTAAGTTATATATCCCTCCAAGGCATGTGTCCAAACATTGGACTAAAAGCAGACTGTTAAACAGCTAACCTTAACCAGCTTTTCTGAACTTCAACTGCTCTACAGTGACACTGCTGGTCAACTAATGAATTGCCAACAGAAAGACATTTTCTACAACAGCTGTAACTAGCTTCAAAATGGCTCTGAACAGACAAATTAGTCAGACATTTTGAACAATCTATGGAAACATTTAAGCGATGGGTCCCATTAGATTGTGTCATTACAAGAAAAAAAAAGTAATTTCAAAATAAAATGATGGAATTTGTCACTTACCCTGATTTGTTCAACAATTTTCCTGATCTGTGGTTCAAAGCCCATGTCAAGCATTCGGTCCGCCTCATCGAGTACCAGATATGTACATCTCCTAAGATTTGTCTTGCCAGCTTCCAAAAAGTCTATCAATCTACCAGGTGTTGCAATACAGATTTCCACACCTACAGCATAGAGGGTAGTTAAGCCACTGATTTAATCAAGAGCACTACTGACAAATGCAGTTTTATAACATTAAAGACAGAACAAAATACCTCTTTCAAGATCCCGAATCTGTGGGCCTTTTGGTGCTCCTCCATAAATACATGTCGATTTTAAACGGGATACTCTTCCATAATCATGTGCCACATGTTGTACTTGTTGAGCCAGCTCTCTGGTTGGTGCCAATACCAGGCACTAAAGAAAAAATAAGTTTATAAATTAATGTTAATTTCAATCTGCTAGAAATTCTTGCAATCCAAGTAAATTAGTATGCAACTTACTATGGGACCATCTCCACGTTCCAGGAAAGGCTGGTGATTTATGTGAACAATGGCAGGCAACAAGTACTGCAAAGAAATTGAGAAAGGTGAATACAATTGTTAATTATATAGCTGAAAACTGGAGGGACAGAAGGAAAGAAAGTGACAGTCTCACCAATACTATTAAGAATTTACAATTGGTCACTTAGGGCCAACATTAAACTCACTTTGTAGATATATCAGGATAAATACAAATACAGTATGAAAGAAACATCCTTTCAGCAAAGTCAGTGATTTATGCAGTTTGATACTCACTGCACCCGACAAAGCACATACTGTTATTAGGCAAACAAAGCAGCCAATTTGCACACAGCAAGGTCCCATGCACAATAATAACAACCACCAGGTAACTTTTGGTGATGCTGGTGGAGTGATAAAGGCTGGCCAGCATACTGGAGAGCCTGGCTCTTTGAGAAATGCTATGAGGACAGATGGGGCCTTAGTTTAACATCTCCTCAAAGACTGCACTTGCGACAATGCAAATTGTCACAACAGTCTAGGTTATGAGCTCAAGTGCTGGAATGGTGCATGCACTTATAACCTTCTGGTTCAGGCAAATGCACTATTGAGCCAAGCTGGCAATGCACAAGTACCTCAAAATTAGTCAGTTATACTTACAGCAAGTGTTTTACCAGATCCAGTCTGTGCAATTCCAACCATGTCCTTGCCGCTAAGTGCAACAGGCCAACCTTGAGCCTGAATAGCAGTTGGTTCTGTAAAATTCTGCTGCATTAGAACATCTAATACATATGCTGTGGAAGGGGGAAAAGGAGGAAAAAACGTTTAATTTTTTTTTGAAAAAAGGTGAAAGTTTTAACTGCAAAAGTATAGGTCAGACAGGCAAAAACAAAAAGTACTTCTACTCTGCTTTTTAAGCAGGAAAAGTTCAGAGGACGATTTCAATTGCCCATTTTGTCAATTTTCTCACAGCCAAGATCCTCAAATACTGGTTGCTGCCTAATTGACATAACAGACAACATTCAAGGGTAGGTCCATAGGACAACTGGGACAGAACTTTAAAGCAGCTCATGCTGTAGTCTACAGTAGTTTCTTACAGCTCCAGAGTGATCCAATATAGGTTGATGTTCCCTCCCCCTCCTGTCATTCTCTACATAGTTGCTCCAGTATACATAGCTGCTTTGGGGACACCTCCCTGCTAAGAAAACTGACAAGATTTCCCTTCTCCTCTTAATGTTAGATTTTGAAAGATGGCTGTATGCTGTAGAGAAAAAATTCTCCCAAGAGAATCACCCAAACAGATTCTGTATTTAAAACCAGTAGGTTGTGCCCCTGGGAATGAACTTCAGAATCTCCCCAATTAAATTCACCCACTTTATATAATGACACATACCCCCCAAAACCACTCCAAACTAGAATCCAGTTACTTGCAAGTCTGGATTAATGCCCCTCAACCCCCTGACATTTAATCCTTGGATTACAGTGCTACAGGCAACTCAACCACAGGATATCTTGATGACTAGCTTGATCTCATCTGAAATCCACACTTCCATTGAGTGTTGTGGAATAGTAACTGGGAGCTGAATTCCTGGTTTACTTTACCCTGCCGAACCTAGGGCCATTATGGCCGATTGTAGCAGCATCATAACCAGAGAGATCACATCTAGGTACACTGCTGCCATTTTGTTTTATACTATATAGCATCACTAACAAAAACACAAGTTCATAACATATACAATTAACAGTCTGACCACAAGGATTACAACTCAGTTCTGCCAGTGTAATAGAATGTTTCACTGCATCTAGGTTTTTATTTGCTGCAAAGTTAACCAAAATCTAGGTGTAGTTACAGTGCTATAATACACTTTTATTCCATACTTACTTGGAAAACTTGCTTCAATGAAGTTGAAAACTGGTTTAGGACAACCAAGTCCTTTCACTGTGATTTCTTTGGTTCTTCTGTACTGTTCAATTTCCTGTTGCATCAATGGTTAACAGAGTCAGATCCAATTTAAAATGTTACCATTTAGAGTTCTATTTTAACTGCATCAACAGAGCCACTCATTCTGTATCAATTTGCATTATATGTAGTATGCAGTTTATGGCCATGCACATTGAAATGGAAAACTGGATATTACATTTGATTAAGTGAAGTTCATGCCAACCAGCCCAAGTTGAACTGAAATCAAACAAATGACAAGTTCAAAAACCAGCACTAGAATCTTGTGACTAATACTTCACTTCTGATTGAAAACGTTAAGATTTATATATAGTGACTCTCCTGGCCCATTGAGACATGGCCACCAGGGGGAAACCAAACGTTAGATCAGAATGCTAACTATAGTTCACTAAACTTACGGAAACACTTATCTGTTCAACAGTCATGTACATTTCAGTGGGCGGAGAGAAAAGACAGTCCATTCGTGACTAACATGAATGAATCATCGGTATTGGCACATCTAGAATAACTCATTAACCACAAACACGTGCGTCATCGCAACATCCACTTAGATTCTCCACAACTTTTGCCCCAAAGTACATTTTCTCCTGATTTTAAGTTACTTTCCCCTTATAACCCCGTGGCTCAAAATTAACTTTGAAATGAAACCACTGTCACTTCCTTCTTCCGGGGCTAACAGTCATTGACATTCCCTGGGTTTATTTCACCGCCTACGTGCAAAAAGTGCAAGTTGCCAGCCGACCGTACCATAGTTCGGTTCACCACGTCCATGTGCTCGACGTAGAAGTTCTTCTCGAATTTGGGCAGCTCGTCGAGGTCCCATTTTCTTTTCCTCAGTTTCTCTCCTGGCTGCCCGAATTTCCTGCCAGGAGGCGGCGCGTTTCTGCTGCCACCGAAACGAGGTCCATTCGAGCCGAACCTGAAATTAAATGTTAAATTTCCAGCTTTACACCTTTCAAAGCAGACCAGACCGGGTACAAAGACGCAACCTTACATCACACAGGGAACACGTCGAGCGCTTCACCAGGTGGTTTAAGATCCGTTTACTCCCCATCTCCCGGCCATTTTAGATACAGCGGTACAAGGAAGGAACCTGCGACACGAGGTCAAATGGAGAATCGAAATATTTATATATTTTTTAAACTAAAATTTATTTCGTGTTAAGATTTTAAAAAGAGCAAACGGCGAGTTGGATGAATATTCAAAGTGAAAGGGGAAACAAAAAAGGTTAAGTCAAATTCCCAATTTTATATTCTTCACAAATATCCCCACTAATTATTTATTTTAGATATGCCCCCTTTCTTTCACTACTAGGTCACACACAATAAATACCGGCCGGTTTTTAACCGACCGCATGGCGGCCGCTCCTCTCGCCCGGCATTTTCCATCAGAACGGAACCGGCTTTTTTTTTAACCCCTCTTCCTCACTGAGCAAATATATATTTTTTACATCATAAAAGACTAACTTACCCGCCACGCTCTCTATTGCGGTCACCTCTATCATAACCAGGCATCATTGACGAATGAGATGCTTTCCACTCGATGTAAACCGTGTATGAAGATGGTAAACGCAGGTATGAAGCTGAAGCTAAAATGCCGGTTCCTTGTCCGCCTTTAGTAAATGCCGGCGAGAGAGGCAGGATCACCGCCCGGAACTCATTACCTCAACCGCATATCCCTCCGCAATTCAAAACTACGTAGCACAAACTCTGACCCAAATATCACTTTTCTCCGGCCGTTTATCGGTTCATTCCAGTACTTTTAAGCTATTTAAAATGATTGTAATCCGCTGTCGTGGCATCAAAGAGCATTTTAAAAAATAATTTCCCACCCCCTCCCAATTTTGATTTGACAGGAGCTACTTTCTCGCGGCGATTTGTTATAAATGAGCGAGAAGAGGCTTTTTTCCTTGACGACGGGATGACGTCAATTAAACTATAAGGGGAGGGGACGTAGTCTCCGCCCACGAAATAACTACATAATCATTTTTTTTTAAAAATTCATAAATAAAATATTCAAGCGATTGCGGTTTATACATGATCGGTAATGGATGAAAAAAACTTTTGAGGAGAAAAGCCGGCTTGTGACGCAGTTCCGGGAGTGGGCGGTTGGTGACGTGATTGTAGGAGCCAATCCGCGGAGAGGGACGGTTTAAATGTACAACGTCTCCTGTGTATATGGAAGTTACCAGAAAACAACATACATGACTGAGCTGGAGTTGATGTGAGAAATTGACATTTTGTGTTGTTGTTTTTTTAAAAATCGGACATTTCGTCGAAGGGAACAATAACATCACTTATATTTCTTGAAGCAGAATGGAAATTCAAGATGAGAGAGGTTGGTTACTGTTGACTGCCTCCTGCAGTAGGCCAGCTTGTGACCTAGAAATACTCCCCTCAACTACTGATAACTTCTATTTTTTCCCCTTTTTCCATGGTTTAAACCACGTCAGCTGCCACGTAGTTTATTTTCATCGTATTTTTTTTAAAAAGGTGATTGTCTTTAGTTATTTAAACCAGGAAGTGGATTCCCCGCCCTCTCCCTCCCCTCAGCTGTGTAGTAGTGTCAAGGTAACCAGAAACTTGTTTGCAGGCGCTAATTGAAGCGGTAAAAAGGGGGAGTGGGGTTCTCGTCCAGCACACTGTTTGCCTGTATTGTGTATTAAAGTGATTGAGTTGTCATTTGTAGTATTAGGCTGGTAATGTGTTTTTTATTTTCATGTATCACTTTATTTTAACACTAGTTTTCCCTGTGTTTTTGTGTAGTCTAATGTGGTTGCGAGGATTCGTGTGTTACCAGTAACAACTTTTTTCAAAGCTTCAACCAATGTCAGTCGTTAGTGATGTCCGTATTGAAGTGGGATCTTTACTGGTTTCCTCCTCCTGCCTCCACCCAAGGTGACGAGGTACTTAACCTGTTGTGCTGGTTGTTGAATCGAAAGTGCCAATGCTGGTCTGTGGCGCAGCATATTGAGTGTGCCTTCTAGCCAGGCTGTGTTTTCCAGGATTTTTTTCAGACTGTAGGTTACTCTTTCATAGTTTGATTTGACTTTGTTGGTTTGATTTTATTCTTGGGGCCTGATTTATATATAATGGGATCTAAAACATTTATTTAAATTATAGAGTTCTGAAATTTTTCTTCCCATATGTTGTCCCGTCCTCTGTGACTGTGGTAAACTATCCCTCCTCATCCTTCTCTACCCGCTGCAGACTTTAACATGGTTGACCACACCATCCTCCTCCAACGCCTCCTCTGTCGTTCAGCTGGGTGGAACTGTGCTCGCCTGGTTCCATTCTTATCTATCCAGTCGTAGCCAGAGAATCACCTGCAATGGCTTCTCTTCCCACTCTTGCACCGTTACCTCTGGAGCCCCCCAAAGATCTATCCTTGGCCCCCTCCTATTTCTCATCTATATGCTGCCCCTCGGCGACATCATCTGAACACACAATGTTGGGTTCCACTTGGATGCTGATGACACCCAGCTCTACCTCACACCACCTCTCTCGACCCCTCACTGTCTCTGGTTTGTCACACTGCTTGTCCAACATCCAGTAGTGAATGAGTAAAAATTTCCTTCAACTAAATATTGGGAAGACTGAAGCCATTGTCTTTGATCCTAGCCACCGACTCCATCCCTCTCCCTGGCCTCTGTCTTAGGCTGAACCAGACCGTTCACAACCGTGGCGTCCTATTTGACCCTGAGATGAGCTTCTGACCACATATCCGCTCCATCACCATAACATTGCCCATCTCTGCCCCTGCCTCAGCTCATCTGCTGAAAGCCTTTGTTACCTCTAGACTTGACTATTCCAATGCTCTCCTGGCCAGCCTCCCATCTTCCACCCTCCATAAACATCAGCTTACCCAAAACTCTGCTGCCCGTATCCAACTCACATTAAGTCCCGTTCATCCATCACCCCTGTGCTCGCTGTCCTACATTGGCTCCAGGTTTGGCCGTGCACTCAATTTTAAAATTCTCATCCTTGTTTTCAAATCCCTCCATGGCCTCACCCCTCACTATCTCTGTGACCTCCTCCAGCCCTATAACCCTCTGAGATCATAGAATGTTACAGCACAGAAGGAGGCCATTCAGCCCATTGTGCCTTAGCTGGCTCTTTGAAAGAGCTGTCCAATTTAGTCCCACGCCTCATCTTTTTCCCCATAACCCTGCAAATTAGTCCTCTTCAAGTACAATTGCCTTTTGAAAGTTCCTACGGAATCTGAACATTCCTCTGTTCCTTTGTCAATTATTTTAAACCTATGACCTCCGGTTACTGATCCACTTGCCAGAGGAAACAGAGCAAGTAGGGAAAAACTATCAAAACCCCCTCATAATTTTGAATACCTCTATTAGGTCTCCCCTTCACATTCTCTGCTCTAAGGAAAACAATTCCAGCTTCTCCAATCGCTCCACATAACTGAAGTCCCTTATTCCTGGTAAACCTCCTCTGTACCCTCTCCAAGGTCTTGACATCCTTCCTAAGGTGTGGTGCCCAGAATTGTACACAATACTCCAGCTGAGGCCTAACCAGTGATTTGTAAAGGTTTGGCATGACTTCCTTGTTTTTGTATTCAATGCCCCTATTTACAAAGCCAAATATCCCATACCCTTTCTTAACCGCCTTATCAACATGGCCTGCCACCTTCAAAGATTTGTGAATATATCTCTGCGCTCCTCCAATTCTTGCCTCTTGCAAATTCACCATTGAAGGCTGTGCCTTCAGCTGCCTAGGCCATAAGCTCTGGAATTTCCTCCTTAAACCCCTCTACCTCTCTCTCTCCTCCTTTTAAGATGCTTTGTAAAACCTACCTCTTTGACCAAGTTTTTTGTCAGCTGACCTAAAATCTCCTTATGTGACTAGTTATCAAATTTTGTTTGTTAACGCACCTGTGAAGCACCTTGGGATATTTTACTCCGTTAAAGGTGCTACATAATTGCAAATTGTTGTTGTAACTGATTGCTACACTGTACTTGTGTGAAATATTGAACCTGAGGATAATGGTATTACCAGTGGGGCCTTATGGATTAAAATTCACTTCTTGAAACACTTGTAATGTATGTGATGAGCAGTGTAACTACTGTATGTTTGTAATGCTGGTAAAGTTTGCCTTGCAATAATTGATTGTCAGTACTGGATTTTTACAAAAGACAAAAGTGTTTATTAAATATATTTCTCTTTAGAAAATGTTTGTTTAAATAATAAACAGAAGATAAATAAGCTAAATATTAATGCAAATACACTCCTACTTCTATTTGGTGATTCCTACCTACACCTGTGCACCACAGCCAGCACAAATGACTTACTTACCTGTCAAATACGCAATTAGAATACTGTACAACTAACTTTCATGCTATGACAGACGGCAACAATTGGCCAAGTAACAAATCGCTAAAACCGGACTGCTCAATGGTTTCAAGCCTATTGTTCTTGTATCACGACTGTGGACTGTTTGGAACAAGTGCTTCCACCTCTTAGCCATGTACTGACTAGTTTTCTGCCTTCTACCAAGGAGCAGTGGAGATGCATTTGTCTCCGTCACGTGTCCTTGCGCCCCATTGAATGGCTGCTATCGAAAATATCTGCCCTCCATAGAGTTAAATGAAAATGTTTAATTATATACCAGATAGGTGATCTTCCAATAATCTACAAGGAAAAAAAGGAATACTAACTGTTGAGGTGGAAAAGTATTAGTGACAATCTACTGTGCTGGATTTGGATCTGGCTGGAAGCCCACAGGTAGACAATGGTGTAGATGGATTAGGATCTGCTTGGAGACTCGTCACCAGTGGTGTCCTGCAGGGATTGGTGTTGGGACTGTTGCTGTTTACTATTTTTATTAATGATATAGGTATTAAGGGAACAATCTGCAAGTTTGCAGATGATACCAAATTATGTGCAAGAGTTAGGGCTGTAGATGATCGACTACTACAGGCAGATCTAGTTGCATTGGGGAGGATTGGGCTCCTGACTGGCAAATGATGATTAACTTAGAAAAGTGCAAAGTTATGCATATGGGCAGGGTGAATGCAGAATATACGTACACCCTTCAGGGAAAATTACTAGAGCCGGTGGAAGAAGAAAGAGACCTGGGTGTTCTAGTTCACAGATCTCTAAAGATTCATGACAAATGCTGTGAAGTGATCGCTAGAGCGAATAGGGTGCTACGGTGACAGTTGACTATAAGACGAAGTGTACTATTTTGTCCTTGTACAAGACCTTGGTTAGGCCTCAATTAGAATACTGTGTCCAGTTTTGGTCTCCTCACATGGTGGGTAATATTGTGGCTTTGGAAAGGGTGCAGAGGAGGGCCACAACAGTAATACCCAATTTAAAGCATTTTGGTTACCAAGATAGGCTCAGAGCTGGGATTCTACACTTTAGAGAAGTGCAAACTTAGGGGTTTGATCAAGGTTTCTAAGATGACGAAGGGAATAAATTGTGTTTGTGTAGACAGTTTGTTTCAACTAAATAAGTTAGGGAGGACCATGGGGGTCACAATCTTAAGTTATGTAAGGCCAGAGCTAGATCAGATGTTATGAGGTGGTTCTTTTCCCAGAGAATAGTTGACCTGTGTAACAGGCCGCCGGCTCGTGCGGTGAAAGCTGATTCACTAAATTCCTTCAAACGAGAGCTGGACCTGTTTCTGGCTGGGGTGGAGATCACCTTGTAAAAGGTAAGTACTATATAGCATTAATCAGGACCAGAGTGCTCTCCTGGACTAGTTTCTGTCGCCTAAAGGGGTCAGAGAGGAATTTTACAGTTTTTTTTCCCTAACTGGCCTGGGTTTTTATCTGACTTTTTGCCTCTCCCAGGAGATTATATGGCTTTTGAGTGGGGTGGGGAGTGTATATATTGTGATACATACGGCATTGCAGTTGTTTGGGACAGGCTGGATGGACCAGTGGGTCATTTCCTGTCTGTCCTCATATATTCGTCCTATTTATAGTGCTTTCTGCCTTTATTGGTTTAAAGGCTTTCTGCCTTTATCCTAATCATAGCACCAAGATCTGTTAGTATCAGCAACTTGAGATGTAGGCAAATTATTGGGAACATGGATTTAAACTTTATATATGATGCACAAGGCTCTGTGGTATGCACCTATGAGGCTCACTAAGACAAAAATATTTAGATTCCTATTTATAGTTACCCATTAATAGTGGGGTAGGATTTCTTATAAGCCTGTATGCATAATAAAGTTCATGAAGGGTGAATGTTATGAAAGTATGGACTGTATATGAATGAGGATTAAGCATAGTATGTAATGGGGAATGTACATGAGTATGGATTATACATAGCTGATTTTTTTTTAAAAAGAATTATGAAACTGTGTGTAATATATATTACACAGCTAAATGATTTATGAGGGCTATTATGTTTAATCTTCATTCATACCTTAGACCTGAAAAATTAAAAATTGTGTATATTCTGTATAACCTAGTATACTCTCCACTACACCTCTGGTTAGTAGACCAGCATATTTTACCACTGAAAGTAGGATTCTGCTCTCTTTCATAACTCTTTCTGTCTGTGCTGCAAACGACATTTCATGGGCCCTGAGGGCAGGGAGATGACCTGCTTCCGGAGCTTTGCCAATACCAATTTGGGATGGATGCCAGGCAGTGCATGTGGATAGTGTTATATAAGTGTTGACTATCATTTCCTGTAATCAACTAGCTTTTATTGCTCAGTGTACAGTGATTGTGACATAATCATTAATCCTTAGAACATGAGCATAGTCACTCAGGAGTGTATTGATTGTCAGTGGCTGTCGCAATGGCCACTTCCAGCAAAACTGAACTTTGCCACCAACAACAGAAAATGTATTTTTGAAACTTTTGAACTTTGGAGTGACTTCAAGGATGCAATCTCAATTTAGGGTTCAGATGATTCAAACTACACTCCTCCTCTACTGCCTTTTAATTAATTTAGGTGTTGGCCTTGGCTCAGTGGTAGCACTCCCATCTCTGAAAGAGAAGGTCATGGATTCAAGTCCCACTCCAGAGACTTGAGCACGTAATCTAGGCTGACACTCCAGTGCTGCGCTGTCGGAGTTGCCGTCTTTCGGATCAGACTTTAAACCGAGGCCCCATCTGCCCTCGGGTAAAAGATCCCATGACACTATTCGAAGAAGAGCAGCTGAGTTTTCCCGGGTGTCCTAGCCAATATTTATCCCTCCGCATCACTAAAACAGATTACCTGGTCATTATCTCACTGCTGTTTGTGGGACCTTGCTGTGTGCAAATACCACGTTTCCTACCTTACAACAGTGACTACACTGTAGAGAAACCTAGCCACGAATCTGCATCCTGCATCACCTGTGTTTTGGCACATTGCTGGGTTGCTAATGCAATTTAATTGGCGTGTACCCACCCTTTGTACTTTGGGATATACTGAAGCTATCAAAGGCGCTGTATAAATTTTTTATCATTCCTTTGTCTTTTTTTCTCTCCGCCCCTCCACCCACAGATACATACCAAGCTTATCTGTGTCCCACTTTTCTATAGTAAAGTGCTTCTTCAGCCTCTTGCTGATTTGCCTCAAATGTTTTTGAACAAACCTTGCTGTATTTGCACTTTCCCCATGCCGTGTCAATCCCACCCTAAACACCCCACCAGCGTCCTCCAATGTTTTTGCATGCAATTAATCCCTTAACCTGCTTCTTGCCTCTGTCAAGGGTTAGGGTAGGGAGATTGTGGGCCCAGGGAAAGCATTGGCCTCTGGGTAGGAAGTGGATACGGGTTGGGAAACCACCAGCCCAGGAAAATCCAGTGGTCCGGTGGAGGCATGTAGTGGTAAGGGGTCAGGAGGCCACAGATTGGTGAGGGATGCGGGCCCAAAACTTAATGTAAAACTTTAAAGACAAATTAAAATTAAAGTTAGAAAATAAAGTCATCCTGCAGCATCACCTAGAAGAACTGATGTGAGCAATGCCATTAGTGCAAATTACAATGTCACCTATGCGGGAAAGGCTGACAGGTAAGTAAGCAAGCTAAACTACACCTTTACTTCTAAGCAGGCATTACACAGGTGTTAACACAGGTATGACAACAGGAAATATGCACAGATACAAGACTTTTAATATATTATTTATATTTCCATTAGTAACTCTTCTGAATTTAAGTGATGCACACTGGTCCTAGTCTTTTTGAAAAGTATCTCTCTGCTTTTCTTCAAATTAAGTAGCCCATCCGAGGCCAGGAGAGGGGGAGGGACAACTGAGGCAAGGGTCGGGGGGGGGGGTATGGAGGGGTCGGTGGGTGGAGAGATCTAGCATGCTGCACCATTGGCGGCCGTGCCCTCAGCTTTGGAATTCCTTCCCTAAACCTCTCTATCTCTCTCTCGCCTCCTTTTTAAGACCTCTTTGACCAAGCTTTTGGTCACCTGTCCTAATTTCTCCTTATGTGGCTTGGTGCCAAATCTTGTTTGATGATGCTCCTGTGAAGCGCCTTGCGATGTTTTTTTATGTTAAAGGCGTGATATAGATGCAAGTTGTTGTGAAAGCACGAGAGGGAGGTCAAGATATGGGGTGAGGGAGAGGCAGTGAGTGTGTGTGCATGAGAGACGTGCACACACAAACAACAATCGGCAACAAACCCGTTAACCTTAACATTACTTAGACATTGGGCTGGAAAGAGCAGAAGCAAGGGCTCGCTTATAGAAGTGGTCTGAGATGCTAAACCCAAAAACGTAGCAAGTATCTGAACAGAATGTGTTTCTCTTCAGTGCCCTAATCTTCATCATTTGTTTATGCTGTAGGTCAGAAGATATGTAATGTTCTAAATTGTTACTAATGTGAGTATCCTGGCCTTGTGATTCGTTTTGGTAGGAAGAATGAAGAGAGGCAATATAAACTAAATGGTACAATTTTAAAGGGGATGCAGGAACAGAGAGACCTGGGGTGTACATATATAAGTCTTTGAAGGTGGCAAGACAAGTTGAGAAGGCTGTTAAAAAGGCAAATGGGATCTGTGGTTTTATAAGTGGAGGCATAGAGTACAAAATCAAGGAAGTTATGCTAAACCTTTTACAAAATGCTGGTTAGGGCCCAGCTGGAGTATTGTAGCCAATTCTGGGCACCACACTTTAGTAAGGATGTCAAGGCCTTGGAGAGGGTACAGAAGAGATTTACTAGAATGGTACCAGGGACGCAGGACTTCAGTTACATGGAGAGACTGGAGAAACTTGTTCTTCTTAAAGCAGAGACGGTTAAGGGAAGATTTGATAGAGGTGTTCAAAATCATGAAGGATTTTGATAGAGTAAATAAGGAGAAACTGTTTCTAGTGACAGAAGGGTCAGTAACCAGAGGACACAGATTTAAAGTAATTGGCAAAAGAATCAGAGACGACATGAGGAGAAAAAAAATCCAGGGAGTTGTTGTGATCTGGAATGCACTGCCTAAAAGGAGGGTGGAAGCAGATTCAATAATAATATTAAAGGGAATTGGATAAATACTTGAAGTGGAATAATTTGTAGGGCTATGGGGAAAGAGCAAGGGAGTGGGACTAATTGGATAGCTCTTTCAAAGAGCCGACACAGGAACAATGAGCCGAAAGGCCTACTTCTGTTCTGTATCATTCTATGGTTGTAGTAGGGGCATTATTGATGAATTACTTGACTTATAATACAAACAGGCCATTCGATCCAACCAGTCTATGTTGATGTTTATCCTCCACACAAGCAGTAGTCCTAATCCCAAGTGCCCGCCCTGATGAAGTGTAAACAGATCTAATGAGATACTCTCTCTTCTCTCTCTCTCTGTACTTCTGGGAGTTGAAATAAGGGTTGTAAAGTTGTGGCACCTTTTGTCTTCCTCCTGTTTCTCATTTAGGTATGACTTGCTAAATTCTTTGACCAATTAATGGCTGACTCCTTGGGAAGGGTTGGGAAGAGGGTAAACAAGGTCTCTCTGGGGTTAATTTTGCTTCAAATTGATGCCTGGTATTGGGAAATTAGAGGTAGATAGCTATGGCAGACTCCATAATCTGATAACCTGAGCCAGGCAATTCTACAGTAACTCCCGGGCACTATTGTTTCGCCAACTGGCTTGGATTATTGATGGAATCTGGAGTTGTAGACATGTAATTAGGAGCTGGATTCTTCCCACTTAGTTGCAGATAATCCAGAAAGCCAATGCCATTGTATTGGGTGCTCTTAGCTAGAAACTTATCAAAGCTTTGTGCTGGTTAAGTTGCATGGCTTTAGCTGGTTAAATTCTAGGAGTATTCCTACACATGTTTATGTGGGGAGGGCTCCTAAAGCATCAGCTGTTACCAAACTCTGCTTCTTTGGGCTTAAGTAATTAACATGTGTCCCTGATGGAGTGAGTTTGTGATCTCCATATTGGGCAAACAGAAACATTACTTGTGTGAATTACCCAGTAGTTTGGTTTGGAGACTCATGAGCATGGCATTGGGCTTTTAAATATATCAGAGATCTGACTGGTCAAAAAAAAAAGCAAAAACTTTTTGAGTCATTGCTTTTATAGTTTACATGTTCTTGGATGTGTCTGAATTTACAATGGGTCACAATGCAATGCTTGCACACTTTTTAAAAAAAAAGTAGTATTGACATCATAGCATTGAGTCACTTTTTCAATAGAATTTGACCTTTTTCATTGCACAACAGCTATAAACCGTGTCCAAAGAGCTTAAATGAGGCAGAGGGATATAAAGAACATGTGATTCAGAGGGTGTCAATCATTTTAAGCTTTTACAAACATTCTTCCTTATTTCCTAGTCTCATTCCTAAAAGTGTAGTTACATTTTTTTTAAATGTTGTACCCAGTTCCAGCAAGCTTTGTATTCTTGTGGAAAATTATAGATGACAACTTGATAATTTAATCTGCCTCGCATCTACCTGTCGACAGGTAAATTGTTCACATCCTACCACAAAATATGTGTTGTACACGTTAATTTTGCTCTGTTTTTCTGCCCGTCTTTCTAGATTGGATTACTGTTGCCAATAATCTTCTTAGCAAGTGCCATATTAATTTGAGGGTGACAAAACTCTGCGAATGTGATGCAAGTGTATTTATTGCTCTTTATGAAGCTATTCTCGGTGAAAAAGTCCCAGGTAAGTGAGTCAGAATTGATCATTTGCAATAAAGAAATCTGGCTCAGTACCGTAGCAGTTTCAAAGTTTTAGCATGTTGTGCTGCTGTATGTTAAATGAGCAAAATTTTAATGTAACCTTTTAATCTATTGCAGATTACATAGCTACTCCCAAAAATCAGGAAGATGATGCCCATAATGTGCAGGCAGTCATAGATTCACTGGCTTTGGACTACTTGCAAATCAGTTTGTCGCACATAACCGGTCAGTAATAAATAAAGCAAATTTATATCTCAAAATGGAAAATCTGTTTTGAAGCAAAGTTCATACGGCTTCAGTTCTATACAGAGAATGCGTGACCTATGTTGTGTTCACGCTTGGGTGCTCAGAATTTGTGTTGTAGTGCCGATTTCATAGCACCGACAGCAACACTGAAACAACTGTGCAAGGTTCTGCGTGCACAGCTGCTTCCAAGTATTGTTTGTGACCTTAAATTTCTGTCTGCAGACCTCCCTTTATTTTGGGAAAAGGTCCATATAAGTCAGCAATCCAGCATGGTGTGGGGGACTGCTAAGAATCATGGGTATAACAATGTAACTTTAGGGTAAAAACAAAAAGTAATTTGTCTACAATAATCCAAGTAAATTAATGCCTCTTTCCTTTCTCTCTCTCTTGCCCAGGAGAGAATATTATTCAGAATGATAAAGAAAGCATCCGGAATCTGTTGGAAATCTTTGATGGTTTACTGGAATATCTCACAGAACAGATAAGCGAGGCCTCCTCCCAGCATGGTAAGTAATTGTGATTTATAAATTGAGCAGACCAATTAAGACTAAACTTTTGGGACTTTAGGACATCACATTCAGGTAGTAGTTTCGGTGGGACTGGCTTCACCTAATGTCTCCCAACATTAGTCTCTTGCAAAACTAGACCTGCTATTTGCATCTTCCTGCTTCCAACTAATATGCAAACTAATAGTTGAACCAAAATACACTTCTCCATATTATTACAATATAATTTTGTGATTTTAAAGTAGCCCATTGGTTTTGCATTTTGCCATTTATTTGGATCAAATATGATGCCATTTTAACATATACAGTCAAGGATTTACGCAGCAATATTTGAAAAAAAATTTGTGGTTTTGGAAGCAGCTGCATTAACGGACTTATCCAGTATTACAAGGTTCTAATTTGCCTTTCCTGCACTTTTTTTTGTACTTTCCCTGTACCTAGAAAATGAGTCACTAAGAACAGCTTGGAGCTGGGTACCTTTTCAATCCAACCAGTTGCTGAACCATACCGTCCAGAAAAGCTACAGATTTGATCCCTGTTCTGTACTGAGTTATCTGATCTCTGCTGAAAGGGCAGTAGGGGTGTTACAATTGGCCTCAATACCCCTGGTTAGGAAGTGGAAAATTAGCCATTGTCCCTGCACCTAGTTGCTATCCAGCAACCCCAGCTGAAAACCTATATGTGCCTACATCAGGTGAGAACAGGATTGGTCTCTGCTGTAATGTGTCATGTAGTCAAATAATCTGTCAAGGCTCATGTGAATAGTGACCAATTGGGTGAGTTTTTTATTTGTTCATGGGATGTGGGCATCGCTGGCAAGGCCAGCATTTATTGCCCATCCCTAATTGCCTTTCAGAAGGTGGTGGCGAGCCGCCGCCTTGAACTGCTGCAGTCCATGTGGTGAAGGTTCTCCCATAGTGTTATTAGGTAGGGAGTTCCAGGACTTTGACCCAGAGACGATGAAGGAACGGCGATATATTTCCAAATCAGGATGGTGTGTGACTTGGAGGGGAACGTGCAAGTGGTGTTGTTCCCATGTGCCTGCTGCCGTTATCCTTCTAGGTGGTAGAGGTCGCGGGTTTGGGAGGTGCTGTCGAAGAAGCCTTGGCGAGTTGCTGTGGTGCATCCTGTAGATGGTACACACTGCAGTCACGGTGCGCCGGTGGTGAAGGGAGTGGATGTTTAGGGTGGTGGATGGGGTGCCAATCAAGCGGGCTGCCTTGTCCTGGATGATGTCAAGCCTCTTGCATGTTGTTGGAGCTGCACTCATCCAGGCAAGTGGAGAGTATTCCATCACACTCCTGACTTGTGCCTTGTAGATGGTGGAAAGGCTTTGGGGAGTCACTCGCTGCAGAATACCCAGCCTTTGACCTACTCTTGTAGCCACAGTATTTATGTGGCTGGTCCAGTTAAGTTTCTGGTCAATGGTGACCCCCAGGATGTTAATGGTGGGGGATTTGGTGATGGTAATGCCGTTGAATGTCAAAGGGAGGTGTTTAGACCCTCTCTTGGCGATGGTCATTGCCTGGCACTTGTCTGGCGCGAATGTTACTTGCCACTTATCAGCCCAAGCCTGGATGCTGAGCAGGTCTTGCTGCATACGGGTATGGACTGCTTCATTATCTGAGGGGTTGCGAATGGAACTGAACACTCTCTGCAATCATCAGCGACCATTCCCATTTCTGACCTTATGATGGAGGGAAGGTCATTGATGAAACAACTGAAGATGGTTGGGCCTAGGACGCTGCCCTGAGGAACTCCTGCAGCAATGTCCTGGGGCTGAGATGATTGACCTCCAACAACCACTACCATCTTCTTTTGTGCTAGGTACAACTCCAGCTACCGGAGAGTTTTCCCTGATTCCCATTGCCTTCAGTTTTACTCTGGCTCCTTGGTGCTGCAGTTGGTCAAATGCTGCCTTGACGTCGAGGGCAGTCGCTCTCCCCTCACCTCTGGAATTCAGCTCTTTTGTCCATGTTTGGATCAAGGCTGTGATGAGGTCTGGAGCCGAGTGGTCCTGGCGGAACCCAAACTGAGCATCGGTGAGCAGGTTATTGGTGACGGCGGCACTTACTTGACGACACCTTCCATCACTTTGCTGATGATTGAGAGTAAACTGATGTGACGGTAATTGGCCGGATTGGATTTGTCCTGCTTTTTGTGGACAGGACACACCTGGGCAATTTTCCATGTTAGGTAGATGCCAGTGTTGTAGCTATACTGGAACAGTTTGGCTAGAGGCGTGGCTAGTTCTGGAGCACAAGACTTCAGCATGACAGCTGGGATGCTGTCGGGGCTCATAGCCTTTACTGTATCCAGTATACTTAGCCGTTTCTTAATATCGTGGAGTGAATTGAATTGGCTGAAGACTGGCTTCTGTGATGGTGGGGATATCGGGCGGAGGCAGAGATGGATCATGCACTCACCACGTCTGGCTGAAGATGGTTGCAAACACTACAACCTTGTCTTTTGCACTCACGTGGACTCTGCCATCATTGAGGATGGGGATGTTTACAAATATTAAAGTGTGACTGGCATTGTGCAATTGTACTTCAGCATGAAGTTAATTCCTTTAGGAGGGGGAGAAAAAATTTGCAAGTGGAAAAAATTATTAGAACAATTCTATTTCCCTTTTATTTTGCTAACTACAAAAATGCACTTGGTTTGACTTCATTTCCCCTTTCTAATGTAATTTGTTATATTTTTAAATAGGTGATCCTGACCTGTTATCCAGTGAAGGAATAGCTGTAATTAGAGGAGTATTTCAAGAGGAACTAGGGAACCCATACAAAGAACAGTTACCTGGAGCAGGAGCACATTTATCAAAACAGTTGGGTCTATTTTCTGGATTTATAGAGTGCTTAAGTATTATTTTGTTTCCTGCAGTCAGAGAAATGACTGAATCACTTCTGTATGGCAAGCGGCAAATGATTACTTCGTGTTAGCTCGGGCTCAGTTGGTAGCCCTCTCTTCTGAATCAGAAGGCTGTGGGTTCAAATCCTGCTCCAAGACATGAGCATACAATCTAGGCCGGCACTTAATATGCAGCACTTTTGTCAGAGGTGCCACCTTTTGAATTGGATGTTAAGCTGAGGTCCCACCTACCTGTTCAGGTGGCTGTAAAAGATTGCATGGTACTATTTGAAGGGGAGTAGGGCGTTCTTTCTGACTGATGTTCCCGTCTCAACCGGCACCACTGAAAAAACTAATTTGCAAATATGCTGCTGCATTTGACGATCATGTTTCAGGTTTTTTGACCATTTTCTACAGAAAGGGGTTGGAAAAAAATATTTTAAATGTGTTTTAAAGCATAACATATTGCTGCATGTTTTTTTTTTAAGAAGGGTGATCTGAGATGGTAGATGTTAATGAGCTAGCCTTGATGTTGTTTCTTCATAGATTGTAAATAATAAGAAATTTGGTGACTTGTCTCTAATTGATGAATACCTCACACCTATTGTGTTGAAAGGTTTTTGATCTCTTTCTGCCTAACAGTCAGGAATAATGCAGAATGTCAATCATCTAAAAAGCAGTCTATCTTTTGTAATAGGCAGGCTCTGAAAAGGCAGGCTCAAAAAGGCAGAGAACTTAGTCAATTTGTGAAACAGATGACCCACTGAAGTGGGATAACATAGCTTGTGTGCACATTATTTTCATGTTATAACATGGAGAATAAGTTGTATCAATTTGGTCTGTGAATCTGATCATAACTATTGCTCTGTACATTCATCACCATACTGTGGAATAAATCAGCTCAGTGATTCAAACCAAGCTCGCCTCACCTAGTGTTGAGTCAATCTGGCTTCAGAGAGATTTAACAAATTAATATGCAAATGACACGGATATCCAGTTCAGGTCACATTGTTGCACCCCCAGGTCCTGATATAGGACAGTGTGAGTCAACTCCCATCAAAATAAGAAGCTCAGACCGCTTATGGGAGCGACTGACTGAGCTGAATCCAAGAAGGTATCTACAACAGACCTGAGTTTGTAACAATGTCATGACGGAGACAGCATTTTGAAACAAATCAATTGGCTGTGAAGCACTTTGGGGTGTCCTGGGGATGGGATATGATGCAAGTTCTTGTTTATACAAGTTTCTTTTCTTTTTTTGCCATCATTGCCCCTTCTAACCTTGCCCCCCCACCAAAAAAAAATTATGGGCTTGTTAAAACTTGCACGAAGGCATGAATTATGATCTGGATTTTCTCATGCATTTAAAAAGATATAGTTTTATGTATATACTGATATTTAAAATTGTTTTTAACAGGTCTAGCTCATCATCTTCTGTTCCTACCTGGGACGGAGATGGATCGGAATCCACCAATGAGCTTATCCGGCTTGGCGAATCTGCTTGTACGTACAGTCAAAGAAAGAGCACAGGTAATGATTGATAAATCTTTTCAGTAAGCGGCCGGTATTGTGGTCTGTGGTTACATTATCCCTTCTGTGTGTTTTATGTTAGAAATTTTATTACATTTAAAAAAAACAATTTCTCTGCTAGTTTCCATTATTTTTTTACTGAATCCTGCAATATAATATAGCTTTTAAAATTTGTTTTTGGTCTTAAAAACTGCTTTTCTTTCTTCTTGAGATCTACCTGGATTTCATCGGAATAGTGGCAAGCAATCAGAGCAAAAGGTGAAGACATCAACCCAAAGGAAAAATGGGATTTGCTCTTTTCCTGCTGGTTCCGTCACTGTATCTGACACTAAATGCGAAGAATTGCTGAAACCAGGAAGTAAGTAGGAAAATAATGTTTGTTTATAAATAGCAGTGCCATAATATATTTACTTATAAATAGGTGGGTGACAACTTTGATTTTGTTTTGTTTTTTAAAAAAAAATTCCTTTGCCTACGTGGAATCTCCTCTTAATTGTTTTCGCACAGTAGTTTGTTAATTTGAATCCCAAGGCATGGTTGCCTTGGATTTATTTTCCTCCCTTCAGGCTGACTGCTAGTCTTCTGAACAAAGGTAAGGATATTCTATCTCCAGGGGAATGAAGAATAAACTAAGCCTGACCTCATCCAGCTTAATTCAAGTCACCTGAGCTCAGAGTGGCATTGATGGCAATGGATCAAGTTCTTTGAAGCTGTACCAACAGCCTAAAGCAGGGTGACGTGTGTTGCACACAAGTTGCTCGTCTTTACTTTATCATTGAAGGAACAAACTTTTTATTTTCTCCACGATTAAATTGGTCAATTATTAAATGTATTTTAAAATATTTATTCCACATTGGCAGTAATTTCAAGGCCCCTAGTATTGGTAATTCCCACCTTTTTGAAAAGCAGAAATAGCTTGTACTTAGCAATTCAGAGCAGTAATGAATCTGATCATCTTCAAATTATGTCAGGAACAGAAGTAACAACCTATCTTTCTGGTAAAATTCCAGATGTCTTCATTACCAACGTGCAAGGGATGAGCTTGGAATGTCTGTTCCAGGCATTTTTTTTCTCTGATGCTACTGTGCTGTTGGCGGACTCGCGTGGGGATTTCGTGTGCTCTATCCATCACAGCAGGCATTCCTTATTGCCAACATTCCTCATTGCCAAAACCCCTTATGTGAACAACAACAATTTGCATTTATATAGTACTTTTAACGTATTGAAACACCCTATGGCACTTCACGGGTTAAAACATTGGTGATAATTAAGCCTGGTACAGGGCATTGCACTTGAATGGCTAGACCATCATGGAGGCTGGCATGATGCAAGCTGCCCTGTATAGGCCCTTCGCCATGCTGAAAATGTCCATCCTCTATCTGATGTGCGCACTTGAGATTGGGTGACTGTTGCCAAGGCCAAGTATAAGGCACCATGGCTCAGTACTTCATATTCTAATTATTTTCCCGGCAAATTTACCACTGGAGGATTGGGGAGCACAATGGTCTAACTTAAGGTGTTTGTCCCAAATATCGCCATTGCAGCGAATTCTAGGCCAACCTCTTTTGTACGGGACAAGTGTTTTACAAAAAAAAATAACTTTTTCTATTTTTTGAAGGGTCTGCTGACATCTTGGCTTCCAGAAATCATTCCACTGAATTAAACACTAATGCTCTGCTGCTTGGGGAACCCATTCGGCCTGCTATTCCCTTGCAGTCCCCTTACCACCCTGCAGAGTATAGGTCTACAATCCAAGGTGCACCACTGACCAATTATCAGCCTAGCTCCCATAGAGCAAATACAACATTAATGGCCAGTCAGAAAGACCAGCCCAGTTCCCATAGAAGGAGTCCGATTCTTGTAGGAGGGCAGAAAGTGGAAACTGCATCCACTGTCCATAATGTGAGTAGGCTGAAATTTTGAATGTACTTTTGAATGTTGGTCATTACATTTGCAACCCATGTTTATGGAGCCTGCTTTAAGCTTACTCTTCCTTGCACATCATGAGTAATTTGTGCTTCCACTGTAAAGGTATCTGTCACTGGATGTTTGGGTTAACCATGTTGACTTGTGCAACTTTTCATTTCCACATTAATGGTACAAATAAAAAGGAGAAAAAAAAACTGCAAATGCTGGAAATTTGAAATGAAAACTGAAATTAGCAGCCAGTCCCTCAGCATCTGTAAAAAGAATAAACAGATTAACGTCTGGTTGCAACACTTTCTGAAAGCTGAAAGATAAACAAGCATTTTAAGTAGGTTCTGGTGGTGAGGGAGAAGTGAAAGGCAAAAGAAGCAACAAATACTCCAATCACACAGGAAGTCAATGGTTTGAATGATCAGCAAACTGCTTACAGCGAAGCGGGGAGTTGTTAGATAGTCTAAAAGGTCATCTCAATGAGACAGTGAAAAGATGACATTAAAAGAAAATGCAGATAACTAAGATGGTGAAAAGGCAATGAGCCTAGAGAGCGGCAGTAGATTGCTTTCCTAATTGCAATGTAAACTGGACAAATTCAGCACTGCGTGACTCATGTGCACGTATGTCCACTGGAAGGCATTGTGCAAATATAAACACGCTGCTAAATGTTTAGCACTTTGGAAAATGAACTACTAAATGTAGCATTTTAATTTAATACTTGTTTGTTGACTGTTTTACATAAAGAGGAAGGAAGACTTCAAGAGGACATAGAGAGTCTGGTGAAATGGGAAAACACATGGCAGATGAAATTTAGTGCAGAGAAGTGTGATGTGATTCATTCTGGAAGAATAAGGAGAGGCAGTATAAACTAAATGGTACGATTTTAAACGGGGTGCAGCAACAGAGACCTGGGGGTGTAAATACGCAAATCTTTGAAGGTAGTAGGACAAGTTGAGAAGGCTGGTAAAAAGGCATACGGGATCCTTGGCTTTATAAATAGAGACATAGAGTACAAAAGCAAGGAAGTTATGCTAAACTTTTATAAAACACCGGTTAGGCTCCAGATGGAGATTGTGGCCAATTCTTGGCACCACACTTTAGGAAGGATGTCAAGGCCTTGAGAAGATGCAGAGGAGATTTACTAGAATGGTACTAGGGATGAAAGACTTCAGTTACATGGAGAGACTAGAGAAACTGGGGTTGTTCTCCTTAGAGCAGAGAAGGTTAAGGGGAGATTTGATAGGTTTTGATACAGTACATAAGGAGAAACTGTTTCCAGTGCCAGAAGGGTCGATAATCAGAGGACACAGATTTTAAAGTAATTGGCAAAAGAACCAGAGGCAACATGAGGAAAAAAAATTACACGGTGAGTTATTATGATCTGGAATCAATAATAACTTTCAAAAGGGAATTGGATAATACTTGAAGGGGAATAAATTGCAGGGCTATGGGGAAAGAGCAAGGGAGTAGGACTATTTGGATGGCTCTTTCAAAGACTGGCACGATGGGCCGAATGACCACCTTCTGTGCTGTATCATTCTATGATTCTAAGTTTGTGTTTGGATGAACATGGAAAAATGATGCATTTCTGAGATTGTTGGCTTCCAAGACTGCTATCTCTGTTCTTTCCTGGTGCTAATGTTTTAGTTAATGACTTTTAGATTGCCGCAGTTTGCAAGTGGAGCAAATGCTAAATGGTCTGTTTTTTTGTTTCCTCGATGTCTTGAAATTACCCTATTATCCCAAGTTTCCAGAGACTAGTGAAAAAATCCCTACAAAGATGACACTATCAAGGTTATCGCCAGGTGAGAATGCTTGATCCTTACATTCACGTGTGTGTATATGTCCAGCAGGTGATGGTGGTGGTGGTTATGATGATCATGAATGGGCTCCCATTCCCTATCCTGGGATACTAGCCCAGCTGTAGTGTTCTTCCCATTAATTTGACTGAGATGAGCTAACTTAGGATAAATTGGGACTTGTCTGTTTTGTATGGCTAAGTACCAGTTAGTAACTTAGCCATGGGTTGAGGAGGCCGGGGGGTGGTCTAAGTGATGCTTAATTGCACAAAATAGATTTTTTTTGAAATCTTAAATGCCTTGTTTCAATTAAAGTGTATTTATTACTTTTCTTGGTAGATTCCACAAAGGAAGGTGTACTTCAGGAGTCTGAATCTGCAGGACATGGCATAGAGAGGCATCAAGAATCACAGAGCAGTGCAGGAACAGCTACACCAGTTAGTATTACACCTTCTACAGTTTGGGGCCTTTTAACTTAAATTTTTACATCTCGGTACTTAGTTAAATATGTAGATGTGAACTTGCAACAAATGCACAGTGTAATATCAGCATGATATACTTTGACTCAGTGATTCAAGTGTTTGAATCCATTTAGTATGGCAGGATGGTGTAGCTTTAGGGATAGAATGCAAGTTTCAGGAAATAAGTTAGCTTGTACAAAGCACTGATTCACCCCCAACCTAGAGTACTGGACTCGTTCTGGGCTCTGTGCCACAAATAGGACATCATGGACTTGAAGAAACTACAAAGGACTAAGTTGATAAATGGGATTAGGTACCTGCACTATGGGGAAAGGCGAAGGTACTAAAAGATGTTTACACTGTGGGAAAGAGATTATTTTTGAGGTAATTTAAGATCTTAAATAAGGGAATGGATAAACTAGATCCCACAGCGATGTTCAATAACAACACAGGTTCTAGGACATGGGGACGTGAATTCAAGCTTAGGCGAGAAATGTTGATTACGCAGTTAAGATGTAACTTCTTCATGCAGAGGGTGGTAATTGAGGGGAGGCAGGGGAGTGGAGGATGTTAAGAATTTTATGAAGTTAATATGTTTTTGGGAGACTGGGCTGTTGGAGGGAATCCAAGGTAAATGATGTAGGACAGCCATGTCCTTTGGGACAGGTCTGATTGCTGGAACTAGTCTTTTCTGATCCTGTACATTCATATGCTCTTGAGAAAATTGAGATGTATTGTACTAGACCCAAAGGTCACAGCTGCCACTTACTTTGGATACCTTTCAATAGCCCTGTCTCCTGGGGGAGGTGGGTTTGCAGTGGGATTAGCTAAGGTATGCTTCATGAGGCATCATGAATAACTATGATCATCTGGAACATGCTTGATTGACTCAGTCAGGAGCAGGGGGAATTTCCCAATTTTTTTTTTTCTTGACATTGTTTTTTTTTGCCCTCCCCAGAACCCCGGAGTTATCATTACTCATACCTTAGTCTTTCCCCATAGTTCAGGGAAATCGCATTCATCAACTTAGTTGCCTTCTTTGTAGTTTCTTCAAGGCCAGGTTGTCCTATCTGTGGGAACAACACTAGTAGTCGGAGAGGCTAGTGCATCATCTAATGACGGGGTGAGCACTGATGAGCATGCTGGTCTTTTTTTGTCTTTTGTTTTGTCTGTTGATCATAATATAAAGACAATTGCTGTGGTCACTGGGAATTTAGAATCTTGGGTTCTGACTTTTTTCTGTAATCTTGCCATCTCCTGGCCTGACACCTTAGCTAAGAGATTGGGACTTATCCCAGACACCTGACCACTAGGAGGTGGAGGACCCTGTCCTGGCCTGTCTCTCCATTATGTTTAAAGCTGAAGAACTTGTGCTGCAACTATAGCCTAGTAAAATTGTGTTTAAGTGAATACTATTAAGATGTATTTTTCACCCTCTTCTACTGCAGAGTTCTGCAAATGTACAGAAACGCGTTGCATTCCAAACCCAGCCGGACATCCGATTTATGACCACAGAGAGTTCAACTGACCAGTGGGATGCAGATTTAGAGGAAGATGGGGAGACGAACCGGTGGGAGGCTTCAGCAACGCTAGACTCCAACCAGCATGACTTCAGGAGTGAAGATAGTTCCCTTTCAATGTATGTTTATGACTCACTGTATTTGTTAATTGCATTGCAAAGTATCTGGTAAAATGAGAGAAAGAACTTGTATTTACAAGACCTCCAGATGTCCCAAAGTGCTTCGCAGCCAAAATTTGAAGTGTAGTCACAGATGTAATGTAGGGAGATGTGGCAGCCAATTCACACACGCAGTGCACAAACAGCAATTTTCACCAGATAATCTGTTTTTGTGATGTTTGTTGAGGGATAGTGACACCAGGAGAACTCTCCTATTCAAGTAGTGGCCTGGAATCTTTTACCTCCACCTGAAAGGCAGCACCTTCAACAGTGCAGCAATACTGCACTGGAGTGTCAGCCTAAATTATGTGCCCAAGTCTCTGGACGGGGATTTGAACCCATGACCTTCTGACATGGAGGTGAGAGTGCTACTACTGAGCTATGGCGGACACTTCAAACAGTGCCATATCTTGGGCCTTTTTAACAATTTTAAAAAAAAATACAAGAGGTTGGGTGGGGTGGGGAAGAAAAACAAATGGCACCCTGGGTTGGAACCCTGTTTGTTTTTCACCTCTGCCACCAAATCCAGCCCAGATTGCAAAGATGAAACTCTTCTCCTTTTGATGGCGCTAAGGATACTAAGAGACATTGGGCTCAATATTAAACTTAAACTGCGGGTGAGTTGGTGGCAGGGGGGCTGTGAAAATTGCAAAAATGCAGAGCAGGTTCGGAAGCCAGCTCCAACCAGCCGACTTCCGAGTTCCCCACAGATGCACCTGTGTGTGTGCGCGTGCTTCCCGAATCCGGAAGTACTGCCGGCAATTAAAGCCGACGGGATGATTAGTTAAAGAACCAAATGTACCTCATTGAGGTGCTTTTACTTCTGACATATTAGGCAGTTAGAACGATTTTTAAACTGGGCAGCGTTCCCACAGCTTCTGATTCACGCCTGGTGAAACCAGGCTTGCAGGGCCTATATATATAAAATCCCCAGCATCTGAGGACTTTTTATTCATTCATGGGATGTGGGCATCGCTGGCAAGACCAGCATTTATTGCCCTTCAGAAGGTGGTGGTGAGCCGCTGCCTTGAACCGCTGCAGTCTGTGTGGTGAAGGTTCTCCCACGATGAAGGAACAATATATTTCCAAGTCGGGGTGGTGTGTGACTTGGAGGGGAACGGGCAGGTGGTGTTCCCATGCACCTGCACCCCTTGTCCTAGGTGGTAGAGGTCGCAGGTTTGAGAGGTGCTGTCAAAGAAGCCTTGGCGAGTTGCTGCAGTGCATCCTGTAGATGGTACACACTGCAGCCACGGTGCGCTGGTGGTGAAGGGAGTGAATGTTTAGGGTGGTGGATGGGGTACCAATCAAGCAGGCTGCTTTGTCCTGGATGGTGTCGAGCTGCTTGCGTGTTGTTGAAGCTGCACTCATCCGGGCAAGTGGAGAGTATTCCATCACACTCCTGACTCGTGCCTTGTAGATGTTGGAAAGGATTTGGGGAGTTAGGAGGTGAGTCACTTGCTGCAGAATACCCAGCCTCTAACCTGCTCTTTTAGCCACAGTATTTATGTGGCTGGTCCAGTTAAGTTTCTGGTCAATGGTGACCCCCAGGATGTTGATGGAGGGGGATTCGGCAATGGTAATGCCGTTGAATGTCTCCTGTTAGAGATGGTCATTGCCTGGCACTTGTCTGGCGCGAATGTTACTTGCCACTTATCAGCCCAAGCCTGGATGTTGTCCAGGTCTTGCTGCATGCAGGCACGGACTGCCTCATTATCTGAGGGGCTACAAATGGAACTGAATACTGTGCAATCATCAGCGAACATCCCCATTTCTGACCTTATGGTGGAGGGAAGGTCATTGATGAAGCAGCTGAAGATGGTTGGGCCTAGGACACTGCCAGGAACTCCTGCAGCAATGTCCTGGGGCTGAGATGATTGGCCTCCAACAACCACTACCATCTTCCTTTGTGCTAGGTACGACTCCAGCCACTGGAGAGTTTTCCCCCTGATTCCCATTGACTTCAATTTTACTAGGGCTGCTTGGTGCCACACTTGGTCAAATGCTGCCTTGATGTCGAGGGCAGTCACTCTCACCTCACCTCTGGAATTCAGCTCTTGTGTCCATGTTTGGACCAAGGCTGTAATGAGGTCTAGAGTCGAGTGGTCCTGGCGAAACTTAAACTAAGCATTGGTGTGCAGGTTATTGGTGAGTAAGTGCCGCTTGATAGCACTGTCGACGACACCTTCCATCACTTTGCTGATGATTGAGAGTAGATTGATGGGGCAGCAATTGGCTGGATTGGATTTGTCCTGCTTTTTGTGGACAGGACATACCTGGGCAATTTTCCACATTGGTGGGTAGATGCCTGTGTTGTAGCTGTACTGGAACAGTTTGACTAGAGGCATGGCTAGTTCTGGAGCACAAGTCTTCAGCACTACAGCCGGGATGTTGTCGGTGCCCATAGCCTTTGTTGTATCCAGTGCACTCAGCCTTTTCTTGATATCATGAGTGAATCAAATTGGCTGAAGACTGGCTTCTGTGATGGTGGGGATATTGGGAGGAGGCCGAGATGGATCATCTACTCGGCACTTCTGGCTGAAGATGGTTGTAAACGCTTCAGCCTTGTCTTTTGCACTCACGTGCTGGACTCTGCCATCATTGATGATGGGGATGTTCACAGAGCCTCCTCCTACCGTTAGTTGTTTAATTGTCCACCACCATTCACGGTTGGATGTGGCAGGACTGCAGAGCTTTGATCTGATCCGTTGGTTGTGGAATCGCTTAGCTCTGTCTATAGCGTGTTGCTTCTGCTGTTTAACATGCATGTAGTCCTGTGTTGTAGCTTCACCAGGTTGGCACCTCATTTTTAGGTATGCCTGGTGCTACTCCTGGCATGCTCTTCTTCACTCCACATTGAACCAGGGTTGATCTCCTGGCTTGTTGGTAATGGTAGAGTGAGGAATATGCCTGGCCATGAGGTTACAGATTGTGCTGGAATACAATTCTGCTACTGCTGATGGCCCACAGCGGCTCATGGATGCCCAGTTTTGATCTGCTAGATCTGTTCTGAATCTATCCCTTTTAGCATAGTGGTAGTGCCAACACAACATGTTGGATGGTGTCCTCAGTGTGAAGATGGGATATCGTCTCCACAAGGACTGTGCGGTGGTCACTCCTACCAATACTGTCATGGACAGATGCATCTGTGACAGGTAGATTGATGAGGACGAGGTCAAGTAGGTTTTTCCCTCGTGTTGGTTCACTCGCCACCTGTTGCAGGCTAAGTCTGGCAGCTATGTCCTTCAGGACTCTGCCAGCTCGGTCAGTAGTGGTGCTACCGAGCCACTCTTGATGATGGACATTGATGTCCCCTACCCAGAGTACATTCTGTGCCCTTGCTACCATCAGTGCTTCCTCCAAGTAGTGCACAACATGGAGGAGGACGGTAGGTGGTAATCAGCAGGAGGTTTCCTCGCCCATGTTTGACTTGATGCCATGAGATTTCATGAGGTCCGGATTCAATGTTGAGGACTCCCAGGGCCACTCCCTCCTGATTGTATATCACTGTATCGCCACCTCTGGTCGGTCTGTCCTGCCGGTCAGACAGGACATCCCCAGGGATGGTAATGTAAGAGTCTGGGACGTTGGCTGAAAGGTATGATTCTGTGAGTATGACTATGTCAGGCTGTTGCTTGACTAGTCTGTGGAACAGCTCTCCCAATTTTTGCACAAGTCCCCAGATGTTAGTGAGGAGGACTTTGCAGGGTCGACTGGGCTTGGCTTGCCTTTGTCATGTCCGGTGCCTATTGTTCTGACACCGGGTGGTCTGCCTGGTTTTATTCTTATTATGACTTCTTGTAGCAAGATTGTACAACTGAGTGGCTTGCTAGGCCTCGCTCTTTCTCTTTCTCCTCCCCACCACCCCCCTCGGCGTTGCAGCTCCTGTCGGCAGCCAGCCTGTCAACCAGGCTGGCTGCCAGGCGCAAAACCCGGAAAGAACTTTAATCACCATCAATTACATCTTGATTGTGTCGGAAAAGGTAAGTTTTTTTTAAATTCGGGTTTGCCACGCCCACCTCTTTCCCCCCCCCCCCCCCCCCACTCGCTGCCAACCCACCAACATTTCAAAATTGAGCCCATTGAGTTTGTGTCCTCCTCGGCCCAGTTCCTCTGTATGTACGCGCACACACGTGTGGCATAAAACTGGCCTTTTAATTTGGCCACTTGCTCTGAGGTTATATAGTGGGAGGGGTTGGTGGTGGGGGAAGAAATATACTGATGTATTGTAAGGGGACTCTTAATGTGGATGGGGTCAATAAAACAATCATTCCTCTACGTCCAACCTGGTCTTGATGGTGATACTCGATGCCAAAAGTAAAGAATTGTAGTAGTGCAGATACCCCAGCCTTAATGACTAGAAAATTCCCCAAAAAAGTCAGCCATTAAGCAGTAGGGGTCGATTTTAATGGTTAACATTGACCCCCCTAGGTTGTATTAAAATGCTACTGTCTCCAATCTTTTAAAGTAATCGGAACTTCTTCACTTTCTGTAGAAACCGTAAAAATCAAAGTAATGTAAGTGCTTCGTCGAGAGATGAACCTCTTTCTCGCCAAAGAGCACAGAATATTCTCGCAGAGGAGGAGCTGCATGAGGTGTCAGAAAAGCTGTCTCAAAAGCTGCATCAACTCGATTTGGTAAAGTTTGCATTTAAAAAGCTGTGTCTGAGGAATGTCACTTCTTGCAATTAGTGACTAATCAGTCAAAATTACTTTTGGATAGTTGACAAAAAATAATGGTCCTGTCGGTGAGTTCTGTCCTTTGAGTCAGGCCACTAGATGGAATGTTGCATAGCAGGAAGGCGGCACGAGTTTCTCCCATCCCACAGAAGCCCCACTTTCACTGTTGGTGCTGATTGTGACAGAGACAGTCCTGCCATTCTGATGGAAAAAGTGGGGAGTGCCAAACTAGAAATCATGTAAAGCTATTTTTTTTTGTTCAAAAAAATTTTGTCTGGATGATGGAATGGGTGATGTCTGATTCTGATATCCAGAGGTTTATGTATATCTGTCGTGTTTCAAAAGCTGAAATTGGCTAGACGTGATAGTACACAGTGCTGTAGACCAATTGACTGACTGGTCTTATCATTAACAGATGCTGAAACGATCTCTGGGTGACAAGTATGAAGTTCGTGATTTCAAGGAAGAAGATAAATTGTCACAACACAGTGACAGCATCACAGAATATCGAAGAGTCCAACATTTACCAGGTAATAAATGCTCCATTCATGAGAAAATCTCAAGCCTGTTAAATGACATTTTAAATAAACTCTTGGAGCAGGTCCAAGCCCGTTAGGGATATAGAATAGGTACTTGAGAGCCTCAGGCCCGGCAGTCGAGGGCTCAATCAATTGCTAAAGTGAATCTCATTTGTTCATTTCAAAATCTATTTCCAAAGAATTGTGACTGACGTTTATATATTGTAAATTTTGAGTGTGGAGTATTAATAGCAATATTCAGGGTGGGGAATGAGCTTGAAGGCTCACTGAATCTGACCACGTGAGTAATTGGAGTTAATGCACACAAATGAAATGCTCTGATTTGCTCAAGCTCCCTTGGATTATTAGCTATTTCTCCTGTCAACCATTTGGTTTCCTCCTCTCACTGGGTTCAGTAACTGCTCCAGGCTAGTTGATATCATCAGTACTCACTAAGCAAAGAAATTCCTGCACAAGGTTTCCATGTAAATCAGCTCGTGTGTGAACGGATTGCAGGGTGTCTGTGACGTGGTTGAGATTCTGTACCTTTCTGCGCTTGTTGGCCACTTGTTATTTCTGTTGCTAAGAAAATGTTTACTGAAATTATAGCCCTGTTTTCCTGTCTTTTGGAAAATGGGAGTGGGGTTCCTGGGAGTTCCTTGGGGTGCCAACTGTGGTGCTGGAGAGGGATGGGTGGGCACAAGTGGGAATGTAGCACAACTTACACAAAAAAAATTGAAAACCATTGATGTGAAGACCCTGGAATCATGGAAAGTTACGGCACAGAAGGAGGCCATTCGGCCTATCGTGTCCGTGTTGGACAAAAAAGAGCTATCCAGCTTAATCCCACTTTCCAGCACTTGGTCCGTAACCCTGTAGGTTACAGCACTTCAAGTGCTTGTCCATGTACTTTTTAAATGAGTTGAGGGTTTCTGCCTCTACCACCCTTTCAGGCAGTGAGTTCCAGACTCCCCACCACCCTCTGGGTGAAAAAAATTCTCCTCCCTCCCTTCTAATCCTTCTACCAATTACTTTAAATCTATGCTCCCTGTTCACTGACCCCTCTGCTAAGGGAAATAGGTCCTCCCTATCCACTCTATCTAGTCCTGTCATAATTTTATATACCTCAATTAAATCTTCCCTCAGCTTCCTTTGTTCCAAAGAAAACAACCCCAGCCTATCCAATCTTTTCTCATAGCTAAAATTCTCCAGCCCTGGCAACATCCTCGATAATTTCCTCTGTACCCTCTCCAATACAATCACATCCTTTCTGTAATGTGGTGACCAGAACTGTACGCAATACTCAAGCTGTGGCCTAACCAATGTTTTATACAGTTCTAGCATAACCTTCCTGCCCTTATATTCTGTGCCTCAGCTAATAAAGGAAAGTATCCCGTATGCCTTCTTAACCACCATATCTACCTGTCCTGCTATCTTCAGGGTTTTGTGGACATGCACTCCAAGGTCCCTTTGTTCCTCTATACCTCTCAGTATCCTCACATTTATTGTATACTCCCTTGCCTTGTTTGCCCTACCAAATGCATTACCCCTCACTTCTCTGGATTGAATTCCATTTGCCACTTTTCTGCCCACCTGACCAGTCCATTGATATCTTCCTGCAGTCTATAGCTTTCCTCCTCACTATCAACCACATGGCCAATTTTTGTATCATCTGCAAACTTCTTGATCAAACCCCTCACATTTAAGTCCAAATCATTAATATATACCGCAAAAAGCAAGGGACCTAGTACTGAGCCTTGCGGGACTCCACTGGAAACAGCCTTCCAGTCACAAAAACCTGTCAACCATTACCTTTTGCTTCCTGCCACTGAACCAATTTTAGATCCAACTAGCTGCTTTCCCCTTGATCCCATGGGCTTTTACTTTTTTGACCAGTCTGCCATGTGGGACCTTGTCAAAAGCCTTGCTAAAATCCACGTACACTACATCAAACACATTGCCCTCATCGACCATCCTTGTTACCTGCTTAAAAAATTCAATCAAGTTAGTCATACATGACCTTCTCTTAACAAATCCATGTTGACTGTCCTTGATTAACCCGTGCCTTTCTAAATGATGATTTATGCTGTCTCTCGGAATCAATTCCAATAATTTGCCCACCATCGAGGTTAGACTGACTGGCCTATAATTACTCAGTCTATCTCTTTCTCCTTTTTTTAAACAACGGAACAACATTAGCAGTCCTCCAATCCTCCGGCACCACGCCTGTAGCCAGGGAGGATTGGAAAATGATGGTCAGCTATTTCCTCCCTTGCTTCTCTTAACAGCCTGGGATACATTTCATCCGGGCCTGGTGATTTATCTACTTTCAAAGATGCTAATCCCTTAATACTTCCCCTCTCACTATGTTTATCGCATCCAATATTTCACATAATCTGCTGAGTGAATTTTAAAATGCTGCGATCCTAGTTTTCTGTTGCTAACCTGTGGCCAACTACCAACCCGGCTCAATGAGGTCCTCTACTGATGGCAGCCCAGTGCTTTAGAATTACAGCACAAAATAGTGCTTTGTAAATACAGTCCCCACTGCTTATAGCGGGTGCATTTGTGCGCTATACACAATGGCCAGTGTAACCTGATGGCAGAGATCTTGGTGGTGGCGGGCAGCGCAGAGCGGGATCGTGCTATCCCCACTATCTTCACCAACTCTTCAGGTTTAAAATCTACTGTTTGAAATAATCTACAAAGTACATCCGGTAGTGCAGACCTGCAGTGCCTGGATCTCTTGTAACGTTTAATCTAAAATCCAATACACTGAGAATCTCCTGACCAATACTATGCAATTCTAAAGGAAGTTTGAATTTGTATGGCAAAACCTAATCCTTTGGATGCAGGCAAATGGCAAAACCACCGTGCCTTGAAGAAAACACTTAATTCAACTTCTGATGTTTAGTACAGGTATTTGAATTTCAGAAACACCAAGTAGAATGAAATGTAATTAGGACTATCTGAATATTTGGAACTGGTGAATAAATACAGCTGTTTCTGCCTGAAATAAACAGAGCACTTAAGACGCTATAACCGGCAACTTGGGTAATGGTTATTGCTTTTTGCCTGTTTTAAACATGGATGTTTTAAGTGATGGGGACTGTACTGAAATAACAATGTTTTGACACTGACAATTCCTGAATTAGAACAATTTAATAAACATAAAATCTGGACTTTCATTCGTTGATTAAATATTCTGCCTGTTTGATTATAATTTAAAATTAATCATCTTAAAATAGTAATGTTTGAAAATACTAATGTTTTTTTCCCCCCAATTTAAAGCAACACCACATACCAGGAAGCCAGCCCGTGCACGCTCCCTTTCTCCATCACCACCTCGACGTACTCTACAGGCTGAGTTTGAAGATGCTCTCAACAAAGACTCAAAGGGACAAATGAGGAGAATTCGCAGAGAGCTGCAACAAGAAATGGACCTACAAAGGATGAAAGCAAAGGTAAGTTACAGTTAGCTCCAGAATCAGGCTAATTCTGAACCCAGCATACATTCTATTCAGTTTGTAGCACCTTGAATATAAATGCACCCTTAAAGAACCTTCTTGAAGGTCGGTGTGCCGCCCTGCTCATGGTGCAGCTTCAGAAAGCATCAAGCTGTACTACCAAGTTGCCTTCCAAACTAACATTTATAGTTAAAAAGTAAACAGTACTTTTATAAATAGGTAAATGCATTGGAATTTGCGCAATTTATATTGTGTTTTATACACAACATAACTGAACATTTTATACATTTACACAGTGACCCATGACATCATCCAGTGGACTGTCATTAGTTCCACATTGCAGTCACTTAACCCAGGCCGTAACTATTTGAATGTGAGACTCCTTTGCATTTTAATTGGTCTTCAAGTTTCACTTTTAAAGGTTTTATTTAACAGCAGGACTGTGAATCACCCGGACTTTGTGGGCTATAGTTTGGATATTTCTGCTCTATAGAGCCTGCTCTTGGTATATTCTATTTTTATTTCTAATGCGCACTGTTTTTACCAAAAAAATATGGAATAGACTTCAGTCCAGGAAGCTGTTGAAGCACAGTGGTTAGGCCATAGAACAATTTCTCCAAAGTCTCTGTGCTCCCAGCAGCCACCGGGGTCAATTCTTTGGGACATCCTTTCTTATTACAGTTGTCTCCAGTTGTACACTAATATGCTATCTAATTTTATATAGAATAAAACTAGTGGGTTGACTGCCCTTTTTTGATTCTATTTTTGTGTGTTCTAAAGCCTGCGGAATCTCCCATTCGGTCTACAGAGCCTTGTGGACTTGGTCAATGCTGTTTGCTGATTTGTGTCGGGAAAAATCTCAATGTGACCTACATCTTTTAACCAATTCGTTCCCATTTCACCGAGACATGTCAAAGCTTTCCTCTAGGGGAGTTGTCAATATTGGCTGTGAATAGCAATTACAATTCTGGTCTTGTAGCCAAGTGCTGTTAATAGTGACTTTTTCCCCCACAAATATTTGTTGATTTGTTTTTTTTTCTCCTGCAGGCAGTGAGTGATTGTTACAGAGAAGAGCTGGAGAATTACAAGACAAAAGAGAAAGCTAAAATTGGAAAAGAGAAAACAAAAGTCAAGAAAACAGTGAGTCATCAATCATGTGTGAAATATCTTAATTTATTTTTTAAAAATCAAATTGTGTTCAGTAAAGGCCATCAGTAACTATCAAGCCAGAAACTTATGAATAGAAAGAAAGACTTGCATTTATATAGCGCCTTTCATGACCTCAGGATGTCCCAAAGCGCTTTACAGCCAATGAAGTACTGCCACTGTTATGTAGGAAATGCGATAGCCAATTTGCCACAGCAACTCCCACAAACAGCAATGTGATAATGACCAGATAATCTGTTTTTAGTGACGTTGGTTGAGGGATAGATATTGGCCAGGACATCGGGGAGAACTCCCCTGCTCTTCTTCGAAATATTGTCATGGGATCTTTTCCGTTCACCTGAGGCCAGACGGAGCCTCGGTTTAACATCTCATCCAAAAGACGGCACCTTCGACAGTGCAGCACTCCCTCAATATTGGCACTGAACATTGGGGTTGGATAGAACCACAAGGTTAATTAATTTTGTATTAAATTCATAAAAATACCAAGTAATGAATGGCACCACTAACTCGTGCAGCACTTGACTCTCAATATTCGGTCAGTTTTTATTTCTGTTGCTATTTGTCCTTGTTGTGTACTTGACATCTGTTCTACATCTGTTATGAAGGAACAAGAATATAAAGAAAATATCTTCAAAGAAACTCCAAAAACCCCACAGCCAGCAAAAGTTTACTCTGCAAAAACCACACCACGAAAGCCAAGGCACAGTCCGTGGACACCGACAGGAGTTGCAAAGCCAAAGAAAGCAACACCAAGTAAGAATTCAAAGAAATAACTAGATTCTGCTGAGTGGAAAGTTGTGATTTTTGAGAGAAATGTGTTAAATTGTGGAACCACCAAGGATAATTGTACAGAACTACAACCATGAGCCAAAGTACATGGGATAAAATCCCCATTCGAACTTTACCCTAGTATTCGCTGTTGTAATTTTAAACTCTGTTTTTACTTGTTTCATTCTCTTGAGTTCAGAGGAGGGCTGGGCTATGGATGTCTGCACAGCCATCAACAACATGCACTTGTACAATTTCTTTAGCACAACAAAACCTACCCAGGTGGCTCATAAAAGGGAGGAGAGGTGAATGGTGAACGGGTACCGAGCAGGCGCTAAGGAAGGAGTCTGGGGAGGTGATCAAAGATGTGGCCAAACATTGGGCTTGGACAGAGATGAAGCAAGTTGGAAGGATTCAGGAATAGAATCCCAGAATGCTGGACCTTGATGGCAGAAGGCTCTGCCACTGATTGTGGAGCAGAGGGAAGGGAATGGGGAGCAGGGCGGTGGGGGTGGAAACAATGAGTTAGATTCAGAAGATGGAAGTGTGAGAGCTGGGACATAGAGGAGGGCTTGAGTCAGGCTTTTAAAACAGAGGGCTGTGAGAAGGATGGAACGCAGAAGAGGGGAGTTAGAAAATTAGCTTTAATTCAATCAAGATGACCCACTGAAATGGAACAATGTAGCCTGTTTTTTTATTTTTATATATTATTACGCAAAGGCAAGTTTTATTGATGGAAGTAAGTGAAATTGATCGTAACACTCCAGTGTCCACTATTATTCAACCTCACTTCCCCCACCAACAACAACTTGCATTTATAAAGTGCCTTTAACGTTGTATAAACATCCCATGGTCCTTCACAGGAGTGTTATCAGACAAAATTTGGCAATGACCCCAAATCACCGAGACTTTCTACTTCCACCTCAAAAAAGCATACATCTCTTCCTAACTTCCCCCCGCCCCCCCCACCCACTGCTGCTGAAATCCTCATCCACCCCTTTTGTCGCCTGCATACTTGACTTTTCCCACAGCAGCTACTTTCATCGTTGACAAAGAATCGACTAGCCCTGCCTGTCACCTCCTTGCCAGCCTCTTGAGCTCCACTCTACGTTAACTGCAACTCATCTGCTGCCTGCCCCCTAAGTCCGGCTCCAGTCCTCTTTAAGCCTTTTCTTTAACATCTTTTCAGCTCTGTACATTTAAGGGTCATTGGGCTGTCAGCAAAATATTTGACAAATTAACTTGATTTACATTAATAAAAACAGAAAATGCTGGAAATACTCAGCAGGTCAGGCAACATCTGTGGAGAAAGAAACAGTTAATGTTTCAGGTCGATGACCTTTCATCAGAACTGGAAGAAGTTGAAGATTTAACAGAGGAAAGGGGGTGGGGGGGAGGAGAGGAAAGAACAAAAGGGAAGGTCTATGATAGGGTGGAGGGCAGGAGTGATTAAATGACAAAAGGGATGATGGTGCAAGGCAAGGAGGGTGGTAATGGGACAAGTAAAGAAACAAAAGATGGGTCGAGAGGAGCTGTAAATGGCAACAGCAGAACCATTACCAGCTCATACTGTCCAAAAAAATGGGGACAGCAGTTATGATCTGAAGTTATTGAAATCAATGTTGAGTCTGGAAGGTTGTAAAGTGCCTACTCGAAAGATGAGGTGCTGTTCCTTGAGCTTCTGTTGAGCTTCATTGGAACAGTGAAGGAGACCGAGGACTGAGAGGTCTGAGTGGGAATGGGATGGAGAATTAAAATGGCAAGCGACCGGCAGGTCACGGTCATGCTTGCGGACTGGATGTAGGTGTTCAAGTAAAGGAATCCCCCAATCTGCGTTTGGTCTCCCCAATGTAGAGGAGAGTGCATCATGAGCAGTGAATACAGTATACTAAATTGAAAGAAGTACAAGTAAATCGCGGTTTCACTTGGAAGGAGTGTTTGGGGCCCTGGACGGTGGGAAGGGAGGAGGTGAAAGGGCAGGTGTTGCATCTCTTGCATTTGCACGGGAAGGGGATCAGGAGTTGGGGGTGATGGAAGAGTTGTCCAGGGTGTCGCAGAGGGAACGGTCCCTTTGAAATACTGAAAGAGGAGGGGAGGGGAAGATGTGTTTGGTGGAGGGATTGCGCTGGAGGTGGTGGAAATGGTGGAGGATGATACGTTGAATGTGGAGTCTGGTTGGGTGGAAGGTGAAGTCAAGGGAGACCCTCGTGCTTCTGGGAGGGAGGGGGGAAGGGTTGAAGGCAGAAGTGCGGGAAATGGGATGGACATGGTCGAGGGCCCTGTCAAGTACAGTGGGGGGAAAATCTTCGGTTGAGGAAAAAGGAAGACACTGGAAGCACTGGGGTGGAAATATTGTCTGTAACTGGAGGAAAGAAGTTTAATTCCAATGGGGGGAAAAACTGAAGGCGAGGTCAGGATCAAAAGTAATACAAGGTATGAGGGTTGAGTTTTTCTAAAAAAAAAGCTGCCGGGGCTGAGACTTTTTTTATTCGTTCATGGGATGTGGGCATCGCTGGCGAGGCAGGCATTTATTGCCCATCCCTAATTGCCCTTGAGAAGGTGGTGGTGAGCCGCCTTCTTGAACCGCTGCAGTCCGTGTGGTGAAGGTTCTCCCACAGTGCTGTTAGGAAGGGAGTTCCAGGATTTTGACCCAGCGACGATAAAGGAACGGCGATATATTTCCAAGTCGGGATGGTGTGTGACTTGGAGGGGAGCGTGGAGGTGGTGTTGTTCCCATGTGCCTGCTTCTGTTGTCCTTCTAGGTGGTAGTGGTCGCGGGTTTGGGAGGTGCTGTCGAAGAAGCCTTGGCGTGTTGCTGCAGTGCATCCTGTGGATGGTACACACTGTAGTCACTGTGCGCCGGTGGTGAAGGGAGTGAATGTTTAGGTGGTGGATGAGGTGCCAATCAAGCGGGCTGCTTTGTCCTGGGTAGTGTTGAGCTTCTTGAGTGTTGTTGGAACTGCACTCATCCAGGCAAGTGGAGAGTATTCCATCACACTCCTGACTTGTGCCTTGTAGATGGTGGAAAGGCTTTGGGGAGTCAGGAGGTGAGTCACTTGCCGCAGAATACCCAGCCTCTGACCTGCTCTTGTAGCCACAGTATTTATGTGGCTGGTCCAGTTAAGTTTCTGGTCAATGGTGACCCCCAGGATGTTGATGGTGGGGGATTTGGCAATGCTAATGCTGTTGAATGTCAAGGGGAGATGGTTAGACACTCTCTCTTGTTGGAGATGGTCATTGCCTGGTACTTGTCTGGCGCGAATGTTACTTGCCACTTATCAGCCCAAGCCTGGATGTTGTCCAGGTCTTGCTGCATGCGGGCTCGGACTGCTTCATCATTTGAGGGGGTGCGAATGGAACTGAACACTGTGCAATCATCAGCGAACATCCCCATTTCTGACCTTATGATGGAGGGAAGGTCATTGATGAAGCAGCTGAAGATGGTTGGGCCTAGGACACTGCCCTGAGGAACTCCTGCAGCAATGTCCTGGGGCTGAGATAATTGGCCTCCAACAATCACTACCATCTTCCTTTGTGCTAGGTATGACTCCAGCCACTGGAGAGTTTTCCCCCTGATTCCCATTGACTTCAATTTTACTAGGGTTCCTTGGTGCCACACTCGGTCAAATGCTGCCTTGATGTCAAGGGCAGTCACTCTCACCTCGCCTCTGGAATTCAGCTCTTTTGTCCATGTTTGGACCAAGGCTGTAATGACATCTGGCGCAGAGTGGTCCTGGCGGAACCCAGTTCAGTTTAATTTACTCAGTTGGGTGGGGGGGGATAACTTAAACTAGTTTGCTGTCTGGACATTACTTCAATCCTAGTATCTGGTCTTTTATAAACTGTTTAGATTAGTTGGTGGAGTGGTCGTCTTGTTTGTGAGCTTTTTTGGGTGTTTCATACCTCTGCAGTCAAAATCACTGTGTACTCCATGATCATGGTGGAGAATTAGTGACTGACATTACTACAGGTTTGTTCAGATAGAAATTCCATGGTCTGTATAATGTACACTGTTCAACTGTAGTCTATTCAAGGGGATTTAGTGTTGGAATAAAGTGTACTTATTGCTGCCCTCTGGTGATGGTACATTGTCATCAAGCAATTGGAGGCAATTGCTGGTTGCTGCCATCTAGTGCTTGGTTGATAAACTTCAGGACAGTCAAAAAGAACCTGCATTGCATCCAACATCGCATATTCCAGGCTGATACTCTGATTGAACTTCTGTCTTTAAACTTCAGGTTTGATTTCTACTATGTAATTGAATATAATCATAGAAAATTTACAGCACGGAAGGAGGCCATTTGGTCCATCGAGTCCGCGCCAGCTCTATGCTAGAGCAATCCAGCTAGTCCCACTCCCCACCCTACCCCAAAGCCCTGTAAATTTTTTCCTTTCAAGTACTCATCCAGTTCCCTTTTGAAGGCCATGATTGAATCTGCCTCCACCACCCCCTCGGGCAGTGCATTCCACATCCTAACCACTCGCTGTGTTTTTTTTTAAAAAAAGGTTTTCTTCATGTCATCTTTTGGTTCTTTTGCCAATCACTTTAATTCTATGTCCTCTGGTTCTTGACCTTTCCATCAATGGGGACAGTTTCTCTCTATCTACTCGTCTAGACCCTCCATTATTTTGAATACCTCTATCAAATCTCCTTGCAACCGTTTCTGTTCCAAGGAGAACAACCCCAGCTTCTCCAGTCTATCCACGTAATTTAAGTCCCTCATCCCTGGAATCATTCTAGTAAATCTCTTCTCCACCCTCTCTAAGGCCTTCACATCCTTCCTAAAGTGTGGTGCCCAGAACTGGACACAATTCTCCAGTTGTAGCTGAACCAGTGTTTTATAAAGGTTCATCATGACTTCCTTGCTTTTGTACTATGCCTCTATTTATAAAGCTCAGGATCCCGTTTGCTTTTTAACCACTTTCTCAACCTACCCTGCCACCTTCAACGATTTGTGCACATATACCCCCAGATATCTCTGTTCCTGTACCCCTTTTAGAGTTGTGCCCTCTAGTTTATATAATGCTTGAACTGGGTTTTTTTTCTGTGATCTATTGGGATTTGTTCTATAGTCAAGGCCATTTAAGTGTGTCTTTTGGGTTTTTATCTTGCAGTGAAGATACAAGATAATGACCTCCTACCTTTACTATTGGAAGAGTTCCCTTATCTGCCGGTATCTCCGCACACTATGAATAGGATGTGGAAGCAACAGTTCAAGCAGATAGAACAGTTAACCAAGTCTGGTGCTGAACAGGATCGGAACCAAGCCAAGCTTCAGTCAGCAGTGAGTTGCAACTCCTACCTCACTCCGTTCAGGAGCACTGGCCAAATTTACATTATTTTATTGTTCGACGTGCTCCAGATGTTTTTTTTGTTTGTATCTGATGGGTGCGCCACAGGCTGGGCCAACACTGTGTGTGTGTGTGGTAATACTGGCTTTTATTTTTATTGTTGTTAAAACATCATATTCAGCTGCTGGGACACCAGCTGACCATACAGAGTAAACTCGCAAGTCACCTCACCCCAGTCAGGGCTGAAGCTCCATTGCTAACTACTTTTATTTTCTCGTCAGATTGAAGATGCCCAGAAAAAGCATGATCTCCTGGTTGATATAATTAAGAAGGAACAGGATCACAATCAGCGTCTGGTGAGGCTTGATAAAGGGTGAAATCGGGAGTGTATTTTTTTTCTCTTGGTTTTTAATTTAAATGCCATATTTTATAAAATCTCTTTCTATGTCCATTTATTTTTCACTGTTCGCACAAATACTTTGCCTTTTGTAGATGAACCCGTGATCTGCTGCTCCTGCACTATGTGGGCAGTCATGGTCACTACCAGTGTCCCTGGCGACCACGCGTGCAGGAAGTGTGTCCAGCTGCAGCTACTGGCTAACCGTCTTTTGGAGCTGGAGCTGCGGGTGGATTCACTGTGGAGTATTCGCGATAGTGAGATTATCGTGGATAGCACGTTCAGTGAGGTGGTCACACCGTAGGTAAAGATTACGCAGGCAGAAAGGAAATGGGTGACTGCCAGGCAGAGTAAAAGGACTAGGCAGATAGAGCAGGAGTCCCCTGGCGCTATCTCCCTCTCAAACATTATTTCGCTTTGGATATTGTTGGGGGAGATGGCTTATCAGGGGAAAGCAGCAAGAGCCAAGACCGTGGCACCACAAGTGGCTCAGCTGCACAGGAGGGGAGGAAAAAGAATGGGAGAGCAATAGTGATAGGGGATTCCATCGTAAGGGGAACAGATAGGCGTTTCTGCGGCCGCAGATGTGACTCCAGGATGGTATGTTGCCTCCCTGGTGCTAGGGTCAAGGGTGTCACTGAGCGGCTGCAGGACATTCTGAAGGGGGAGGGTGAACAGCCAGAGGTCGTGGTCCATATCAGTACCAACGACGTCGGTAAAAAGAGGGATGAGGTCCTGCAAGCAGAATATAGGGAGTTAGGAAATAAATTAAAAAGCAGGACCTCCTAAGGGAGTAATCTCAGGATTACTCCCAGTGCCACGTGCGAGCGAGAGCAGAAATAGGAGAATAGACCAGATGAATGCGTGGCTTGAGAGATGGTGTAGGAGGGAGGGGTTTAAATTCCTGAGGCATTGGGACCGATTCTGGGAAAGGCAGGACCTGTACAAGCTGGATGGGTTGCACCCAAGCAGAACCTGGACCAATATCCTCAATAGTTCTGTTGGGGAGGGTTTAAACTAGTATGGCAGGGGGATGGGAACTAAAGGGCAGGTACAGCGAGGACAAATTCAGACCAGGAAACGGGAAGTAGAAAAGCAGTTAGTGACGTAGTTAGCAACTCAGAAAGGCAAAAGAAGCAAAGGTTAAATAGTGTTCAGCACAGGAATTTGACTGGGTTAAAGGGAATATACTTCAATGTAAGGAGTATTACAAACAAAACAGATGAGCTAAGGGCACAGATAGACACATGGCAGCATGATATCGTTGCTATAACGGAAACCTGGCTTAGAGGGGGATAATTGGCAGCTCAGTATCCCTGGATATAGAGTTTTCAGGCAGGATAGAGTGAGTGATAAAGGAGGGGGGGTAGCATTATTGGTTAAAGAATTAGTTACAGTTGTGAGAAGGGATGATATGCTAAATGGATCATCAATCGAGGCCATATGGGTTGAGCTAAGAAATAAAAAAGGGGCAGTCAGACTACTAGGAGTGTACTATAGACCCCCGAATAGCGAAAGGGAGATAGAAGAACAAATATGTAGGCAAATTTCTGAGGGCAATAACAGTAGGGGACTTCAACTACCCTAACATCAACTGGGATTCAAACAGTGTGAGGGGCACAGAGGGTGCAAAATTCTTGATCTGTGTCCAGGAGAACTTTTTAGCCAGTATGTGACCAGCCCAACAAGAGGGGATGCAATTCTAGATTTAGTCCTTGGAAATGAAGATGGGCAAGTAGGTGAAGTGACAGTGGGTGACCATATCGGGGATAGTGACCACAATTCAGTTAGTTTTAGGATTATTATGGAAAAGGACAGAGTTAAATCAGGAGTAAATGTTTTAAATTGGGGGAAGGCAAATATTACAGAACTAAGAAGTGATTTGGCAGAAGTGGACTGGACACAACTACTTGAGGAGAAATCAGTGGCAAGCCAGTGGGAGGGACGAAAAAGTGAAATTCTACGGGTACAATGCAGACATGTCCCTCAAAGAAAAAGGGTGGCACTGCCAAATTTAGAACCCCCTGGTTGTCTAGAAGTATACAGGGCAAGATAAAGCAGAAAACGAAAGCTTATAACTGTCACAGAAATCTAAATACTGCAGAAAGCCTAGAGGAGTAGAGAAAGTACAGGGATGACGTAAAAAAGGAAATAAGGAAAGCAAAGAGAGGGCATGAAAAAATATTAGCTAGTAAGATTAAAGAAAACCCAAAGATGTTTTATCAGTACATTAAGAACAAGTGGATAGCTAAGGAAAAGGTGGGACCTATCAGGGATGATAAGGGTAAATTGTGTGTAGAAACAGAGGATGTGGGTAGGGTTTTAAATGAATATTTTGTCTCTGTATTCACAAAGGAAAGGGATGATCCGGACATAGTAGTTCAAGAGGAGAGGTGTGAAATATTGGATAAGATAAACATAACGAGAGGGGAAGTACTAGAGGGACTGGAATCCTTGAAAGTTAAGTCACCAGGACCGGATGGATTGTTTCCTAGGCTATTGAAGGAAGCCAGGGAGGAAATAGCGGATGCTCTGAGGATCATTTTCCAATCCTCACTAGATACAGGGGAGGTACCAGAGGACTGGAAGACTGCAAACGTAATACCATTGTTTAAAAAGAGTAGGAGGAAAAGGCCGAACAATTATAGGCCGGTCAGTCTTACCTCGATGGTGGGCAAACTATTAGAATCAATACTGAGAGAGAGGATAAACTGTCACTTGGAAAGGCATGGTTTAATCAGGGATAGTCAACATTGATTTGTTCAGGGAAGGTCATGCCTTACAAATCTGATTGAATTCTTTGAGGAAGTGACAAGGAGGATTGATGAGGGTAGTGCAGTGGATGTTGGCTACATGGATTTTAGTAAGGCATTTGACAAGGTCCCACATGGCAGACTGGTCAGAAAGGTAAAAGTCCATAGGATACAGGGAAATGTGGCGAATTGGATCCAAAATTGGCTTAGTAACAGGAAACAAAAGGTAAAAGTCGATGGATGTTTTTGTGAATGGAAATCCGTTTCCAGTGGTGTGCCACAGGGCTCAGTGTTGGGTCCTTTGCGGTTTGTAGTATGTATTAATGATTTGGACTTGAATGTAGGGGGCATGATTGGCAAATTTGCAGATGACACAAAAATTGGCCGTGTAGTTGATAGTCAAGAGGATAGCTGTAGACTCCAAGAGGATAGCTGTAGACTCCAAGAAGATATCAATGGGTTGGTGGAGTGGGCAGAAAAGTGGTAAATGGAGTTCAACCCAGAGAAGTGTGAGGTAATGAACTTAGGGAGGGCAAACAGTAAAAGGGAATACGCAGTAAACGGGAATATACTGAGAGGAGTAGAGGAAGTGAGAGACCTTGGAGTGTATGTGCACAGGTCCCTGAAGGTGGCAGTACAGGTAGATAAGGTTGTGAAGAAGGCATACGGAATGCTCTGTTATTGGCTGAGGTATAGAATACAAAAGCAGGGATGTAATGATTGAACTGTATAAAATGCTGGTAAGGCCACAGCTGGAGTATTGTGCGCAGTTCTGATCACCACATTAGAGGAAGGACATAATTGCTCTGGAGAGAGTGCAGAGATTTACAAGAATGTTGCCAGGGCTCGAAAATTGCAGCTACGAGGAGAGATTGAATAGGCTGGGGTTGTTTTCCTAGGAGCAAAGGAGGCTAGGGGAGACTTGATTGAGGTGTACAAAATTATGAGGGGCCCAGATAGAGTAGACAGGAAGTACCTGTTTCCCCTAGCGGAGAGTTCAAGAACTAGAGGACATAGATTTAAACTGATTGGCGGAAGGATTAGAGGGGACGTGAGGAAAAACTTTTTTACCCAGAGGGTGGTGGGTGTGTGGAATTCGCTGCCCGATTTGGTGGTAGAGACAAGGACCCTCAACTCTTTTTAAAAAGTACCTGGACTTGCACCTAAAGAGCTGTAAGCTGCAGGGCTATGGACTGGGTGCTGGATGGTGGGATTAGAATGGGCACCTGGTTGTTCTTCGAGGTGGCATGGACATAATGGGCCAAATGGCCCCCTTCTGTGCTGTATGGTTCTATGAAAAACCTGATGGACACTTTTTTAAAAAAAAACTGGGTCAGCTGTTTGCTCTCCATAAAACTCTAGAAAGAATCCATTAAATCTGTACTAGCTGCCTCACTGGGAGCGATCTACTCTAATTCAATTTCCCTGTAACTTATTATGTATGGCTTCTGGAGCAGACATTTATGTTTTCCTCATAAATGTCTGCTCCAGTAGCTCCTTGTGGTACTGCTGCTTGCATGAAAATAATCCCTTCCAACCTCCTCCTTTTCTGCTTCACCTTCAGAAAGAGTTTAAGGAACGAATACGGCAACAGAAGTCTGCCCAGAACAAGATGAAGGAGCAAAGGCAGCAAATTGCTCGTTCGAAGAAGTACTACAATGACTACCACGTTCAACTGCGTGCAAAAATGATGCGAGCAAGGACTCGAGAAGAAAGGGTGAGGATGAATTAACTTGTGTTTGAATTGTGTTAGCAGGAGAAGAACTGCATCTGCACCTCTCATACTTTGAGGTGCATTTACAGTGCAACAGCAGTGCTGATGTGAAGCAGTTCATTTTGCAATGATGCTTTTGTCATGTTGGTGGAAAGCAGATTCTGACCATACTCCGGAGCAAAATGGAGAGACTCATGTCTGCAGGGAGCTTTGCTCCAGAGTCCAGTTGCACTGATACTACTGTTTTTGTAGTGTTATTGCATTCTATGGTTGTGTATTTGCACCCTAAGGGTGTGTGTCTTTCAGGCCAATCTATCTGCAACGCCATAATTTTTTATAACAGCCTCTCTCCGCAATGGCCCACTTTCTGGCACTGCCCTCATTTGGTTCCACTCTTGTCTGTCTCCACATAGCGACAGATTTCCTTAAGTTGCTTCTCCTTCCAACCCTGTACGGCCAACTTTGATATATTCCAAGAATCCTTCTTTAGGATCCCCTGCTATTCTACTCTAAGTATTGCCCCACACCCTATCCATCACCAAGTCCACCTGCTTCTACCTACGTAACACTGGATATGTCCATCTGTTCTTTTTCCTCCCCACACTTTGCCACTCACATCCTTGCTGGGCTCCTGATCTCCTTTCTACTCAAACACCAACTCCTCAAAAGCGCCACTGTCTCCCACCTGGGACTTTTGCTATATTTAAGGCACTAAAAAGTACATAATGCTATTAATAATGTGACCACATTATAGTTATGACTGGCTCATCTGAAGTGTTCTAAAGTGTCAAACCAAAAAGTGCTGATGCAGGTTATGCTTCTCATTGGACACCAACAGTACAATTGTTCTCCAGTGAGAACTCATTTTTTAAAAAAACACCTTGGTGACCAGCATTTTTAATGTAGATAAGTTACTGCAAATGTTTGTGTATTAGTAAGCAGTCTAATTAGTGACTAGTTATTTTCTTAATCCAAAGATTTTCAAAAACCTGTTTGAGGAGGGTCTGGAGATTCAGAAGCAGAGATTGCGTGAATTGAAGACTTATGCCAAAGAGAAACGAGAGGAGCACAAGAAACGACAAAAGGAAGAGCTACAATCTATGGAGAATTACTATCGAGATCAGGTATTGGAATAGAGATGGGGACCTTGTACTAATCTAGTCTCTATTCTGGTAACATTCTGCTACATATAGAAAACTATTGTATGTGCCCAACATGAAAGAATAACCTTGCATTTATAGAGTGCCTTTCATGAGCTGACTCCCCAAAGCACTTCACAGGCAACCAAGTACTTTTGAAGCGTAGTCACAGTAAGGTCCCACAATCAGCAATGAGATATTTGACCAGATAATCTGTTTGTGATGTTGGTTGAGGGATAAATATTGGCCAGGATACTGAGAGAACTCACCTGCTTTTCTTTGAATAATGCCATGGGATCTTTTACGTCCACCTGAGGGGGCAGACGGGGCCTTGAGTTAATCTCATCTGAAAGGCTGCACTTCCCAACAGTCCAGCCCTCCCTCAGTACTGCACTAAAGTGTCAGCCTAGATTACATGCTCAAGTCTGAGTCAGAAGGTCTTGGGTTCAAGCCCCATTCCAAATTTGAGAGTGCTACCACTCCACCAAGGCTGATTCAATTAGCAGATTCCATGCCAGTAGCGTGGGTCTGATCTCTGTCCTTTTAGTGATTTCACACCACCTTTCCCTGAAGGTAAGAAAACTGGACAGAGAATCAACTAATTTCTTCCACATCTCCATTCATATACCCACTGGTCAGTTTGGGAAACACTGGAACAGTCTGATTTTTTGGCCATGAACTAAGTGGGTGTGGCACTATAGAAATATGAGGGAAAGGGAGAAGAGTCCTTTGATAGTGATTTACCATAACTTACCTGCCCTTAGAGTATTGTACCAGTAATTGGAATTATTTTTTTGACTCTGATTTTCAGGCTGATGTGAAACTATATATTCATGAAGTTGTTCATAATATAAGCCTTTACAAAGGTGAAGATTTTCTCTCTCTGCTAGAATTGTAATACTGTTCTATAGGTTTACAGTGTAATCTCTTTGGGAAATTGTGTACACTAGGTGTAATATTTTATAACTGGCAATGATCAGGGCATCTCCTGAAAATAGATGTGTTCAGAATTTGAGCAAGTTCATTATTAGCCAACTGAAAAATTTTTTTTTTGTTTAAATCTAGTTTTTAATGTTGGCTGAAACTCTAGCACAGGAGCGGCAAAAAGTTCAAATCCGAGAATCTGCACAAAACAAGGTAATTTATTTTTCTTCTACTCTGACCGATCTTAACTAACCCAAACTATGTGTATCCTGAAGGAATCTGATAAAATATGCCACAATACAGAAAGTACATTTACAAACTCAAGCCATCCACTCCATGATGCAGAGCAGTTGGTATCCTTCCAACAACCTTGCATTTCTCCTTGTAAGTTGTATTGGTGAGGTGAAGAATCCCCAGCTGCGGGAACAGACGATGACTTTTCTATAAACTCTCTCAGGGCAAGTTATAGAAAATTTATTTCAAGCTCCTTTTTATTGCTATTTACAATATATATCAATGATTTGGATGAGGGAACCAAATGTAATATTTCCAAGTTTGCTGATGACACAAAACTAGGTGGGATCGTGAGATGTGAGGAGGATGCAAAGAGGCTTCAAGGCGATTTAGACAAGTTGAGTGAATGGGCAAATACATGGCAGATGCAGTAAAATGTGGATAAATGTGAAGTTATCCACTTCGGAAGGGAAAAACAAAGGCAGAGTATTATTGGAATGTTGATGTACAAAGGGACCTGGGTGTCCTTGTACACCAGTTACTGAAAACAAATATGCAGGTGCAGCAAGCAGTTAGGAAGGCAAATGGTATGTTGGCCTTCATTGCAAGAGGATTTGAGTACAGGAGCAAGGATGTCTTACTGCAGTTATACAGAGCCTTGGTGAGATCATACCTGGAGTATTGTGTGGGGTTTTGGTCTCCTTACTTAATAAAGGATATACTTGCCATAGAGGGGGTGCAGCAAAGGTTCACCAGACTGACTCCTGGGATGGCAGGACTGTCATATGAGGAGAGATTGGGTCAACTAGGTCTGTATTCACTAGACTTTAGAAGAATGAGGGTGGAATCTCATTGAAACATAAAATTCTGACAGGGCTAGGCAATCTGGATGCAGGAAGGATGTTTTCCCCTGGCTGGGGTGGTGCAGAACAAGGGATCACAGTCTCAGGATACAGGATAGGACATTTAGGACTGAGACGAGAAATTTCTTCACTGAGGGTGGTGAACCTGTGGAATTCTCTCCCACAGAAGGCTGTGGAGGCCAAGTCACTGACTTGTATTTAAGAAGGAGCTAGATATATTTCTAGACACAAAAGGCATCAAGGGGTATGGGGAGAGAGCGGGAATATGGTATTGAGATAGAGAATCAGCCATGATCACATTGAATAGCGGAGCAGGCTCGATTGGCCTACTACTCCTCCTATTTTCTATGTTTACTCTAACCCAGTTAGAGTGCATCTATTTAAGAAATCTGATGGATAAATGGGAACTGTTACTGCAAGATCCCTTTAAAGATGGGTTTGTGAAAGTAAACTCTGTGTAAAGGTTGTTTAGAGGTGTGAAAGGAATGGTTGACAATATGTTGAGTTGTCCAATATTTCATTACTCTGGAGGTTTCCGCCTCTGCTTTGTTGCAATAACAACTTTGAGGTTGAGCTGTAAACGTCACAACAGCCAGAGTGACTTTCATTTTTAAAATGGTTCGCTCCATTATCATAGTTCACATGCTCTCTTTTAGACAAGCAGGAGTGTTAAATCTTAATTAGATAATCTAATACAATGTTTGAATCACTTTGCCATAACAACCTAGCCCCTGAAACAGGTTACAGCTGTAAGAGTAGAGGAGAATTTCAGATGAAAATTAGCATCCCGTACTGTAGTTTTGAGGGGGCTGGTTACTTTTAAGTTGCTTATGCTGTTTAAATCTTTACAGGCACTCCAAAAATTTAAGAATGAACTACGTGCAAAAATGGAGAAGGAGATCCACGAACTTCAGGAAATGATTATTCGGGATGACGATGATGTGTACTTCAGAGAACTGGAGGCTGAAAAGGTACAACGCCAACTCCAGATGGCTTCATTCCACTACAGCAAAACCCCATCATTATAAATATTCACTATTGTGAAGAAAGAGTTCCATTGCACCTTTTTTTAAAAAGGGCTTAAGTAACCAAAGCACAACAGTACTTTCCTAAAACCTTAAAGGCTTTTGTTGTTCAAGCCAGGCAGAGAAATGGGACAAACATATATAGTCGGTGCCAGACTAGTCTTTTAATAAACCTTTTGAACAAAATTTAACTAGGAACAGATTATATAATAATTCAGACTGCTGCTATTACTGGTGGTCTGTAGCCTCAATATCACTGCATTCTATGATGATTTTTTACTTGTGTACTATGCTGGTTCCTGAGATTTGTTTGATTATGAATACTACTTTAATAATTGCTACCAGGGTGTTATGCTGGACCAATGTGCAGATCTTTCTACAATATGTCAGGTAACACTGGCTGGTTTTCTTTCATGTTAAAATAATCTAATGTTTTTTGTTGTATGAAAATCCTCAGCACCCAGCATGTATGTATGCATAAATGTCCACAAGATGGTTTGACACTAATAATGCTCATTTATTCCAAAAATTACTTTGTACATTTTTATCCTGTACAGTGGATAACTGTGTACATACAAATTTACTAGCATATGTTGAAGGGCCATTGTGTTAACAATTTAACTTTTCTACATGATCATGTTTTTGAAACTAATTTATTAAAAAAAAATTTCTAAAAATTGTGTTTCCAAGCAAACTCTTGTTGTGATCTTTCAGGTAGTCTGGGTTTTAGGCTTACTGTTACCCAGCAGTACTTGCATCATATTTACTAGGGATATTGTATTCATTCCAAGGTGAGCTAATATGAAAAGATCAATATTGCTCAGCCATTCAATTCATGAGGTTTATGGGACTGTGTAAAGCTACACCACATTCAGATCTTAATGGGTGCTTGCTGTTGAACAGAGGGGGCTAAGCTTTTTGTAATGGGCTATAAGAGGTGTGTACAAGAGAGCCTCAAAAGGTTTACATTCATGTTCTTATCAATTGCATCTATCTCAAACTATTGATCCTAACTTAATTGAGGTAGAAAAAAATGGACCATCCCTATTTGAATCTTGGCTGCCTGTTTTGAGGAAGTGGAACTAGAACTAGCCATTCCTTCACATCTGAAGCCCAGACTCAAGTCTCTGCAGGGGTATACTGATGACAAGCTAGGCATCATTGATTTGCATCCTGATGTTTTTGCAGTACCTCCAAGAATTGATTTCAGTGTTCTGGCTTAATTGAGCCATGAGCATTAAAAGCATCCCTTTCTAAACAACCGCCATTCAATCAGCACTGCCCCTAGGCTTCAAAAGCCACAGTCCAGCCCCACTTAATGCAGTGTTTGTTTCAGTGTTTAGACAGTTCTTTATTTCACAGCAAGAATGACTGTTGTGGTTGGCTCTGCCTATGTTCACCCGAGTCAGAAGGTTGTGTGTTTCGAGTCCCATAGAATCTAGGCAAACACTTCATTCCAGTACTGAGGGAGAGCTGCATTGTTGGAGGTACTGTCTTAGAAGCCTACCTGCCTATTTAGGTGGATGTAAAAGATCCCACAGCACTATTTGAAGAGGAGCAGGGATGTTCTCTTGGCCAACATTTATCAACACCAGTTTTGGAGGGGTATGGAGGAGTATTAAGACATCTAGTACAACAGCAGTAGGAATCACTGGTTGTTGAGACACCGATCCGACATCAACCATCTCACCTGTGAAAATGGTGACCTAGGATACTTCTAGAACCCAGCTGCCCAAAGTGTCAAACATGGCAGCTACAGCTACATTATAAGAGAAGGAACAAACTGAAATTATGCCTACAGTCAGCAAGAACTTGGCTGTGGCCAGAGGAAGGGTGTCACATACAAATTTACTTAATTACTGTGCTATGCCTCACGATAACCATTAGAAAGTTGTTTGACAGTTAAAATAAAATCTAGTGATGCTCACCTTTACACACGGGTTGTTATCATTCCTTTTACAGTTAAAAAGGTGGATTAAACTCAGCTTTTGCTCTAAGAAATCTAAGGGACACTTGCTTACATTTTCAGGCCAAAATACAATTTTTGTTTTATCATTTTTTTTAAAAAAAGAGCACCAGAAGCAAAGCATAAGACCAACCAGAGCTTGCAGAGGAACCCACTCTGTTAATCTGGAAAATAAAATTTGCAAACACAAAACCTGAATTCAATGGTAACTATACAGGTATAACAATTAATTATAAAAGTAAACCAGCTAAATTTAGTGCTGTGGGGAGGTAAAGGGATGACATCAAGGACAGGACATGGAAGATGCAAGACTTCTTCAATCTAGTGCTTAATATACTAAACAAAAACCAAGTGTTCAATATATTTCACATTCCATGCATAAATTCTACCACCATCATAATTTTAAGAGGAACTATTGCAAAATAGTCACTTTGACAGCAAAATCACAGCTACAATTTCTAGTGTTTGGATTGTCCTACAAACCTACATGGTGCAGATTTACCAAGAAAGTGGCTGCGGCTGTGATGGAATGCTATTTTTATAACATCCTGCCAGATGCTTGCTGCAACACTTTCCCCCTCCCCCATACCTACCATGCAAGTGTCCATTTGGATATTGAAGAATCTATTCGAAAAAGACTGGGGGCTAACAACATGCATGCCAGTTAACGCTCAAAAGAGTGTTTTCTGGTGCCATTTATTTCTACCTCTGCACTGGCTAAGATCAGTCAACTTAGCACAGATCAAACCTAGGACCCTTTTCCAATTTGTAGGACTCACTACCTAATGAACTAATGAATTCACATTGGGTACAGATTAAACCGAAGGAATTAAGTTTCAGGACCAAACAGTAATTGGATGTCAGCTTTTAAATACTGGTTTAATGACTTGAAATGGTTAAGCCGTTAATAAAGAGAAGGCAAACATAAAAGTGAACTGTTTATGCTGTGAGGGTGCAAACAGCATACACTTTATTGCTCATTCTGCATGGGTACATACGCAAAAGTTTGTTTCCATACAGTTTTTGTTTTTTTTTAATTATTAAAGCCCATGTAACAGCGGGGGTGAAATACAATGTGTTAACGACGCTAAAACACTCTGTAATAAATACAAATAAAATGGAAATGAGAAAAACCTAAAAACAAAATAAAATATGGTGTTTTTAGAACTGGGAAGTAAAGCCAAGGGGTTAATTGTAAACTCATTACATCTATATATAAAAAAAAGATTTTAACAACTGGTAGACAATATTCTATTAACCAATAAGTGTTACATACAGTGAATTGCTCCTGTCTGCTATAACGTATTATTGGGTTTTTACAGCATATTTCAAGTCTGAAGCGATGGGAGCATGCTAGGAGCTATCAGCTGTATGATGAAGCATGCGTTTTATTACAAGAGCGACGCTCTAATTGCTGACTTTAGCTTTTACTTCTGTATGCAGCCTATTTGAAATCCACCATTGATAAACTTCGGCGTAGTGTTATGGATGGTATCAAAACAGATCATGAAAATAGACCACGTGTGCATTGGACATTTATCAAGAGGACAAAGTTGTAAAAGTCCATTGAGGACTCAGTTCTGGGAATGGGATGTCCGCTGTCAACCTTTTCTTTTAGGATGGGAGGGAGAGTGGTGGGGGTGTCAACAGAACAAACAGAACTAAAATCCTAAGATGTGCAAAAAGTGGTTAAAAATAAAAGTTAAGATACAATTAACTTAAAAGTTGTAATAATCACAGTATTAGCCTCAAATTTATATATCATGCCTCACCCAAGACTGTACAAAGCACCATTGCAGGACACTTTCCCGTTGGATGATGCTCTTGCAATTGATAGGCAGCAGTGCAGGGCAAAAAAATATATAAGATTGCTGTATCAACAGGTGCTCTCAGTACAGAAATACTATCATTTGACAAGAATGTCAACAGGTTATAAATATATTAAAACTCATGTGGATGTAAAGGATCTGCAGAACATTTCCTATCATTAAAATTACAAAAAAAACATACAATGAAGTCAAACTCAAAAAAAAGTCAACCCAGGGCCTTGAGCTGCCTCAATGTAATATACAGGTCATAATTCATCTATGGATAGAAAAACATAACTGAGGACAACGCTCTTCAACTTTATATATTTTAATTTTTTTTTTTTTTTAATAGTTGTTGACGGCTATACGATGACAATTGTCTCAGCCCAGCTATAACCAATAAAAGGTGGAATGTAATTCACACCTTTCATTTAATGTTAGAAAGTCCTGGGAGCATAAATCAACATCACATTGTAGAGTGTTGCCATTTTTAAACATACAATAAAAAGGAGTATTTATCCCTTAAGTCATGTAAATAACTGATGCAATAACAAAAAGAAAAATGACGAGAAACTTCCCAGGTAGCAATGCTGGCTGGTAATATACAGTTCATAAAAAGATTCCTCCCTGTCAATTTAGGAGGGGATGGGGAAGTGGTTATGGCTGAGTTGGCTGAAATGAAGTGGAATGTTTCTCCTGTGATGATTTTATATTCAAAAAAACTGGACTAATAGACATTGATTGAAGTCTGGAGCACACCAGGAAGAACACTTATAAAACAAAAATATTCAGCCAATTTTCCATTTGAGAGTCCATTTGGAATATTAAGTTTACAAGAGCTCAGCTACTGTACTGTTGATAAGTTCTATGCTTCGCACCCAAATGAACGACCAGTAGGAAAAAGGTGCTATTATGGTATAGTCACTTCAGCCCAACAATAGCTTGTTGTACCGATTGCTGCAGTCTACATCGTGATGCATGGGGGCTATTAATAATTAGCAAGGAGTAGATGGGGCTTAAGACAGATGACTAAATAGTACTTCTTGTAGTAGTCTTTTAAATCAGAAATGCTATCAAGAATACTGCTAACTGGTCAAATCATAAAAAGCCAGCAGTCTGTAATTTTCCAGATATTAGTTTAGCAGCTGATAGTCTCATGGCAAATGCCAGGTGACCGGTTTCCTCAAAGTTCCCTAATCATCCAATCCCTCTCGCTGTCCTCTTTCTAAGCAAGGGAAAGACATCCTGTATATTCCAAGCACTGCTGGAACCTTGGCTGGAGAGAGCCCTCACTGACAGGTGCGTACAGAAGTCCCATGATTCACAAACCAGTCATTCCACAGCAAACCCACACGTCTCTTCAATGGCTGTTAGCAGCTTCTCATAGAGTTTTTCATAGTTCTCATAGGGAGGAATGTCAATTCTATTAAAGCTGGGAAGAAAACAAAGAGATGTGTTTTACTGCCCAGTTCCTAAACAGGCTATAATTCACACCACAGCTGCATCCCCATAAAGTTTATTCCTCAATAGTCTCTGACATAATTGCGCACAATGCTGTTTTCCAGAACAACTTTTATTACACTGTCTTATTGTCTATAACATCCCTCTAAGCTGTCTTCATAATCTTTACTGGCCAGATATAAATCACAGTACAAACGATGCTATAATTTTCACTCTGTTGCATGACAATATAATCTGCTCACTCCGGGGAACAAGAGTGAAAGAGCTGCTTGATGACAGAAAATTATTAATGGCAGATTCCAGTTGTAAGACTATCCCTCCCATTCTGTTAATGAATTCCTGACATGTCTCGTACAAATTTAATGGGATGGGTTGACTGCTCGGCGATATTATCTTTCTCATTATGGTACAATGATCTTCCGCCCATTTTAATTAACTGAGCTTTACATTCACATTTTCAACCCCCAGTTCCTTTTTAATTATAAAAGGCAACTTGAAGACAACAGTAGTGTTAAATCAATGTTTTCAAAAACTAAAACAAAGTGCAATTTTTTACCAGGTATGTGCTTTGGGGAGGTTGTTAGTGCTGGCATCGATCTGGTGGATAGTGAAGAGCCTCGGGCCTGCTGCACCTGCAGTAACATGAAGACACTTTTAAACATCAATCCATTTAAAATGGGCAAAACTTTGCTAGTTTTGCAGTATTTTTAAAATAATATTTTAGCTCCCGAGTCAGCATGCCTTGCAAACTGCCTCCTCCCGCGTTTCCCCCCCCCCTCCACACCCCAAAGTAGTGTTCAGAAGCCAATAAACCTCTCTCCTCTGTGCCCATTGGCACACAGTTAGAGAGACGTGATCAAGCTTACGTTTTGTTTCGTTACATCGTACTGCACAGAACCGTACACGGCCACGAACGCACACTCACCTTGTAGTGCTTTAAAACCCTGCAGAGGCACTCGAGAGGATCCTGTCACGAACTGGAGCAGTCGGGCTCGCCTTTCCTCATCATAAGACTCCACTGCCTTCCAGAACCACTTGACAATATTGCTATCCGTCGTACAGTGTTTTAACCTAGTGTTTGATTTCCAGTCGTTGATATCAATCTTGCCAAGGCCACAGATAATTAGCTGAGAACGGTCAATAGAAAACAAGCCAAGTTAACACATGGATACAGATTTACCCTTCTCCAGGCCATTATCTACCTAGTTAAAATATGCTAACAACCGTAACTACTCCGTAATATAGAGTTTCATTTAAAAAATAGTCCAATGAACCTACACAGACACAATGGGCTGAATGGCCTCCTCCTGTGCTGTAGCTACTATGATACTTTAATTCTGCTAGCCTCACTCAAGTTGTTCATGTTCTACAAATGTTACACAACTTTAATAACACAAGCACTTTATGATGGTTCGATCTATACCGGAAGACTATATTCTACTTTCCTGATGTTACTTCAACTTTTGGATGTTTCCCTTGAAGCCAAAATTGTATCTTTCTTCCCTCTAATTTTACTCCTTCCCTTCCTTCAGGAGTTGACTCCCTCACCGAGTCATTGTTTCTCAGGCACCAGCTGCCCTCAGGTACATTCAAGCAGCGCTATTCATGCAGCCTCGATAGAGAGTGCTGGCAGACTATGGAGGACAACAGTGCCGAGCCCAATCCCGAGTTCATACGACAACCATCCCCCCTCCCCGACAACCCACCCACACAACCATCCCCCCTCCCCGACAACCCACCCACACAACCACCCCCCCCCCTCCCCGACAACCCACCCACACAACCATCCCCCCTCCCCGACAACCCACCCACACAACCAAGCCCCCTCTCCCGACAACCCACCCACACAACCATCCCCCCTCCCCGACAACCCACCCACACAACCTCCTCCCCCTCCCCCGACACCCACCCACCCACCCACCCACCCATGTGCACTTCTAGTAGGAGCAGCTGTATGAAGCCCGATAGCATAGAGATCAGGTGCCCTGCTCGATTTCCCCCAACCCAGGCCAGAGATCGAACATTTTTTAAAAATTCATTCATGGGATGTGGGCGTCGCTGGCGAGGCCAGCATTTATTGCCCATCCCTAATTGCCCTTGAGAAGGTGGTGGTGAGCCGCCTTCTTGAACCGCTGCAGTCCGTGTGGTGACGGTTCTCCCACAGTGCTGTTAGGAAGGGAGTTCCAGGATTTTGACCCAGCGATGAAGGAACGGCGATATATTTCCAAGTCGGGATGGTGTGTGACTTGGAGGGGAACGTGCAGGTGGTGGTGTTCCCATGTGCCTGCTGCCCTTGTCCTTCTAGGTGGTAGAGGTCGCGGGTTTGGGAGGTGCTGTCGAAGAAGCCTTGGCGAGTTGCTGCAGTGCATCCTGTGGATGGTACACACTGCAGCCACAGTGCGCCGGTGGTGAAGGGAGTGAATGTTTAGGCATGGGCACTTCCTGGACTTGAATGAGTGCACAAGTGGTGGTGACGGGGGCGGGGGGGAGAATGAGTGCACAAGTGGCGGTGACGGGGGCGGGGGGGAGAATGAGTGCACAAGTGGCGGTGACGGGGGGGGGGGGGGGGGGGGGGGGAATGAGTGCACAAGTGGCGGTGACGGGGGGGAAATGAGTGCACAAGTGGTGGTGACGGGGGGGGGCAGAATGAGTGCACAAGTGGTGGTGACGGGGGGGGGGGGGGGGGGAGAATGAGTGCACAAGTGGTGGTGACGGGGGGGGCAGAATGAGCGCACAAATGGTGGTGACGGGGGTGGGGGGGGGGGGGGGGGGGAGAATGAGTGCACAAGTGGCGGTGACGGGGAGGAGAATGAGTGCACAAATGGTGGTGATGGGGGTGGGGGGGGGGGGGGGGAGAATGAGTGCACAAGTGGCGGTGACGGGGTTGGGGGTGGGGGTGGGGGGTGGAGAATGAGTGCACAGACACCAAGGGATCACTGAGGATGAGCGGGATTACAGGCTGCTCCCAGTGCAGGGAGCTGCTTCAGTATCAGCACGCAGTAGTAACGCACGCGTATCTTAGGTAGAAACATAAAATGGTGAAGATCTGCAATCTGTAGAAGCCTGGATCCACCTGGAATTTACATTTATACACACAAGAACAATGTGAACGAGTTCACGGTTTACAACAGCTCACGGTCCTCAATAGATGAACAAACTGAATATGAAAATCAACCTGGTTGAAGATAACATCGTCTCTCTCAAGCAGGAGAATGAGTGGCCCCCAAGTACTTTCTCCGGACAATGAAACATACATATGTCTGAAACACTAATACAGTACTGAAATGGATATCGAGTACCATGATAAAAAGAGTACTGACCTCCAGCTCCTTCTCATCAAATGTCTTCAGCAGATGCTGTGGGATCACCTCATTGAATCCTTTCTGCAGAGCCAGAAACTGAGCCTCGATACCTCGTAGAAATCGCCAGTTCACATATAGCCTACAACACAAAACATTTCCTAAAGTCAGTTAACTTCCCAGCTGGATCAGTTGGTAAAAGCAGTGTGTAGCCAGGTCTCACAAACCAGAAGATATCCGATTTGATTCCTGAATGGTGGTGAGTTAACAGATATTAGTCAGAGGGCAGGCAGGATGCTAAAATTGCCTGTGAAATGGAGCAGATCCCAGATAGCAACAAAAAAAAGCACAAATTCAAGATTTTAAAATTTAAAAAGTTAGAAAAAAAAAGTTAGGTGACAATATACTGGTAAGAAGAATTAAAGTTAAAATCATAAAGTCACATTTTGTAACAAGAAATTTTAGATCATATATTTTCAAAATGCTTCAGTGCTCACACAACGTTAGGTGAACTTCACGGAGTAAATATTTTGTTCACTCCTACAAGTCAACACTATCTTGCCACAAATGTCATCAACGTGGCACCTCATTTTGCAATTTTGTAAATTTTTAAATAGAAACTCAAAAAGTGTTTGCAGTTTTTAAAAAGAAAGCGAATAAACTTCATGCCAGATCTTCCAACACCCATCCTAAAGGTGCACATCAAATCCAAAAAAATGCTGTTCAGAGATAGGAAGAAACAAGGATAAGAGGGTGAACACAGGTGAAGTGTTTTTAGATTGTGATATGGAATTGTGTTTTAGCTGTTCAGTAGTTTTGGGTTAATATTACTGTAAAATAAAATTATTCCATCAGGAAGTTTAAAAAAAAACAAACGATATATTCGTGCTTTTTCAACTTCATAGTGCATGACCTGAAAACTTACAAAACAGGTTAGACCAGATAGAAAACTATTCCAGTAATGGTGGTGAATAAATATTTCGATATAGATTGGTCGCTTGTTGACTCAGTGAAAATCCCCAGGCAGTCAACTCATTGTACTGACAGATGTAGCCATAATCAGGTACACATGGGGGAAAGCTGCTTTCCTGATACAGATAGGTTGTTTACATTACCTTACTGCAGAGCAAAGCTGTAGCATGCATTTAACTGTGCAAGTCTGCACCAAGAAATCCAATCCCTTACAAGGCTATTTTGTTGCTGACTGTTTTGTTATGAGATAAAAGTTACATCAAGCATCACAACAAAACAGCAATAAACTGAACAGACCTGTGCTCTCTCTTACCGGACATATTCTTTCTTGGTCTCCTCTGATACAGGGATGCTTTTCCCATTTGGCTTCAGTTCATGTTGAATGATTTCTCCGTAGGCGTTGTGCTCTACACAGAACGTGTGGTCTAAGACACCTGTGATGTCATTTTCACTGCACGGGAGAAAAATAAAACTCTGCTCACTCGAACGATTCTCCTTCCAAAAGATAATTTTTGTCTAGCATACATTGCGAGTTATTGGTTGGTAACAGACTAAGTGTCTTTTCAGACAACAAAAGAAATAAGTATCACGTTCCTCTGTATAGCTAAGATATTTTATGTTACCACGTTATAAATACTACCGGTCTTGATGACAGTTATCCCTAATGTCATTAGCGAGAGTGCGAGAACAAATGCGATCTGATGGTGAACAAGTTTTGTGTCAAATTTTGTTACAAGAAACTTTAGATCATATATTTTCAAAATGCTTCAGTGCTCACACAACGTTAGGTGAACTTCACGGAGTAAATATTTTGTTCACTCCTACAAGTCAACACTATCTTGCCACAAATGTCATCAACGTAGCACCTCATTTTGCAATTTTGTAAATTTTTAAATAGAAACTCAAAGAAGTGTTTGCAGTTTTTAAAAAGAAAAAGTGAGTAAACTTCATGTCAGATCTTCCAACACCCATCTTAAACCATCAAATCCAAAAAAAATGCTGTTCATCCCAAGGTAGAGCTGCTATCATGACTCGCTAAAGCACAGAGGGTTTAACTGGCAGCCTTCTAAAGATTTCAAATCTTGCTATGATAAAAAGATGCTTTAATGCTGTAATTCAGAGACTGAAGCAACTTTATTTTGCACTATTAAAAGCCAAAAGTGCATTTTTGAAAATGACAATTTTTAAAAATTGTTATATAACTAGCAAATTATTTAATTAAAAATAAATTATTTCAAGATTATAACTAAATTAGGTAACATTTGTTTATCACCGTTATGTCATATTTGTTCAAACACTGATAATATTTGGGGAGAACAATTATCAAGACCTATTCTTTTTGTAAAGCAGTAATTTGGAACGTGTTAAATATACGGAACAGAATATGACACAAAGTAATCCAGCATTCTGGACATAATTGCAGAGGGGAGACTATTATGTTTTTGGGTTTCCTTTACCTTTTTTTATTCTAAATATTTTTGGCTACTGTGTTTCAGATTAAATCCATAGGTAAATCCTACTCTTCATGTCTCAGACAGGGTATTCACTTACCCCAATATCCAGATAAAACTTGTAGCATATCCAGATAATGAACAGAGAACCCTTTTCAGATTGTTTCAGCTACTGGTTTTACTTTGTGCCTTCAAAAGATCCTCCTGGGCTTTGGAAGACAGCAGAATAATACTACACTAGACTTTGTCTTGGACTTTAACTGCCAAACACGTTTATTAAACAGTAATAGAACAAGCAAACAGTAGCAGTATCGCAACATATATTTTTACAGCAGTTAGGTTTAGCGGTCTCCACGTTGTAATAGAAAATAAATATTTCACAACTCCTATGTTAAACTACAAAACTGGACATTTTAATACGTATAGGTTTTTTTCCCCTTCTATCATCAACTATGGAAGTTATCTGGCCTGACTAATTTTCTTCAAAGATTTGTTATATTCACTGATTTTAAAAAGACAGGATGATGAATATCTTCAAAAACAGTGACAAGTGCCCGGTGAATTTAAATACCCGTTAATTCAAAAGGAGCTGCCAATCAAAAATATATAGGGAAACACATCACACAAGATGTTTGCATTTGAATTGAATGGCTTGGTTCCTCCCTTGGAGGACTGCCCAACAACAATCAGATTAATCATTGCAACAGTGCACCAAGTTAAGCTGACCTGTGATTTTGGTGAATGAAACTGGGTTTAACTTATGTACCATGAACAAAACTTAAAAAGCCAATTCTGCATTTAGACAAAAATACTTCGTTACCGCATCATCCTGGTGCATATGCCCATTGTACAAGGAGTACTCAACCAAAACTCAAAGTGGCATTCACAAAAGCACATTCTGTTGCACAACTGCTCCGCCACCTTTTGAGATGAAGTCGGTGTGTAAACCCACAGCTTTCAAAACATTCAGCTTTGCCTTCGTGCAGATTTCTGGCACGGCAGCATTTCTCTAAGTGAGCCTTTAAACGATCTCCACGCCACATTTGATTTAACTTCTCCTTATGAAGTCTAAAATGGAATTACTGAAATTGTTCTCCACATGGCTGGAGCTAAGAGGTATTAGTGGTTAAACAGCAGTGTACATACAGGATCCAGACTAAGCTGTTGTGTAGATCTGGGTCCACAGACTCCATGTCGTCCAGTGTGATCGACTTTCCCAGCAGCTGCTTATAGAAGGGCAGAGTGAAACCGCCATCGATGTAGTGTCCGTGAAACACTGCCATCCCCATAATCCGACCAACAAAATGGAAATAAGACAAATGCTCCTAGTTAGAAGGAAAGGGAAATGAAAACACATCAGTTAAGTGAATGGTGCTCAGCAAGAATTTGTCTTCAATCAAACTTTTGTTAGAATTCTTCATGATTTATCGTACAGAATAATAGTCAATTATATCAAAAAGCAAGGAATAGTTCTGTTATGCTTTAATCCTTTTCCTTGCAATTTAACTGCTTAAAAATAAAGTATTGACTTCAGAGTTCATATGAAGTACGTATGTAGGCTTTTTCCCCTTCCCATTTTCCAAGAAGTATTTGTCCCACTGTAATATTTCCTATACTGAACTCCAGACATTCTCAGGTTTCAACAAGAATTTTTCATTTAGTGTGTTTTTTGCAGAATCAAAAAGCCATCTGTACATTCTTCAAACTCCATTTTATAAGGCTCAGTTAGAAATGCAAAAGAAATAACTTTGCAGATGTTGCAAGGCAGAAAACATGTTCATACTTTAGAAACCAAAATGCAATGCGCTCGAAGGGTTAAAGAACAATTCATGTCTCTCTGCAGTTGTCTCCATTCTCATTTTTAAAAGAAACTATTGAAGTATTTGCAGAAAATCATCAATAAGGCTAATGGAATGCTGGCCTTTATATCTAGAGGACTAGAGTACAAGGGGGCAGAAGTTATGCTGCAGCTATACAAAACCCTGGTTAGACCGCACTTGGAGTACTGTGAGCAGTTCTGGGCACCGCACCTTCGGAAGGACATATTGGCCTTGGAGGGAGTGCAGCGTAGGTTTACAAGAATGATACCCGAACTTCAAGGGTTAAGTTACGAGGAGAGATTACACAAATTGGGGTTGTATTCTCTGGAGTTTCGAAGGTTTAGGGGTGATCTGATTGAAGTTTATAAGATATTAAGGGGAACAGATAGGGTGGATAGAGAGAAACTATTTCCACTGGTTGGGGATTCTAGGAGTAGGGGGCACAGTCTAAAAATTAGAGCCAGACCTTTCAGGAGTGAGATTAGAAAACATTTCTACACACAAAGGGTGGTAGAAGTTTGGAACTCTCTTCCGCAAACGGCAATTGATACTAGCTCAATTGCTAAATTTAAATCTGAGATAGATAGCTTTTTGGCAATCAAAGGTATTAAGGGATATGGGCCAAAGGCGGGTATATGGAGTTAGATCACAGATCAGCCATGATCTTATCAAATGGCAGAGCAGGCACGAGGGGCTGAATGGCCTACTCCTGTTCCTATGTTACTATGAATAAAATTCAAAAATATTAATTTCATTTTAAAGGTTAAAATGGTGTTATCCTGGTTCTGAGGTGACAACTTAAAATACTATCAAAAGCCTGTGACATTAAAAACTCCATCAGTGTGATCTTCAGATGTGAAGGATGGGGTTAAGGCAGACTACCTTAATCAATGTTGCCTACTTTTCTTTCTTCAAACTTCGAATGTAAATGGCAAGGAATATCTACTGCCTTTGGAATTGGAATTCAAAGCATAAAAACACCCATCTCTTTCTCGGAGGCTGCAAGTGGAAAACTCAACAGGCTGGAATCACAAACAGCTTATGTGAACCCTGTGTATTTGATCCACAAATCGAAGGCTAGCACGTCAGGTAAGTAATTCAATACCTTTCACCATGTGAACTGACTAGGAGATGACACTCAGGTTTGGGCAACTTGTCTCAAGCTGAATGTAGCATCGAGGGGTTTGAAAATCCGAACTGGTCTAAAGCCCAAGAATGGTTTAAACTTTCGTAACTAATGGAATCAGTTAATTGAACAATTTTCATGTCCGTTCAAAAAATACTGCTCACTACTTGCTTCAATTTTGTTTTACCTTCCCTCCTCTTTAGGTCTCCAGTTCCAGAATTCACTCCCCAACCAACCTCAGTGAAGAAGCTCAAGTACAAACTCATACCCTAGTAATATTAGCTCCTCTAGGCTGTTCCACGCAAACTTCGGTTTATACTGCTGCTCACTCATCTGCACACACTAATCTGTTGTTCTGTGAGATGCAGACTTTTTTGGTTGAATGTAGTCTCCTGACTATTACCATATATCCCAATACGACTAACATTCTACTCTACCCGTGTGCTATGGGACTATAATCACCTACCATGGAAAGAAAAACACTAGTTTTATTAACCAGCTACCTCAATAAAATGAGAATTATTCTCAGTATGCGCCAATATAAAGACGTACTTTTATCCGTGCATATTACATGCACAGTTCTCTGACTGATGCTTAGATTTTAGGCTGGCTATAAGCATATAATTTAACAAATGAACAGTTAAAATGAACAGAAACTTCAATTTTTAAAACCTAGATTATGAATTAACCATTCAGATACTGCAGAGTTACAGCTATGTGCTGTATCACTTCAATTTTGGCACTGTAAACTTTGCTTGAAGTACAGTAAAATACATGAACTCCCTCAAACCAGAATGCCCACTTGCAAGGTGCACAATTACACCAATCTCAATTCAGGTTATGATTGAAAGGCTAAAATGGAAGGGAATAAGGACTGCCATGATTTAATTTTAACATAAAATAAATTAACCTTATGGTTCTATCCAACCCCTAAGGTTCAGTGCAGTACTGAGGGAGTGCTGCACTGTCGGAGGTGCCGTCTTTCGGATGAGGCATTAAACCATCTGCTCTCTCAGGTGAACATAAAAGATCCTATAGCACTATTTCAAAGAAGAGCAGGGGAGTTCTCCCCAGTGTCCTAGCCAATATTTATCCCTCAAGCCTCTAAAAAAAATTAACATTATCTGGGCATGAAATAACTATCCTTATTTCTCTCTTTATCCTTTTGATACTTTGAAATGTGACATACACTCAAACCTCCTGTACAGGTAGATTCCTACTACTGGTATAAACTTATTCCTTCACATGTTTCTATATTAAAATGTTTTAAATGATTTATAAAATAAATTATTTTCCCAATGTTGGTGTTTCCACAGTTTGCTCAAACCACATATCACTACTCATCCACCACCATTAGTGCGGTATGTTCTGGGTCACAATACAACTGGTGGTGCTGCTGAACATCATCCATCTATTATGACATCAATTGTCATAGTCTCCTTCTATCTCCTTACAAAGATGAAACAAAAGATGTGTTTATGCAGTGCTTCATCTAATGATTCAACTAAGAACTAATTAAACCTGATTAAGATCGAGCACCAAGCTATGACTGGGCCAACTCAAGCCTCAAGATTTAGTGCAATGAGAAGAACACTTATTTGTTTAAGAAATATTAACTTATATACACTGATCTGACTTACCACTGACTGTTTAGAGCAGTATTAAATCTAATAAACGTCCTGTGTTCATCCCTCGTATCTCACTGTATTTTAAAATTTAAATGTAGTCTCTCAATGGAACTTAAGTTCTCATCCCACTCTTGTCCATTAATGGTCAATTACTCCAACAGGCAAAGTGCTTTACTAAAAGCCAGGGTGCACACACACAAAACTTGTGGGTTTTCATCATTAATCCAGCTTGCATTTTCTCAGGTTAATCTCATTGGACTGCATGTAGTAATTAGGAAGAGTGCATCTGGTCTATTGGCTATTCTCCTCATCTTACTGTGAAACAACAAACCACCACTACAAGAATTATACAGTGGAACTGACTGGGCCATCAATTTAAAAAAAGACTTTCTGCTTACAGGATTGACTGCAGAGTCTGGGTTGATCTGCAATGTGTAGATGTCATCTCTGGAGTACTGGAACAGTCCATAGTACGGGTTCAACATTTCGTGGGACAATAGATAGAGCCATTCCCTGCAAGAAAGAAAGAGCAAATCTTTTTGTTTTATATTAGTAGATATCCAGTCATGATCTCGTGGCAAGTTAGAGGGTGTGCTGCTTTATAAGAACAGGAGCATTATACCATGTAATACACAATGTATTATTCTGCTGTTAAAGTGTGTCACTTTAAGGCTACAAGGTGCAATTGCTCTGCATTGTTGAAATCAATGTTCGGGTCAGTCACAGGGCAGGGTGGCTTTCTTCCTCTTTTTAAAACACTTAAGGCCACAAAAGCTGTGGTGAATCAGAGTTTAATTGTTATTTGGCCAGGGAATTTAGCAGGTCAGAAGCTGCTGGTCAGTTTCTGTGCAGATCTGAAGCAGGCAGCATAAAGTCACTGTATCCTGCAGTGGAAAAAAATTCAAGTCTTACAAAATGGTTTTCATTGTGCCACAATTATTTGCAGAACTGAATTACTGAATCTTACATAGCCAGGACTAATCCTTAGTATGGCAGAAATCATTTTACTCATTCGATGAAGGCAATCAATATAATTACTGGGGGGCAGCCTCTCTCTGCTTGGACATGCATCAAGGACTGAACTAGTCATCACACTCATGACTAAGTCAATCTCGAGATCTTTGGCATTTGACTCGTTGATAAAGAAGGACTAAATTTTAAGCCAACCAAATGGCACTTCTTGCCCCACGTTGTTTCCAAGCCAAAATGGATGGTGGAAACAGAGAGGCAGTAATAAAAAAGTTAAGCAAAACGTTTTACATTTTAAAAATTAGCAAAGGTTAACATTATACTGATTAAAAAAACAGCAAAACTAAAGCTAAAAATAAAAATAGAATAGGGAAGAGAGAACAGAAGGAATAAAGGGATGACAGGGCAAGTACAAGTGTATTTTTATGCACAACTATATATATTTTACTAGTTTAGGGTTATTATTAGTTATAAAGCTGTTGTTGATTCTTGGGCAGCTTTATTATTGTAATCCACCCCCTCCCCCAAATGTCACAGTGCCTGAGCGAAATATTACAAAATCAGTCAGCTCAGGGGAACAGCAATCGCGCCTGTGGATCTGCCGACAGTCCGGGGTTATTAACCCCCTAATTCAGATTCACTGAATGGGAAAGTGTGGCATTGGCTGAGGCAGAAAACTTGTCCACAGATTACACCCCTTCTTGAATTGAAGTAGGCGGCTAGAAGTTAGAGAGAACTGAATTAAAAAGGATTGCAGGTAAGGGAATGCCGATGGAAAATAAATCACAAGCTCTGCAAATGATTCAATATGGTTAAAGGCAGTGAGTAGCTGAGACCAGCAAGTTCCCACGTTCGATCCCGGTCTGCGCTGAGTTAGCAGATCTCGGCTGGGGTGCAGTAAGAGCTTTGGGATTGGTTTCAGTGCCCCGAGGGTCCTGCTCGCTATCCAGGAGATGCTGGAAGCACAGGTATGAAGGAGAAAACCGGATCAGGTTCAGCGGTGATACCTCCACAAGCAAACAGCCTGCCAATACTCACTGTTAGGCTCACACATTAAGAATGGCCAGTTGGGTGATCGGCAACATAAACTACTCTAGCAAGGAATCAACACCTTCCCGTACCAGAAAAAAAGGAGACAAAAAATAAGAAAAGATATGCTTCATTCCATACAAGTGCAAAGTATTTCACATAAGGAATTATGCAATTCTAAAGATCATCAGGACTTCCAAGTGGCTTTGGCCCATTTCTATTTTGTCTAGGAAAATATCCACAAGGTGGCGCTGCTAACAGACCCATTTATAACAGAATTATGACCACAGTACAGCACTAGTGTTTAATAACTGGGGGAAGGTGTAATAGAAATATTAATGTAATTAACTTGCTATAACAATCCTCTCAACTTACTTTCAGTGTTTAAGACAAATTTCAAATTAACATCTGCAAGAATGTTGCCTTAAGACTCCTACTAAACATTTTAAAGTAGATTGGTGGTAACTTATTAATCAGCTGCAGCAAGTAATGGTATGTACTGATCATCAAGTACACTGTATAAGTCTAAGAATTTATAATACAAACTAGCTGTGGGGTACCGCCATGCCAACACACTGCCTGAGAGGTGGGGCATCGGTTTGTGCCCAAGGTTCCCCAAATAGCAAGCTCTGGATTTCCGCCTTGCCAACTCTGAGTGGACAGTAGGCTTAGCATTTCAACCCCACCCTCTTTAAAGAAAAGAGGAAAAAGCTGGAGGGAAAGTCACCCTGTACTGCTATTGTGCACCTTTGTGGATAGATAGGAGTAGAATTGGCAGAGATCTGGAAGCAGTCCAGTTGCCTTCCCTTGAATTGGGAACCCATGCACGGCTTGGTGGGGGTGGGAGTGGCGAAAAGAGGGACAAATAAAAAAAACCTTCCACATGCATTATATTAACAATTACTTACCTAGCAACACCTCCATAATCTAATCCCTCTTCACCGCGGAATTTTACCATTAGCCGTTTCCATAAGTCTTTTGGCCTCATCTTCATTACTTGTCTGTAAGACTCCTGGAAACAAAACATGTATCTGTCCATTAATAAACACAGGCCTAGATTGCAAACCAATGGATAAGACAGGTTTCAAAATGTAAAATCCCACTTCAAACGATAAGATGCCATCCACTAATCCCTCCCCCCCACCCCCACTCCAATAACATACCATTGCCCAACCAAGGGGACAGGCGGACAATCCGATCCACATTGTGCTCTGTTGGCTAAGATACACAACAGAACCACGAGGAGCCTACTCCATATGTGTACTTGTGATGCAAGTAGTCTCAAAAAGATGGGTTGCTATTGTTACCCATTCAAAGTATTCGAATAGTAATAATACTCCAAGCAACCTGAACAAGGAAGGAGGAAGGAGCCTTTAATGACAGCAGTAATCCTGTGAAAGTAAGAGCTGAAAGTATATCATGAGCTGTGCTCCCTTCTTGATGCGATACTTGTCAGGGGTCTTGGACCTCTGCCCATCCACGATCAGATTACCTTACTCCTGATAATATTTCTACCGTCTCCTTAATTTGAGTGCACAAAAGTACAGAAAACATAATACAGGAACAAAATATAAACGGAACTCTCTTCCCCAATTTACCCGTGCAAATAAATGCAATTTAAAAATAGAAAAGCATAAAGGAGAGCTCCAGTAAAGGAAAGCAGAAAGTGGAAGAGAGAGACTCTGGATAATGGGCAAGGCTAGTCACCCCTATCCACTGTCACACACCTCGTTGCAACTCTGGGGAAATGGTGGGTGGCAAAGAAGGAACCCTAAGGGAAGGAACTGACAAATACAAAACACAACTCATGGATTCTTGATTAGAAATTCAAGGTGCTCCAGAGACAACAAACTAGTTTTGAAAAACCAAAAAGTTTAAATTTAAAGGGTTAAATTGCTTAGGAATTGTACAGCAATTCGTGAAATACAGTACTGCTGTAACAGAGAAATGTATCCAGATGAAAAAATAAGGACAGCTCAGACTATGAATATCTGAATAAGGTGCCTGTCAGGCAGCATGCAAAATCTTTGATTTGCTGGTATAGCTCAATCACCGAGACACTCTATCTATGTAGGTCACCTGCAGAGCCTTTGACATGGAACAAATACTCATTACACTGCTGTTTGCAGGCTGACTGACAAGTCTGCTTTTGGAAACTGCAACATCATGTCTTGGTTTTATCATTTTATTTCGCTGTAATCACAAACAGTCACAAAAGACTTTAAAGCAATGAATCACATCATGACACAGCAGCTACTTTGTTTTTGCATTTGCAAAAAAAAAGAGAACAAAAGGAGAGACAGTGTGTACCTCAAATATCTCTTCCCTAGAAACCTCGATGCGACAGTGGCCAGCCTGGGGCTGCTGCTGCGAGAGTTCTTGTCTCAGGATCTTGAGTTTCTGAACCAGGTCTCGTTTATACCTAGGCACGGTCAGGCATTCAGCTTCATCTGGCAGGAGGATCGGAGGTGCTGGTGGTGGCTGCTGCTGCTGTTGTTGCTCTTTCAGGTGATTCTGACGACTGGATAGAGAAGCAAGAGCAGGAGGAAGGAGGAGAACAAAAACAGTTTAAAACTGATCTAAACACTACACTCCAATGCACATTACAACTTCTGGTACATCCCAGGAAGAGTTACACTCCTACAAGGTTAGAATCAAAATAAACAAAACTTCATACAGATCCTTGCTCATTCCTTCTACAGCATGGCAGAAACTACCATCTGCATTGGCTACTTTTTCCAATATAAATCTTTACTGTAATTAGTACAGCATTAAAAAAATGAAGTACACCTTCAAACCCCTCTCTCATAAAGCATACCGATGTATTAATATTCACTACACAGCTTAAAACAAATGATTTTATTGTGGATCAGTTCACTGTGCACAGTATTAGGATATACATCTGAAGCAAGAGGCTTTCATGATCTGAAGAGAAAGCATTCTTCCTTCAAATGTAAAAAGATTTGGAGAAGTTAAATTAGACAGACTGAATGCCCCCAGAAGCGAAGTTCACTTGCTGAAAGGCTCAGGACATAAACCAGATACCAAAATTAAAATATTTACGACATCAGGTGCCCCCAACCCTCTCGCACCTTGCTGAAGTAGTTATTCATTAAGTATGAGTGCAGGCAGCAAGTGTCAGATGGCTACTGACTGTCAGGGATGTCACAGCTGAGCCCCGTCTTTTCCTCACCTGATAGTCACGTACACACGTTCCATCAGGAATCACTGGATAGCAAGTAGGAGACCTGTGTTTTCTCTCCTTAAAGCAGGAACACAGAGCTACTGTAGCACTATAGCAGTTCCACATTGGACAATGCATTCACCAAATGAGTTATTGGAGGACATAACCAAAAATAACTTTAAAAATGTAAAGCAAATCAAGTTTAGGAATATAAAACAGGGCTTATTTTAAAAGTCCACACATCAAAAAAAATATCTGCTCTTTGTTTTACCTTCTCTTCTAATATGCATGTGTGCACGGTGAGCATGAGAAATACCAAGAAACTGGGAGAGGGAGATGAAGAGAAGCAGATATTTTCCTACATTACAACAGTGACTACATTTCAAAAGTACTTCATTGGCTGCAAAGTGCTTTGGGACACCTTGAGATTGTAAAAGGCGCTATAGAAATGCAAGTTCTTTCTTCTGGTGAGAGGGGGAAAAAAAAGAGAACACATTCCTCCTCCACCACCCCCCAACAAGTTACACCATGTGAGGTCAAACTAGTATTAAGAATATTTTTCAGATTTGCAGTTATTCTAAAAGCAACTTTGACTGCAATTCTCTGGACTTCACAGCAGGGGTCCTGATGCAGAGTAACGACAGGATCCAAGACAGAAAAAAAATCCCAATTTTTTTTTGAAAAGAACAGTTTTATGCCAAATCAGAACTCTTCTTCAGTCTGACCCATAATCTAATTAATACAAAACAGCAGCTGCACAAGAGAAAACACATCTATAGACTAAACAGGGTCATTCTGAAAGCAATGATAATTCTGGACTGCTGATTTCTGCTTCCATTTACTTCCAAGACAAAAATGGACATCTCAGATTTACGAGTAGCATTTCAAAACACAACAGCATGCCAATCATTACACCTTTGATCTAAGCTCAGTACCACAGCATGTTCCAAGGAACCGATTGGCAAGAGGCTATTGCTGACAAAATGCTGTTTGTATTAGCAACCTGGCTGGGACACATCCCTGGCTGACTGACCACAGGAATGAGGGAATGTTTCAGTACTACCCACTGGCAATAAAACAAAAAAAAATCTTGGCAATCTTTGCAGATTTCTGCAGCTCATGAACAGATGGCTTTTCAGGTACTTTTGATTCATTGTTTTAACAGAAATTTTTGAATAGTTATAATCTGAAGGACAATAAAGTTTTGTGTCTCTGTTGCACAGTCTAGTTACTCTAAAGTACACTTTTTAAAACAAATTGGTCATTCCTGTTCCTTTAAAAAAAATGTTTTTACAATAAATATCCTGTGCTGTAAACAGGTTGTTACAACAGGAACTAACGTCTGCATAAAAGGTGAAAGGTGGTGCTAAGTGTGATTTATGTTGAAGCATGATTTTGGTTTTAACAATGCTGATTAATTATCCAAAATTTCTAAACTACAGTGGTAATGATTTCTAATACAATGGAAATCTTTTAAAAATAAATTACAGTAGTATTTCTTGAGAATCACTATTGTGTGCTTTTAAATGTTTTCATCAAGATAAAATTTGCATTCAGATATGCACAGCACTTTTCTGTCTAATTTCCATGCCACTTATTTGCTTCAAACACTTGGCTGACATCAGCCAAGTGTTTGAAGGAGATCCCCTTGGAGTGCACCTGTTTCATTACAATGGAGTCAGTGGAACTGGTCTCTTTGGTACAACACTGTTGCTCATCTTAAGTCTCTGCCAAGTATTTGCTAGGTGTTACCAAATTCTCTGCAGCGACCAGAGGATGAAAAACACAAATTGCAAAAATTCTAAAGACAGTTTCGTTTACAAAGTACATGCTCTAGTTGGTTGTTCTCTGCTCTCTTCCTCCCTCCCTTCACGGACGCTCACACAATCAAAACTCAAAACAACCGTTCCTTTCCCCCTCAGAAGCTTTTACACAGGCAAGAGTTATTATTATTGGATAAAAACCTACTCGCTACTGCTCGCGACCGACTTTCACCTCGGTCACACGGCCAGACTAGACTGTGAATGAGCCAGAGCTTTACTGGCAGCAACGCAAGTCTTGCTGTGTGCATAATCAGGATAGAAGTCATGGTGGAAATCATCTACTCAGCGGAACAATCACTCAACATGTATACAGGACCTATGAACAATCCCATCTTGCAACGATATAAAATCAGTACAGAAAAGTGTACCACGTTGAACTCCAAATTATGTTTTTAAAAAATTGACATTCTCTCCCCAGAACATGTCAACTTGTGTCTCCACAAACTGATCACGATAGTGGTACAATGGAACTGTTCCACTCAAAGCATTACTTGACTGCACATCTTGGGATGCTATGCAACAGACAAATGCAACATTGTGTTTAGATTTCTTCCTATCAGCACAAGAATGTACACGTATGCTTATTAAGCACTAATCTGATTTTTATACAAGATAGTCTTAGAGTCTGGGACATTTTCCTGCATTAAAAGCGCTATATAAATGCAAGCTGTTGTTAATATTAGTCCTCAGGCACTCCATACATCTGAATGAGCTGACCTCACTCCACAATGGAACGTAAATTTTGCTCCCAGTACATTGCTCAGGATATGCTGGGAAAGCACAAGTTCCCTGGATTTTCTGTGTCAGCTCCATGGAAAATTCACCTTCAGGTCCAACAGTTGAGTAGCAGGTAAACTGGGGGTTCTTAATGGAAAGACATGACCCAGGTTAAAAAACCATCCATTGCAACACCAGTTTGTAACAGGCAGTGAGCAACTGGAGTATGGCTGAACTGGCATCATTCTGAGCCTTAACCAGCTTAGCACACTGACACTGTACGTATGCTTAGCATCAGCTGTGCATAACATATTGCTTTATTGCACACTAAGCCCATTGGGCCCCAGGCCTCCGTGCACAATCATACGCACACCACCCATTGCAATATTGGCTCGTGTCAAATTCAGGACCAGCAAATTAGTTGATTGTACTGCGGGCCCATCTTAAGGTTTGGGATCATCAATTAACTACAATGGACAATGTAAAACGTTTATAATAGTACATTTTAATTGCCATCTGCTGCTCCAAAGTCAGCAGCAAACAAGGCCACACTCACTACCAGAAGCAGCATTACCACCAAAAATGGTGGTTTTGGCACTTCATTCCCATGGGGGGGATGGGGAAGCACAACACTTCTACTCACTACTTCCCTACCACCTCCATCCCAAGAAGCGTGGCTGAAACGCAATGCTCAGTGTGTGTGGAGAAAGTAAGATACAAAACTATGTTGTATCACTCTGTGGCACTGTCTCACCAAAAAAACTGTCAACTCCTCTGGCTACTCAGGACAGTAAAAGCAGCAGGTCGTAGGTGACCGGTAAAGATAGCTTAACTTTTCAGTAGGGACCCTTCATCAGAAGCTATCCAAAACAGTTCCACTGGAAAACATTAACCCACCTTCCTCTTTCAGATGTTGACTGACCTGCTGCACATCTCCAGCATTCGGTAGTTCTTCTTTTAATCTCTATCAACTTTGAGGGCTCTTTTCTCCACCCAGCAGCAGATTATGAATTTTTAAAAAACTATACACTTTATATTTATAATAGGGCAATTATTGACGTTTGAAGAGCTTATAGCATATTTAAACTGATCAGATAAATGCTTACGAGGATGGGAATGAGCGATCGCGACCACAAAACTATATGCTCAAGATGTTTCCTTTATTTACACATGAAAGGAACCACTCATCTCAACATTGCGCAAATTGCTTCAAAATAACTTTGGAAACTGACGCATCTCATTGGTGCATATAATTTTTAATACCACAAATGCAGCTTTAGTGTCTGCCTTTTAAACCTCAGACTTCACCATTAACCACCTGTCAGACAACCTTGAGGTACTTTTCAGAAAAGGCATGTGGCCAAGTCTGAACTCAAGTCTTATTTTTAACATTTTGCATGGTGGAACAGTTTACTGAAATTTGCAACTTTAAAACAGTGATTTCAGAAGGAGGTTTTCCTCCAATGTATCCACCCCCCGCCCCCCGTGAAGGTGGCAACCCCTACTAGGAGACAGTTCCACAGCAGGTGATAGCACTGCCACCCTCAGGTACCTTGCCAATGTTCACAAGTCAGGTGACCATTTGACTGTCCTTTCTGGGTCACCAACCTTTCCAGGTGGGAGGGATGGGTAGTAGAGTTACAGAATAGCATCCCTCTCAGCTTAAGCTGAATGCCTTTTGTTTCCTGAAATCGACCAATTCAGCGCAGACCATGGATCAAACATGGAATAACTCTGTCTGTGTGACCTAATGCCACATCACACAGTGCATGCACTGACTCCACAAGTTTTAAAAAAAAACTTTTCTTGAACTATCAAAGTGAGGGATCTCAGCACTGACAAATGAGGTACTTGCCACTTTTTTGATTTGCCCCACACCACCACTGATATCGACAACAAGCGTTCCCGTGTCAGGTGTAGCATAAGTTAAATGCAGAGTAAAGCTTCTTTTGGTTTGTCCCAACTGTGTGCATTAACCCAAACCCTTAAGGCACCATTGTGACACTTCAGTTTCTCATATGAGCTATGAACTGACATAATTAGTATTAAGAAACGGTGTTGAAAATAAGCCTAAATTTATTTAAAATATAAAGGAGCCTCAATAAGAAAGGGAGGAAGAAAGAAAGACAAATTTAATTCCACTGATCTGGCTGGTTACCAACCTAGGTTCTAAAGGTGAGAGGTCACTCAGGCCCCCAAATGTGGATCTGTTAACCTGCTCCAACAGAAGCAGTAATTCTTAAACAGGAACTGCATTTAGAAAATATCTGCTTTCTGAATTGAAAAACAAACCATGCAACCACGGTTTCAGAAAGCAAAAAGATCTTAAAAAAAAGTGCAGGAGGATAAAACATTTTAACAGTGCTACAGTATAATCTCTTTAAAATGGCAAATCAAAGCTGTGTCAACGAAGCAACCAACTTAAATTGCTTCAACCATCTGCGTCAAAACACCAACAAATTAGAGGTCATTGTGGTCTCTGTCGCCGGTGTCGCTTCTATCTAGAGACATTCCAGGGCAAAGATCAGTGCTCCCAGTGATGATTTGCGTCTGCCAAGTCTGAGCACTGTTCCTGCTTGGGTGTGCATGATGTTCAAGCTTCCTGTTGCACAGGACTCGAGACTGCACTACAAACAAGATGGGCTTCATTCCCTCTCCATCTCCCTCCCTGCACAAATGTCTTAAAGGTCAACAGGAAGTCTCATCCTATTCAGTTCTTGCATGCCAGACTCCACTGTGGAGCCAGCTAATAAAACCATCCTGAGATCTAAGCACACATTGACCCCAGAAGCAGAGCATAGTGAATGCACTGTCTACATGGCGGCTAAAACTCTGATAGCACAGGGAAAGCATTCAACTGGTTGGAGTAAAAGTTCCTGTTCCCTATACTCAAGCCTTTGGTGCTTGGTTGAGATTTTGGATCAAAATCTTTTACCCCCACTGCTCAATCTCGGGAAGTAGCCTCCTCCCGAATTGCCTTCTTTTTATTTGTTCATGGGATGTGGGCATCGCTGGCGAGGCCGGCATTTATTGCCCATCCCTAATTGCCCTTGAGAAGGTGGTGGTGAGCTGCCTTCTTGAACAAGGGACTAAGTAGGGGCGATCCTTGCCCGTTCTTCTGCTTGCCTTCACGACAGAATCCTCATCAGCAGCCCCGTGAATGAGCTCACCCGTGGTATGCAAGCCAGCAGTGTGGATCATGGAACAGCATTCTAGGCAAACAGCATTTTCCAATATATCACCAACACTCACCACTTTCTCACCCACGCATTTTCCAAATCGCCAAAAGAATCTGTCCACTTCAAAATAAGAGGGCATGGCTCTTGCCCAGGAAAAGTATGTTTGCCTCTTCGCATAAATGCTGACAGGCTTGCAAAGAGTTACTGTGTTTAACTGTACGAAGAAGCTTTATTAACACTATCAGGAATAACACTGTAATTCAGCCTCCACACACAGATAGCTTCACTAACTCTTCTGAGCAGTATCTTTAATGATGCCCACTATCATTTGCTGTTAAAATGAAAACTGACTCAAATGGACAGAATAAAACAGGAAAACATTAGAAATAATCTTTGTAACATTTTAATTTTCAAAAGAAAATCGGATGGTGATAGTTCCTCTTTAAACTAGTTCAGTGATATATTTACAGGTTTATGGCAGTGTTTATTAAAAGTGTCTGTCACTTCAGCAACACAGGAAATGGACTAAATCTTGATAAACATTTATATATTTCTGCAAAACAGTGCAGCAATGCACCAGACTAGCAACCAACTAATTAGGTTACTTAACGGAGTATACACTGCTTGCACAATACAGTTGTAAGATGTTTGTATCCCTCTCTTAATTTCCTCTATGTGCAGGCTTCGAGTTGAGAAGGTAGTTTGGCATATATTGTTATGCAATAAGTAACTGGGGTGATTTGCCCGCCAGTGTTTCCATCCCTCCTTTTGTGGGTATCTGCTTGGCACCTTCCTTGAAAACCCAGCAAACAGGGAACTCACCAATTCAGAGTATTTGACAAAATTCAAAATAAGCTAATTTTTCAACATAATACACACCATGAACATAAAAGAACAATTTTTACATTATAGGAATGCAGCATTTGTGCTGTTCTCCCTCTGTCAGCAGCAATTCTTAATACAAACACAACCTACCTGCAACTATCAGCATTGACGCTAATCATAGAATCATAGAAAATTTACGGCACAGAAGTCCATGCCGGCTGAGAAATGAACCACCCAGCCTAATTCCACTTTCCCGCATTTGGTCCGTAGCCCTGCAGGTCACGACTCATCAGGTGCACATCCAGGTATTTTTTTTAATGAGTTGAGGGTTTCTGCCTATACCATCCTCTCAGGCAGTAAGTTCCAGAGTCTTACCACGCTCTGGGTGAAAATATTTTCCCTCATTTCCGCTCTAATCCTTCTACCAAACACTTTAAATCTATGCCCCCTGGTTACTGACCCCTCCACTAAGGGAAATAGGTTACTCTACTCTACTCTACTCTACTCTACTCTACTCTACTCTACTCTACTCTACTCTACTAATTTTGTACACCTCAATCAAATCACCCCTCAGCCTCCTCTGTTCCAAGGAAAACAAGGCCAGCCTATCCAATCTGTCATTATAGCTAAAAGTCTCCAGTCCTGGCAACATCCTCGTAAATCTCCTCTGCAATTACATCCTTCCTGTAATGTGGTGACCAGAACTGTGCGCAGTACTCAAGCTGTGGCCTAACTCGTGTTTTATACAGTCCAGCATAACATCCCTGCTTTTATATTCTATGCCTCGGCCAATAAAGGAAAGCATTCCATATGCCTTCTTAACCACCTTATCTATCTGTCCTGCTACCTTCAGGGATCTGTGGACATGCATTCTAAGGTCCCTCACTTCCTCTATACCTCTCAATATCCTCCCATTTATTGTGTATTCCCTTGCCTTGTTTGCTCTCCCAAAAGCATTACCTCACACTTAACGGATTGAACTCCATTTGCCACTTTTCTGCCCACCTGACCAGTCCATTAATATCTTCCTGCAGTCTACAGCTTTCCTCCTCACTATCAACCACACGGCCTATCTTTTTGTCATCCGCAAATTTCTTAATCATGCCCCCTACCTTTAAGTCCAAATCGTTAATGTATACCACTAAAAGCAAAGGACTTAGTACAGAGCCCTGCTGCAACCCACTGGAAACAGCCTTCCAGTCGCAAAAACACCCGTCGACCATTACCCTTCGCTTCCTGCCACTAAGCCAATTTTGGATCCAATTTGCCACATTCCCTTGGATCCCATGGGCCTTTACCTTTTTGACCAATTTGCCATGTGGGATCTAGTCAAAAGCCTCGCTAAAATCCATGTAGACTGCATCAACTGCGCTACCCTCATCGATCCTTCTCGTCACCTCCTCGAAAAATTCAATCAAGTTAGTCAGACACGACCTCCCCTTAACAAATCCGTGCTGACTGTCCTTGATTAGTTTGTGCCTTTCTAAGTGACAGTTTATGCTGTGTCTCAGAATTGATTCCAATAATTTGCCCACCACCGAGGTTAGGCTGACTGGCCTGTAATTACTCGGTCTATCCTTCGCTCCCTTTTTAAACAACGGTACAATGTTAGCAGTCCTCCAATCCTCCGGCACTACGCCTGTAACCAGTGAAGTTTGGAAAATGATTGTTAAAGCCTCCGCTATTTCCTCCATGGCTTCTTTTAACAGCCTGGGATACATTTCATCTGGCCCTGGTGAATTATCCACTTCCAAAGATGCTAATCCCCTTAATACTTCCTCTCTTACTAAGTTTATTCCACCCAATATTTCACATTCCTCCTCCTTAACTTCAATCCCTGTATCATCCCTCTCCTTTGTGAAGACAGATGCAAAGTATTCATTAAAAACCATACCCACAATGAATGTGGTAGACTCCAAAGCTGAACAGGATAAGTTGCAGGAGGATTTGAATATACTGGTGGATTGGGCAGACAGGTGGCCAATGAAGTTCAATGTAGAGATACCCAAAGTGCTTCACATGGGGACAAAAAATCCAGGAAGGGACCATTACTTAAATGGAAAGACAGTGAGAGAGATCTGAGGGTCCTGACTGACAATAAATTGAAACTATCACAACAATGCTCGGTGGCAGTGAGTAAAGCAAATCAGATGTTGGGACGTATTAAAGGGACAATATTGAGCCAAAATGGTGGGGTATTCATGCCACTATGTAAGTCACTGGTGTAACCGCACTTAGAATACCATGTACAGCTGTGTTAATCACAGAACAAAAAGGATACTGCAACAATTGAAAGGATGCAGAAGAGAGTAACCAGAATGGCTGTGGGAATGGAGGGATTGGATTATGAGGAGTGATTATGTAAATTGGGCATGTTCTCACTGGAAAAGAGAAGGTTGAGAGGTAGTAAGATTTCTGTTTTTAGGATTCTAAAGGGACTAGATAATGTAAACCATGAGCAACTGTTTCACCTTGTCCAGAACAGAAGAACCAGAGGACATGGCCTGCGCTTGAAGGGGGGTAAATTTCAAACTAATCTGCGGAAACATTATTTCAGGGAGCGAGTGATCAATTTATGGAACAGGCTCCTTAGGGAGATGGTGGAAGCAGATAGCGTTGATTTATTCAAACATAAATTAGATACATTTCTTTCAAGAAGGCCAACGGAATGTTGGCTTTTATTGCTAGGGGGATAGAATATAAAAACAGGGAGGTATTGCTGCAGTTATACAAGGTATTGGTGAGACCGCACCTGGAATACTGCATACAGTTTTGGTGTCCATACTTAAGAAAAGACATACTTGCTCTCGAGGCAGTACAAAGAAGGTTCACTCGGTTAATCCCGGGGATGAGGGGGCGGACATATGAGGACAGGTTAAGTAGATTAGGACTCTACTCATTGGAGTTCAGAAGAATGAGAGGCGATCTTATTGAAACATATAAGATTGTGAAGGGGCTTGATCGGGTGGATGCGGTAAGGATGTTCCCAAGGATGGGTGAAACTAGAACTAGGGGGCATAATCTTAGAATAAGGGGCTGCTCTTTCAAAACTGAGATGAGGAGAAACTTCTTCACTCAGAGGGTAGTAGGTCTGTGGAATTTGCTGCCCCAGGAAGCTGTGGAAGCTACAACAGAAATAGACAGTTTCCTAGAAGTAAAGGGAATTAGGGGTTACGGGGAGCAGGCAGGAAATTGGACATGAATTTAGATTTGAGGTTAGGATCAGATCAGCCATGATCTTATTGAATGGCGGAGCAGGCTTGAGGGGCCGATTGGCCTACTCTTGCTCCTATTTCTTATGTTCTTATGTTCTTAAAATAACATTTTGGGATACGGTCTATGAGTAATTTGAGATATGACTTGGCAAGCTTGGGAAGGGAAAGGTGACTTTGGACCGATGGTTCCCAAAGCTCTCCACCACTGGGGGTTTTCCTCTCTGCGTCTGTTGTAGACTAATTGAAAAAGATTGATTGCTATGATTAGTCAACAACTCCATTAATGTTGTATCATGCGACTACCAGGATGGTAGAAGACGAACTATGTGGACCTTCGTCTTTTTTCATCCAGCAATTCCTATGTTCAATTAAAATATGGGTCCACAAATCTGTCATCGGCTCCTGTAAAGCTAATGTGGGCAGCAGGTTCCCTACATTTGCACTTTATTTAGCAATTGGGCCTCTGCATTACACAAGAGAGCCCAGTGCACCCAGCATCCAACCCAACAGTAAAAGTGGGAGTGCAGCACACAGAGATTGCTTTCCTAGGCAGGAACAGTTTCAATAAATACAGTGAAAGAATCGAATACCTGAATGGCACAACACATACAGTGGCCAGTACCACAAGGACTAAGGAAAACCTTTATTTAAAATATAAGGTGAGGTGCAGAGGTTAGTTTTTGGAATCCATTTATTACTCAAATTTATTAAATACAGATTTAATGAGAACCTATAAAAGATTGCACGAGTTAAACAATTCGCTGCTTAAACCATAAAATTTAGCCTGTAAGTGACATCACTCACTCACTTTGAAGAGGTTAAAAATAATTGAGTGCAATGCTCAACATAAAATCTAGGGTATGTCACAGCCCTGTTTTCCAGTTTCCATTTTAGTGAAACCATACAGGTCACTGCTTATAGCTGGAGGGCATCAAAATGTGCAACATACACAACAGGTTTCACAATCTGTTCCTTAACAGTCTATCTCTTCATGGTGTGTACCCAGCAAAACTCATGCTGCCACTGGATTCAGGGAAGATGTCGAAATCTTCCTTTTTTGACCTGCAACTGCTTTGATGTTTAACAAAACAGATGTATGCAACACACACTCTTCAAAATACACATTCATCTCTGATGAATATCTGCCATCACCAAAAAAACATGTGGATTTGTTTTGTGGTTCAAAAAAAATTCTTCTGGTCAGAGCAAGGAGTTAAGTACTTCTAAAGCTTTACCGAAAGCACCCCCCACCACCACCTCCGTCTTCTTAAAAAAACAGCACCAATGCAACACAGGTGTTTGGGCAGATTATTTTATATTCTTTCCCTTATGCTTCTTTCAGGGCCTTCAAATGTCACTCTCACCTGCAATACACCTTGGCTGAAAAGAGAAGACGATGACTGCTCCCAGCTTCTACCAATGCTGCTCTGCAGTGGTTACGATGAGCAATAGAACAGCACCTCGAAAGGACAAATCTCTCCCTGGGAGGAAAAACCTGGCCTCTCTGTGGGACCTGACAGGCACAAACTTACATCCCATCACTCTGTGGCACAACATTTTGTCCCCCAATTTACTGTACCATATCGTGCAATCCAGAACTAGCCGCGCCTCTAGCCAAACTGTTCCAGTACAGCTACCACACTGGCATCTAACCAACAATGTAGAAAATTGCCCAGGTATGTCCTGTCCACAAAAAGCAGGACAAATCCAATCCGACCAATTACCGCCCCATCGGTCTACTCTCAATCATAAGCAAAGTGATGGAAGGTGTCGTTGACAGTGCTATCAAGCGGCACTTACTCACCAATAACCTGCTCACCAACGCTCAGTTTGGCTTCCGCCAGGACCACTTAGCTCCAGACCTCATTACAGCCTTGGTCCAAGCATGGACAAAAGAGCTGAATTCCAGAGGTGAGGTGAGAGTGACCGCCCTTGATATCAAGGCAGCATTTGACCAAGTGTGGCACCAAGGAGCCCTAATAAAATTGAAGTCAATGGGAATCAGGAGGAAAACTCTCCAGTGGCTGAAGTCATACCTAGCACAAAGGAAGGTGGTAGTGGTTGTTGGAGGCCAATCATCTAAGCCCCAGGACATTGCTGCAGGAGTTCCACAGAGCAGTGTCTTAGGCCTAACCATCTTCAGCTGCTTCATCAGTGACCTTCCCTCCATCATATGGTCAGAAATGGGGATGTTCGCTGATGATTGTAGTGTTCAGTTCCATTCGCAACCCCTCAGATAATGAAGCAGTCCAAGCCCGCGTGCAGCAAGACCTGGAGAACATCCAGTCTTGGGCTGATAAGTGGCAAGTAACATTCGCTCCAGACAAGTACCAGGCAATGACCATCTCCAACAAGAGAGAGTCTAACCACCTCCCCTTGACATTCAACAGAATTACCAGCGCCGAATCCCCCACCATCAACATCCTGAGGGTCACCATTGACCAGAAATTTAACTGGACCAGCCACATAAATACTGTGACTGCAAGAGTAGGTCAGAGGCTGGGTATTCTGTGGTGAGTAACTCACCTCCTGACTCCCCAAAGCCTTTCCACCATCTACAAGGTACAAGTCAGGAGTGTGATGGAATACTCTCCACTTGCCTGGATGAGTGCAGCTCCAACAACACTCAAGAAGCTCGACACCATCCAGGACAAAGCAGCTCGCTTGATTAGGACCCCATCCACCACCCTAAACATTCACTCCCTTCACAACCGGCGCACTGTGGCTGCAGTTTGTACCATCCACAGGATGCAGTGCAGCAACTTGCCAAGGCTTCTTTGACAGCACCTCCCAAACCCACGACCTCTACCACCTAGAAGGACAAGGGCAGGCACATGGGAACAATACCACCTGCATGTTCCCTTCCAAGTCACACACCATCCCGACTTCGAAATATATTGCCGTTCCTTCATTGTCGCTGGGTCAAACTCCCTACCTAACAGCACTGTGGGAGAACCTTCACCACATGGACTGCAGCGGTTCAAGAAGGCGGCTCACCACCACGTTCTCAAGGGCAATTAGGGATGGGCAATAAATGCTGGCCTTGCCAGCGACACCCACATCCCATGAACGAATAAAAACAAAATCCAGTGATAAACCGACCATGTTTGAGTCCACATAAGATGGTCTATTCTGTACAGCATCTGAAAACCTGAAGAGAATAACTTTACCACTATTCCTGACTTTATAATAATGTATTTGGACTGTACGTTTGTCCTTGGGGTAATGGCATACACAACGCAATCCGTTCAAGACTAAACATGATTTCTGAGCCTGGTGGGAGCAGGAAATGAGGGGCAAGAGTTTCATGGAGGGAACGAAAGCACTCCAACAAGATGAGAGATAAGTGGACTCAACTTGCGTCACTAAGTCCTACTGGTCCCTTGCAAAGTTGCTTTGACAAAAATCAAAGAGTAGGCTGTTGTTCATCATACTAATCAAAAATAGACATGCGGAACAGGAGAATAGATAGTGGGGGGGGGGGGAATGTAAATTAGGGGATGAAAATACAAGATAATTGTTCAATTACAGAACTGCCACTTTCATTACAACTATAGATAGGCATTTTCCTCTGGTTCCTCAGTTGCCTTTCAAAGACATTTCAAAACACATTTTAATAAATCTTATAATAATGTATAATGCACAATAAAGTAATGTACTTATAATACAAAATTGTTAGGCAGGAAAATACCAGCTGGTCCATCAAGCCTGCCCCACAGAAGGTAGATGGAACACCACAGTGTAACATGAAACCAATAAGGTTGCTAGGAACTAGGATCACTTTGCCATAATATAGAAGTGAAACAGGCACCTTAACACAGTCATCCAATTTACCTTGGAGAGCATTTCAATAATAGCCCTACAGAAACTGTAACCACAGAAATTTTTGGCTTGTTTTTTCAAGTCTGACATGCCAACAAACTATTTCCTCTTAAAAATTGCCAATGATATCAGAAACTCAATCTCCAAGGGCAGAGTCTGCAGCTGACTCTTCAAACCGGTTAAATTCATCTCTGTGTAACATTTCTACCACAGTGCAACTATCATCATTGGATCACTGCTGATCTTGCAGCAAGAAGCTAGTTTTCCACATTTACACATCAAAACACCAGAATAAAGCTACAAGGTAGACAGACAAATTTTAACCTGCAAGATACATTTGGATAGGAGGCCTATTGGCTCCTTTGATCTCATCCTTCCACAATATCAACCCTTCTGCAAACCCATTAGAGCTTTTTAACATTTAACTGAAAGGCACAGTTTTAACATTTCTTTCAGATCTCAAACAATAAACAGCAAACAAAGATGTTAATTTTAGAACCTGTTCAGAACATAATTTTACAGTAGCAGCAGCACGAATTAAAGTAAGAGACACAAGCTTCACAAATTAGGAAATGAACTGCTGTGGAAAACATATCTCAAGCAAATTTTAAACTAGGCACAGCATTATATTAATTGGCACAAATAGAGATGAAATTTTAGTTCTGGATGCTTGACAAGTAAAAGCTTTTTTTTAAAAACCCAAAGACATGAAAATGCAATATATTAGGATGTTTGAATGCAAAGTTCTTTTCTTTAGAGGGTACGTAAACACATTTTGCCAGCGAGCAGTATAACCGCAGTTTTAATTTTGTCAAACTGCTGATTTTGCCTTTTTCTAATTGTGCAAGACTACCGAAAGGGGATGGCCTTGTACTAGGTTTTGCACCAGTTGCAGTACAAGTGTGAAGCAAAATTCTGAAACTTTGCTAAGGGCAGGTCAGCAGACTGTCTGGATTTTTTTTTTAAGTTAGAAAAGGGCTGACAGGATGATTTGCTCTTTTCCATCATTAAGAAGTTAAAGCATTTCACTGGCATTTGGAAGCTGCTGAATGGAGCTCTCTGTGCGCATTTAACTATGCATGCACAGAGATCGGCTTTCTAGATTAGAGAATGGTGCGAGCAGGCAGTCCAGGTCCACAATATTCACTTACACTGCTCCAAAAAATGTCCCAGTAAAACTGCATCATTAAAAAGGAAGAGAGACATAGCAATACACTAACAGAGTGCCCACAGTTCTTGGCACAGCAAACTCCAGATCTCAGGTTGTCAAGGGGTTGCACTGAATGAAGTTATATGTTTCCCACAAGGAGGGAGTGAAGGAAAATTGGAGGGCAAGTCAACACAGGCCACTCTCATGTGTCTGCCAGCAGCCAGTTAATAACAGAAGAGGCCTGGGGGCAGGTTACTTGTCTACTGTCTTAGCCGAAAAACGGTGCTCGTTACTTAGGAGAGGGGAGTGGAAAACCTAAATTGAGTAGAGGAAAAAAGTCCTTTTAAAGTCTATACTATTTATGGCTTTAGACCCTGAATAAATACATTTAAACATTCGCTGCTTGTGGTTCCCACCCAGATTACACCAGCATTGGACTCTATCCAGTAAGAAGTCCACCGAGACGAGTGAAAATAAAGTTGGGATAAGCAGACAGTCATCAAGATAGGATAGTGGTTTTTCGTAATGATGTTTATTACATGCTTTTGCTAAGAGCAGCATATAAAGCAGCATCCCCCAGCCACTGTGGTGTCTGAGTATTTACCAAAAACTGTCTGCATTTCCAGGCCACTGAATTTTTCTTATTATAAACAATTCTTTCCTTGAACCCATAACCTTTATCCTTTCTTCTAACATCTGTTGCTTTGGCTGTTTCATTGACTGACAGTGCGGTACAGAACACCAGCTTCCACCAGGCACAGTTGAATATATATACACACACACACATATTAAAAGTCTAACTTATGATGTTAGAAGTGGGGGAAAAAAAATACTTAGTAGGGCAAAAAATGAAACCTACAACTCCGTGTTGACAAGCTCTTGACCTTGGTTGTCAGCAGTAATAGTGATGAATGATGAATGGAAGCGAGGCATTCCCCACGGGGGTGGGGGGGGGGGGGGCGGTGGGGAGGGAGAGAGAAGTATATTTCAAATCAGACAGCATGTCACCCTAGAACATTCTTCCACACCAGCCAGATACAGAATGTGGTATTCACAGGGTCTCAGGAACAGGACACCTGCATGTTCTCTCAATTGCAAAAGAATAAATTGTGGGTTTGGGTGGGGTGAAAGAATGTGGATCCAGAGGGGAGAAAGAAACAACTTCTTACAAAATATATAAAAGTATTTGACTACATTTCTTTTTAAAAAAAACTTCTTACATTGTGCTACACGGTGTGTCTATGCAGTGATTGCAGCCCTTTAAAGCAGTTGCCCTACCTATTGTCAGTTAGAACTAATAAAAAAAAACTTTTCTTTTTAAAACTGTCCACAATATAATATTCTCCCTTTGAACTCATTGCTTACCCCATGACAGTATAGGAATTCCAGAGAACCTGAGTAACCTTCATCACTCCTAGGTCCCCACAGGATAAAGCTGTCTCAAGCTGTCCAAAAGAAAAGCTTATAAAAATCAATCTGCAGTATAAAGACCCATGGTCATGTTCAGTGGTTGACAGAAAAGTAAACTACTGGTAAACTGGAACTAAATGATGTCACCCACCCTCACCCTTGTGAGATAACATACCCAATATTGTCCTGTTATACATCCTCTATAGAATTAACCTTTTAGATACCAACCTAGAGTTTAACCCATGACATTAAAATATGTGACTAACTCCTTGACTAAACTTCCAAGTGCAGCTATTTTCAGTGAACCAGTGTGCATCATTGGGACTTTGTTTATTGTTAGCTACCCCTCAAAGGGGGCCACCTGTACACCGGTCCGAAGCTTTTGTGTTTCACGATGTCATTGCATAAGATTAACGTCTTCAGATTTCGGTTTCTGTAGCAGGCAGAGTTTTACATTGCAGGTTTGCTAACCCTGTGTACAACCCTACTCCTTTATCCGGGCTTGGGACCAGCAGTATGGGTTGCAGTTAGCATCACACAACTCTAACATCAGATGGTTTAACAAAGTGACGAATGAAAGTGTGCTTCAGAGAGCCACCACTAATTATAGCAGTCCAGAAGAGATACATTGAAAATAGGAGCTGGAGTAGGCCATTCGGCCCTTCGAGCTTGCTCCGCCATGATCATGGCTGATCCTCTATCTCAATACCATTTTCCCGCTCTCTCCCCATACCCCTTGATGCCTTTTGTGTCTAGAAATCTATCTAGCTCCTTCTTAAATATATTCAGTAACTTGGCCTCCACAGCCTTCAATGGTAGAGAATTCCATAGGTTCACCACCCTCTGAGTGAAGAAATTTCTCCTCATCTCAGTCTTAAATGTCCTACCCCGTATCCTGAGACTGTGACCCCTCGTTCTAGACCCCCCCCAGCCAGGGGAAACTTCCTCCCTGCATCCAGTCTGACTAGCCCGGTCAGAAATTTATATGTTTCAATGAGATCCCCTCTCATTCTTCTAAACACGAGTGAATACAGACCGAGTTGACCCAATCTCTCCTCATACGACAGTCCTGCCATCCCAGTAATCAGTCTGGTGAACCTTTGCTGCACTCCCTCTATGGCAAGTATATCCTTTCTTAGGTAAGGAGACCAAAACTGCATACAATACTCCAGGTGTGGTCTCACCAAGGCCCTGTATAACTGCAGTAAGACATCCTTGCTCGTGTACTCAAATCCTCTTGCAATGATGGCTAACATACCATTTGCCTTCCTAACTGCTTGCTGCACCTACATGTTAGCTTTCAGTGACTGGTGTACAAGGACACCCAGGTCCCTTTGTACATCAACATTTCCCAATCTATCACTATTTAAATAATACTCTGCCTTTCTGTTTTTCCTTCTGAAGTGGATAACTTCACATTTATCCACGTTATACTGCATCTTCCATGTATTTGCTCACTCACTCAACTTGTCTAAATTGCCTTGAAGCCTCCTTGCATCCTTCTCACAACTCTCAATCCCACCTGGTTTTGTGTTGTCCGCAAACTTCGAAATATTACATTTGGTTCCCTTATCCAAATCATTGATATATATTGTGAATAGCTGGGGCCCAAGCACTGATCCCTGCGGTACCTCACTAGTCACCGCCTGCCACCCGGCAAAAGACCCATTTATTCCTACTCTCTGTTTCCTGTCTGTTAACCAATTTTCATTCCGTGCCAGTGTATTACCAATCCCATGTGCTTTAATTTTGCACACTAACCTCTTATGTGGGACTTTATCAAAGGCCTTCTGAAAATCCAAATACACCACATCCACTGGTTCTCCCTTATCTATTCTACCAGTTATCCTCAAAAAACTCCAGTAGGTTTGTCAAACATGATTTCCCTTTCATAAATCCATGTTGACTTTGTCCAATCCTGTTGATATTTTCTAAGTGTCCTGTTATCACATCCTTTATAATAGACTCTAGCATTTTCCCTACTACTGATGTTAGGCTAACAGGTCTTGAGTTCCCTGTTTTCTCTCCCTCCTTTTTTAAATAGTGGGGTTACATTTGCCACCCTCCAATCTGCAGGAACTGTTCCATAATCTATAGAATTTTGGAAGATGACAATCAATGCATCTACTATTTCCATGGCTACCTCTTTTAGTACTCTGGGATGCAGATTATCAGGCCCTGGGGTTTTATCAGCTTTCAGTCCCATTAATTTCTCCAGCAATATTTTTTTTTTACTAATACTAATTTCCTTTAATTTCTCCTTCTCACGAGATCCTTGGTTCCCTAGCATATCTGGGAAGTTATTTGTGTCCTCTTCCATGAAGATAGAACCAAAGTATTTGTTTAATTGCTCTGCCATTTCCTTGTTCCCCATTATAAATTCTCCCGTTTCTGACTGTAAGGGACCTACATTTGTCTTCACTAATCTTTTTCTTTTTACATACCTGTAGAAGCTTTTACAGTCCGCTTTTATGTTCCTTGCAAGTTTACTCTCACACTCTATATTTTTCCCCTCTTAAATTAATCTTCTGGTCCTTTTTTGCCGAATTCTAAACTGCTTCCAATCCTCAGGCTTGCTACTTTTTCTGGCAACTTTATATGACTCCTCTTTGGATCTAATACTATCCTTAATTTATTTTGTTAGCCATGGTTGGGCCGTTCTTCCTTTTGTGTTTTTGCGCCAGAAAGGAATATATAACTGTTGCAATTCATGTATTCATTCTTTAAATGTTAGCCATTGCCTATCCACCGTCATGCCTTTTAATGAAGCTCCCCAATCTATCATAGCCAACTCACTCCTCATACCTTAGTAGTTTCCTTTGTTTAGATTTAGGACCCTAGTTTCAGATTGGACTACTTCATTTTCCATCTTAATGAAGAATTGTATCATATTATGATCACTCTTCCCTAAAGGACCCCACACAAGATTATTAATTAACCCCTTCTCACTGCACAATACCAAATCTAGGATAGCCTGTTCCCTAGTTGGCTCCTCAACGTACTGGTCTAAAAAACCATCTCATACACACTCCAGGGATTCATCCTCCACAGTATTTTTGCTAATTTGGTTTGGCCAGTCTACATGTAGATTGAAGTCACCCATGATTACTGTAGTACCTTTGTTACATGCATCTCTAATTTCCTGTTTGATGCCATCCCCTACATTACCACTACTGTTTGGAGGCCTATAGACAACTCCCACAGTGTTTTCTGTCCCTTGGTGCTTCTTAACTCCATCCAGACTGATGCTACATCTTGATTTTCTGAACCAATATCCAAAGATGGACCCACATAGGCCAAATTTTGAGAATGCCTAATACAAGGATCCCTAAGCAAACATGGAAACGTAAGCCAAGGGGAAAAGAGCTAGAAGTCAACCAACTCTACGCAACACAAGAACAGATGCAACTGAAGTGCACTTGCAATTACACAAGCTGGATGGAAAGGTCAAGACCAAGGGGAGATGAGGAGAATTTTTTTTTTAAACACAGCGAGTTATGATGATCTGGAATTCAATGCCTGAAGGGGTAGTGGAAGCAGATTCAATTGTAACTTTCAAAAGGGAATTGGATATATACTTGAAAATGAAAAATTTGTATGGCTATGAGGAAAAAGCAGGGGAGTGGGACTAATTGGATAGTTCTTTAAAAGAGCCAACACAAGCACGATGGGCTGAATGGCCTATCTCTGCAGTACGATTCAAAGAAAGCAGAATTGGATGACGTTGATTGGCCTTATGTGCCTCAACTACACGGATGATGTCATTGCATAGAGCTGAAAACAGATTAGCGAGTTATTTATCTCATTGATGTTTGTGGGACCTTGCTGTGTGCAAATTGGCTGCCACATTTGCCTGTATTATAAGTGACTACACTTCAAAACCGCTTCATTGGCTGTGAAGCTCTTTGGGATGCCCAGAGGACATGAAAAGTATTGAATAAGCATAAGTTAGTTCTTTCTTAATACACTGATGTACCTAAACACTCCCAACAGCAAAAATCACATTTGGAGAGAGAGAGTCCATTTGGAAATATTTGTTGATGGCCGTAGTCATGTGTCTCCAGCATTACTGAAACTAATCAAGAGTTTTTCAGAACAGCAGACATTTGGCACATTGAGCTTTGTCTGCCATTTTGTTAGCCATGGCAGATTAAGGTTTTTAATCCCAAGTCTTTTTCTTTTCTCCAACTATCTCCTTCTTAAACATCTCAAATAAGGTTGCATCTATGGCCTTCTCGCATAAACCTTTGTATGAAGTTTTCCTGGTTTATTTTTAACCGGCTCAGCTCAAGTTCTATGAATGCAATCCCCTGTACTAGATTCCACTACTGGAGGGACATACCCAGTTAGTTTCTTTCATTATTTTTTCAAACACCTTGATCAAACACATCTGGAATACTCGGTGCAGTTTTGGTCTCCTTATTTAAGGACGGACCATAATAGCTTTAGAGGCGGATCAGAGAAGGTTCACTTGACTGATTCCTGGGATGAGGGGTTATCTTCTGAGGAAAGGTTAGAAAAGTTGGGCCTGTATACATTGGAGTTTAGAAGAATGAGAGGTGATCTTATTGAAACATATATGATCCTGAGGGGACTTGAAGGGGTAGATGCTGAGAGGTGGGAAAGACTAGAACTAGGGGCCACAGTTTAAAAATAAGGGGTCTCCCATTTAAGGCGGTGATGAGGAGAATTTTTTTCTCTGAGGGTCATGAGTCTGTGGAACTCCCTTCCCCAGAGAGCGGTGGAGGCAGGGTCATTGAATATTTTTAAGGCAGAGTTAGATAGATTCCTGATTAACAAGGGAGTCAAAAGGTTATAGTCGGTAGATGGGAAAGTAGGGTTGAGGTCGCAATCAGATCAGCCATGATCTTATCAAATGGCAGAGCAGGCTCGAGGGACCGAATGGCCTACTCCTGCTCTTCAGTCGTATGCTCGTATGTAGATCACTTCCTAATTTCATTTCCAGGGACTTTAAACTAAATTTGCCCAGTTTCTCATCATAGTTCAATTCCTTGATCCCAGTGAATCACTGTTGGACTCCCTTCCAAAACCAGTATATGTTTCTTAATGTGGAGCACCCAAAATTGATTCTAGGATGGATTTTTCTGGGAAGCAGTAACGGCAGGGCAAAATGGGTGAAGAACATGAAAAACATCCATTACCTAGAATTGAGGCCATCAACCCAGCCACCAGCATGTGGAGGATATGGCTTCAATCCCGTAAAAAGTTCAACAATCTTGTCAGAAACAAGGTAGAAGCCACCAAAGGAGAGTCAGCTGCCACCCCCAGCTCAGCTCCTGCCACGGGGATTGCACCAAAGAGGAGCACAGGATAACAGATAGAACAAAACAAACACTGTGTTTTAGGATGGGTAGGCACAATAGGAATAGGTAGGCAAACATTTAGGTTCACATGTAAATAAACAGTATTGGAGCACTGCAAATGGTGGGTCTTCATTTTACGTTTTGTAATGATAATTGAAGGGAGTTTGAGAAGACAGGGCTATATATTTTATTGGGGAGGATCGATGTTAAAAGAGATAAACTTGAATGCCCCTTGGAGCAGTGCATCCACAACTTGAGCTATAGAATGGATTGGCTGATGTTTGCCACGTCCTGATAACTTCCTGATGCATAGAAGTTTTGGGTACTTGTCACTTTTACAGTGATGGGCAGAGCAGGGCCAGCCCTGCATGTGGTTGTTTCACCACCCTGGCATCCAACCATTGTTTCCTCTTCATCATCTTCCTCCTTCTCCAGGTAGCAGAGATGCAGAGGAACTCCAAAATGCTTACCCATTGGTCCAATGCAACTGTTGGATTGGAGTAGAGAAAGACATCTGGCTTCCTTAAAACAACCAAACATCTTCCCACTGCAGCTCCTCTTCAACTATGTGTAAATCCATTAACTAAAATGGCTACCTTTATTTGGCTCCTAGTGCTCAATTTAGAGAGGGGCGGGGGGGGAACAGAACTTGACCAGTGGTCGGGGGGTAGTACAGTAAAATGGGGCTGTGGTCAATATGGCATCATCTGGATCTCATTAACACAGGATTTAAATAGGAATGCTCCCCCAGAAGTGCTAGAAAAGGTCAGATGCTAAATTTGGGAATAGGAAAAACACTGGCAGTACTACTGGGGCTCTAAATGGGAGCAGTGATAACAGTACCAATTTTTCCTTTACGCTACACCCTAGAAATGGGCATTAATGGGCAATGAACCTAGGAACATCCACCCCAACATTCCTAACAGGCCAATAACTGAAAAATGGGAATTCTTTCTATCTTCTGGATTATAAAGTAAACTTACATAAATAAAAATCACATTTATTCTGTGACCTAGAACACATCTTCACAGTCCAGTGGAGTGAAAAATATTAAAAATAAATACATGTGAATTATTACTTTCGTCATGGTCTTGGCTTGAAGGAATAGCTTACAAGCAGCTAGAGGTGTCACTCCAATCAGGAATAACATCTATTTCTTCTTGTAATAGTTGTGCCTGCCAATTTTCAATGAGCATCATTTTGAATGTTTCTTGAAATCTGTGGTGAACTCAATTAACTCTTCTTGCATTTCATTTAAAATGCTAATATACATCAGCAGCTAGGATCTGTGCACAGTAACAATTCCTATATGGCCATCCTGAAGGACAAAACAAACAGCATACAGCCTTGAATAACGAAGTGTTTCTATGATTTAAAGATCTGTTCATTGCAATGTCTCACTGGAAAGGTGGCCAGCCCACGTTTATGCCTTGCATTTTCCAGACTGTGATACACCATGCTCGGCAGGCTATCAGGGTTAGGGTTAGGGTTAATACTGGACTAACCTTACTAAGTATTTTGTGACCGTGTCACTTCACAGCAGCTCAGTAACACTGAACATGACCTGCCTTCTGCAGAAATGTGCCACAGAATAGACACACTTACAATCTTAGAAAAATGTTTTGATATGCAGTACAAGATAAACAATATGACTTAGTTTATAGAAAATCAACCACCAGTGAGGTTTGTGCAACAACTTATCCACCCATTAGGCTAGACAGTTATGTCAGTGTAATTTTTTTCCAAAACCTCAGAGTCCTGTCATAAAGCCTTTATTTCTGGTAATTTCATTTTCAGTTCTGAGATCGGAAGTTTCCACACACAAAACATGGCGTTATTTTTGTGAGTTATTATATTTATGAGTTAGCAACACAACATGCCTCTAGCTTCTCATACAGAACATAACTTCTCCTCGCAACTTCCCATTTCTAACATTAATCCTCATGTTCCCAACTTTTGTTTGATTCTTTGATCTCTCAAAGTGCTATACTTTCTACAGTGTTTTTGTTGAGTTTGGGCAGCAATTTGTAATCTAACTCATTGACAAATAGGGAGGAAACCTATCCCAGAGGTTTTCTCCTCTTGATGATCAGGATATACTACTCACCCAACATTTCTTTCTCTCTTCCCTCTCCAGCCACCCACCCACCCAATCAAAGTCATTTCGGAGTTGAGAAGTGTCAAAGGATGAAATGAAGTTATTCATCTACCAGACAATGCTCTTATTACTTCACCTGGTATGTTGGTAGTGTAGATTCGGTCCTTGATTCGAATCCCTCCTGTCGCACAGTACCCACGATAAAAAAATTAAAACAAAAAAGATACAGAAATTAACAATTGAAAAAGAAAATCCACTTAATATTTTTCATTGAAAACTCTTCAATTGTAACATATTATGCCAGACTTTGGCGCAAAGTTTAAAATTAAAGAAGTAAAATAAAAAGCAACATCACTAAATATTTACGAAGTCTACCAGGAGAATATAATTTTATTGCACGGTAAATCGAAATACTGGCAAGCGGGTGGTAGTATATGCATTCTATCACATTAAAACATCAACACAGCACCACATGATCTGTGTGCAGATGACTTTCTGAATAACCCGACAAGAGTTTAGTGAAGCAGGTGTTATGCCTCAATCAACACAACATTTTACACACTATTGGTCCTGGGCCAGAAACACAAGAAAATCATTTCTAACCTCAAAAAAAATTGCTGCCTACAGCTACCATACACAATAAGCAGATGTGCCCTCAATACCCAGACAATATCACCATATATTATAAAAAGTGCTCATCATTTCAGTCTTGACATCAATACGTAAGATTTTATTTTACAAAAAGGAACTGGAAAAGGTCATTAGGGCCAAACAAGTTTTTCAAAGATGAACCTCGCTTATCTACCTTCTTCACCACATTCCTCAATACTTTTTCCTTTGAAAAATACATCAAATCGTCTCAACCTATACATACGGTCTACTTCAATGTCCTTTCCTGGCAACTTATCTCACAACGATACTAGTTTGTGTGTGGAAAAAGTTTGATCCAACTTCCCTTCTTACTCTTAACATCCTAATTTTCAAATGTGTGTTCCTTTGTATTTGAATCCATCACCAGAGTGAACAATATGTCAGGATCAATTTTGCAATTCCCTCTATAATCTTAACTTTAATTGGATACCTTGCAGTCTACTCTATTCCAAAGAAAATAAGCCTCATTTCCTTAACCATTTTTCATAACAGGTTCTTGATCATCCTACAATCATCTTTGTTGTCTGCCTTTGTACCCTCTCAACAGCAATATTATTTCTATAATTAGATGATTAGAACCTCAGATGGGGGTCTGACTAATTTCTTGTACAGCAGCAATACAATCTATTTAGCTATATACTCTATTTCTTTGCTAATGCAATCTAGTTATCTGCCTTTTTTTTTCTGCAGCTAATCACTGCAAAGTTTTGTAGATTTTTAACTATAAATTCTGGACACAGCATCATAGTAGGTACAGCACAGGAAGTGGCCATTCGGCCCATTGTGCCTGTGCCGGCTCTTTGAAAGAGCTATCCAATTAGCCCCATTCCCCTGCTCTTTCCCCATAGCCCTGTAAATTTTTTCCCCTTCAAGTATTTATCCAATTCTCTTTTGAAAGTTACTATTGAATCTGCTTCCACCACCCTTTCAGGCAGTGCATTCCAGACCATTACAACTCGCTGCGTAAAAAAATTTTTCCTCATGTCGCCTCTGGCTCTTTTGCCAATCACCTTAAATCTGTGTCTGCTGGTTACCGACCCTTCTGCCACTGGAATCAGTTTCTCCTTGTTTACTCCGTCAAAACTGTTCATAATTTTAAACACCTCTATCAAATCTCTCTTTAACCTTCTCTGTTCTAAAAAGAACAACCCCAGTTTCTCCTCATAACTGAAGTCCCTCATCCCTGGCACCATTCTAATAAATCTCTTCTGCACCCTCTCTGAGGCCTTGACATTCTTCCTAAAGTATGGTGCCCAGAATTGAACACAATACTTTGAAATTATACCCTCTATACCCAAGAACAGGCCATTAATATATATCAAAAAGAGCATATTTCCTGATTTATGTTGCTGCGTGACTGTTCCATTTTTTTTTTATTCGTTCACGGGATGTGGGCGTCGCTGGCGAGGCCAGCATTTATTGCCCATCCCTAATTGCCCTTGAGAAGGTGGTGGTGAGCCGCCTTCTTGAACCGCTGCAGTCCGTGTGGTGACGGTTCTCCCACAGTGCTGTTAGGAAGGGAGTTCCAGGATTTTGACCTAGCGACAATGAAGGAACGGCGATATATTTCCAAGTCGGGATGGTGTGTGACTTGGAGGGGAACGTGCAGGTGGTGTTGTTCCCATGTGCTTGCTGCTCTTGTCCTTCTAGGTGGTAGAGGTCGCGGGTTTGGGAGGTGCTGTCGAAGAAGCCTTGGCGAGTTGCTGCAGTGCATCCTGTGGATAGTGCACACTGCAGCCACGGTGCGCCGGTGGTGAAGAGAGTGAATGTTCAGGGTGGTGGATGGGGTGCCAATCAAGCGGGCTGCTTTATCTTGGATGGTTTAACATATGTTCTCTTCTTTTAGGTCCTTGCTCCCCTACTAATTATTTTACATTTATCCACATTGAATTATAACTGCCACCCACTGATCATTATATATAAAATATACAAATCCTTCTAAAACAGATGTTAATCTTTTGCATTTACAAAGCTCCTGTTTCACCCCTCCCTCCAAAAAAAAAGTCTGAATAAGGTATTTTGGGATTTGGAAAATGATCAACAGTCTGTACTGTCCTCATAGGAAGCTGTCTGAAGGTGCTATAGTGTAAGCTCTTAAACGGAACAAATCTGCCAGGAAAGGATGTACCCTTTATCCAAATGTTCCAAAGCTTGTGCACAGTATTTGTTAGCCCCCAAGAACTAAAATTACAACCCTTTCCGACTTCCCCTCATTAGCACACAACATTCTATGTTCAGTGCACTTGCAGCCTCATTTCTTGCATGTATAAAAATGAAATTAAAAATGAAATTGTCGGGTGCACCTGTCACCATCAAAAATTTAGACTGGGTGCCTCAAGATGAATCTAACATTGTAGTATCAAGAAACCAGAATTCTGTATTAAAAGCATAAATTGTTCCAACAAGCAAGCAATTTTTTCCATTTGAACGTACAAGGAATTTTCTATACCAGAGTAATGTGGTCTTTAAGCAAGTGGCCCCATTAATAGGATGATTCTTAAGTGATCATATGGCACTTGACGCGACCATCCTTCTGATTGGCTGCAGATAGATTGACCATTCTGGAAATTTATTTGACTATACAATCCTTTACATGCACTTAGTTTTAAGTACTTGCCTTGCGCCAGATTCAAACCCATATGACTGACGTCTCACTAACTGCTGGGGAAGTTTTGTTTGGTACAAAGTGCTCAGTTATTTTTTCAGCTTTTGGGTCTTTGACACTGAAATGCTACCCTGTTTGCTACTGGTTATTTCCATTAGATCATGGATTGGGAAGTTCTGCTTTTTAGGAGGAAACTGCTGCAGACACCTCAGGTGCTTGCCACCAAAGAAAAATATGTTAAACACATTTATTTGAACCATCAGATGGGATCATCATCAAACAGAAGTGTTCCTTTTTATTCTCAAAGCAAGACATTCTGAGAAAAAGGCAGAACATAAAAGAGCAACCGTTTGGTAACAAAACATATCTGTGAAAAGTCTGGAGGGTTTGACATAAATCAGAGCAGTTGGCAAATCTGTATTATTTAAAGCTTGCTAATAGCCAAACTTCAAATGTTTTGAAGGGACAATTTAATAACTGTACAATCAAACTATTCCAGACTAATGTTAAGTTTCAAGTGCTGCTTGAACAGCTGCATTGGAAGAAAAAAAACCACAATACCAATTTAAATAATGGGACATCTAAAAACTAGGACCGAAATTCACACCCTAAAATAATTTGAAATTTTAAAAGGGTGGGTGGGGATGGGGAGAAATCAGTGACAAAAAAGATGTTTCATTACTTACTTTAAAATAAAATGCAAATTAGCAGACAACCGTGGATCTGTAAACTGCGTTGTCCTGTTGTTGTGGTCAACAAAGTAGACTCTTCCTGTGGCTGTATTGCGGATTTCCCAGCCCGGAGGCAATGGCCCTAGTTCCTCACAATTTACGTTGCTAAGATCCCTGCAAAACAAACATAGACGGCTACCTCAGCTTACTCTTCATGCCAAACCAATTAAAATGGTAAGGAATACAATTCCATAATGTCAGAAAAAACAGAGTGTTCCAAGAACTTGACACTTTCTGCTAGAATCCTTTAGTATCCCAAGATACAAGCTCACAAAACCTGCATAGGCCTCAAAGCTAGGTTGTCATGTCATTAATCTACATTTTAACTGCAGGTCTCAGCCAAATGGCTATATCCCAAAGAATAAATCCATTAAAAGAAAATGTTCTGGTACCTTTCACAATCATATTATATTGGTGGTTCTTCCCAAAGTGTATAGCAACTTGAAAACTCACTTTTCAACAAACATTTTATTTTTACTACAACACATATAACATATCTGTGCTATGCTACACGGCCAGCAACAAGGGCACTTAAAATCTGATCACCACATTTACTTAGAAGTTTTGTAAAACCCCCCTCGTTAATTTAACTTTTTCCTCTTTCAGATGATTCTCCCGCTCCATAATTGTGCCACTTCTCAGCCAAGACAGAAGGCAGCCAACCTACTCTCAGGTCACAGCCGAAAATTTTCTTTAACTGGATGCGAATTGGTTTGCAACAACAGCCTGGGTAGATTCATTCTCCGCCCTTGTGCAGAATTGCTTTGCCTCCACTTAGCAACCTACTAGTGGCAGGGATTCCCCAAAGGAAGAGTTCCCAATCTTAACATGGAGCCCCAGGCTACTCTCATGAACCTCCTAGCAGGCTCCTAGAGTGACACTGGCAAAGTCCTGGGGTCAGGAGAACTGCCCACACCCTTCATAGGGAAACAGTACATGGTGCAGAAAGTGGCAGGGGAACCTATAAGAGGAAATAACATTGAAGTATAAATAGATTTTGTCATTGATCAGGTAGTTTTAAGTGTGAGACTAAAATTCAAATTCTTAAAAAGTGTAATCATTACTTTTTTGCACATTAAACCAAATTGAAACAAGAACAGAAATGGTACCTCCAATTTCATATACCAAATTTAACAGAATCAGAAGAGATAATGCCAGGTCTTCACAAACAGTTTACACTTTCTAGCGCATAAACTGAAATAATTTTGGCTTTGTAAAGATGCCAAGTCTGTCTGTCAACAAAGTAGACCCATTAGGCCCCATTTCCTTTACCTGGGTACTCGAGGATCGTGCCATGTGCTCACCCCTGTCTGTGTGTGCAGAAAGTACACCTGACCTTGTTGCGTTGTCCTTTGTTCTATGCAAAACAAAAGAATAATAAATGCTAATGGCAACAGCAATAAAGAGGAAGCTGTTTTCAGCCAATGAGATCTGCATTAGTGTGAATATCAATAGTTCCCACGTGGAACATGACACAGACTGTGGCAGAAAAGTGCCACCATGCAATTGCACAGTGGGAATTGCTGAAATTTGCAGGCTTGAAGGTGATAATCACGCATGGGAATAGTACCATTTTAGAAGACTTTTCCCCCCCTCCCTATCTCTTCTCTCCACATCATCCTTAAGCAGCAGAACTGACAAATGAACCTGGCTCCAGACCTCTGCCTATCTCGCCGTTACTGACCACCAGGAGGTGCATGAGAGCAGCCCAGGGTGGTTCTGATTTTCCCGTTCAGTGTGTACTAAAGTATCTGGCCTCCACTCAATACTTTTCCACAATTGCACAGCTGAGATCAACTTAGAGTGAGAAATAATAGGTGCAAGACCAAGTTGAAACACCTCATAACAGGAACAGAACAGGTTTCCTCACTGCTTGCCATATCAGGTACAGGGACCACATCAGATGCACTTAAGAGTTTCCACAGACCTCTAGTCAATGCATCTTAATCCCAAAGTCTGGCACTATGACTGCCAATGTGATTAAAAATGATTTTATCCAGTCACCAGTGGCTTATACCATATAGCTCTGTAAACTTGGCCAATTCTCCTCCTTCAAATTTTCAATGCATAGTTAATTCTTAGGAGCAAATAACCACTTTGAGGATACTAGAAATATTTTAAGTCAGTACATTTTTAAGTTAGCAGTATACATCTATATTACCTAGTGCATAGTGTGCACATTTGGGCGATGTACAAAAAGGCATTTCATTAATATAAATTCATCCTATCCCTAAAATCAAGGAGGCAGCCTTAAATCACTTCAGAGATAGAACATCCACGTGTCCTTTCACTGTGACGCCATGACACACAGCACAAGGACAGGTTTCATTACAAATCAATGGCATCATCACTAAGGAAGAAAAGGTTTGTCAATTTCTGAGAGAGAGAGAGAGAGAGAGAGAGAGAGAGAGAAAAAAAAGAGATAGTGAGCCAGATACTTATATTAGCCACCGGCTGTATTCACACAGCCTCCCAGCAGCCATCTGAAACAGCATCTGTAGAGGCTTGGGATTAGGCCATGCAACCAGACTTCTGATTGCAAGTGATGAGCGGCCTGATAAGATCAGCATGTGGAAGAGAGAGAAAACTTCATTACCAGAAAAAAAAAATATGACTACTGAAACAGGCAAAAAAAATGATTGTAACAATGGGTCAAGAAATTGTGTAATATAACCTTTATTTAAGGTTGACTCTGGTTTTGACTATAAAATGGTACTAAATACATGTTGTGACCCCTCAGGTTAAATATGCTGCTCAAAATGATAGTCAACCAAACAGAGCAGGAAGGTACCAGGTTCTATTCTGATGTGTTGAATTAGCTGATTTAGCAGCTGGGGGAGCATTACAATTGACCCAAGGCCTGTGCCAGGAAGGGGGAAATGAAATACAAATTGGCCAGATTCACTACCTAGTGACTCTTGCAGGAAAGTATGCGTCCGGATGGCAGGTGTGGGCAGGATTGGGCTTGGCTGTGATAGCTCCTACGTTTGAAAAAAAATACTAGTACTCATTGTCTAGGCGAGATGCCAGAGGACAGCTGATACTTGTGAAACTGTATCCCAGTGTAAGTCAGCGCCTCATTGACAGGTGGGAAAAAAATGCACACTTTTTTTAATATATATAATAAAAGTCTCAAAAAAAATCAGACAGCAGAATATGACAGTTCAAATTTGCTTCCCAACTGCCATAAAAACATTTTTAGAAATATAGATTGCTTGATTTGTGCTCGACAAGCCTGATAGAAAGCAGCAGCACTTGTTCAGAACGCCTTTGCTCTGCACCCTCTACTCTCTTTGGATGTCAAGGAACACTGACCGAAAAACTTGGAACAATGACTAATTATTGACTCAAACAGGGCAAGTGGTGGAGTATGACACTACTGGCTTAACTAATGAATTCTTGGAGTCACTGAAAACTAACCAGTAATCAAACAATAAATCTCTGAACTGCATATAATGGGTCCTCTTTCACCATCCCCGCCTCACACAATGAAAGCACAGTAAGAGATTGTCTGAAATTACTTCTAACATATCTATTGCAATGAACTACATGCCATGCATGCTTCGCATACCTACCATAACACCCATGCACTGCTGAATAAACACATTGCCCATCACCATGGCAACCATTTCCTTACAGACGTAATAATCTCTAACAGCACTGATGCACATTTAACTCAATCATGGGCAGCTTAATGCAGGGGCCTACACAGCCTGCACCCTGGGGCCCAAGCAAAATATGGGGCTCCTGTGTAAATATGGGGTCCTCAGTAAAACTCACCATAACTAGGGCACCTGCCTATGCAAGCATAGGAGATGCAACACCTGCCCTTTCACCTCCCCCCTTCTCACTGTCCAGGGCCCCAAACACTCCTTCCGGATGAAACAGCGATTTATTTGCATTTCATCCATCTTAGTATACTGTATCCACTGCTCATGGTGTGGCCTCCTCTACAACGGGGTGATCGCTTTGCTGAACATCTCAGTTCAGTCAGCAAGCATGATCCGGAGCTTCCAGTCACTTGCCACTTTAATCCTCCATCCCACTATCATAACTCCGTCCTTGGTATTCTACACTGTTCTAATGAAGCTCAAGGAATAACACATCATCTTTCGACTAGGCACTTCACAGCTTTAACAATGAGTTTAACAACTTTGGATCTTAACCACCGCTCCCATTTTCTCTCAGACATCAGGTGCTGGTAATGGAGGATGGCTGCACCAGAGCCACTAGAAGTATCAGTACGTGGCCAGTGGGGTGGTCCGCACCCCTAAAGTCTACCTACATTTCTTCCGCCACATTCCTGGGCCAATTTTTCCATGCTTCCATCCTCCTCTGCTGTAACCATTTACACGTCTTCTTGACTCATCTTTTGTTTCTATACTTGTGTCTATCACCTCATTTTGCCGCAGCATCATCACTTTTATCATTTAATCACTCCTACACTCCATCCCATCACAGACCTCTCCCCAACATCTTCCAGTTCTGATGAAAGGTCATCGACCTGAAACGTTAACGCTGTTTGTCTCTCCACAGATGCTACCTGACTTGCTGAGTCTGTTTTTATTTCACCATATCTAAGGTTGCCAAGCCTCCCAGATTGTCCTGGAGTCTCCAGCAATGAAAGACTAATCTGCTGTGCACTGCTGCGAGCAATTCGGGAGAAAATCTGTGCGTCACGCCTGTGGTTTGTGCACACCTGTGGACTTTCTTCATCTGCTTGCAGCCGCCTCATGGTGTCAGAACTTCTCACATAAGATAGGACAGCTTCTGGTGCAAATGCCTTCCCGTCTCCAGTCTCATGAAAACTCAAAAGGCAGTGGTGCGGAGTGGTTAACCCTGGTACAATGGCCGGAACCACAGTGTGAGTTCTAGGAATAACAATGGGCTAGGTTTTGTTTTTATAGAAGTCCCGATGGATTTTATTCAGAACTGAAGCAGCGGTATTTTCGCATATAACTATTCATGGTAATTACAAGATTTTGTATCTCCCGGTGGGAATCCAGTCTAACGTTGACTAAACACTCCACATTTACTTCCTGCCATCCCCTCCTCCAAAAAATAGTTCCTTGTTACATTGAGGTGAAATAAGTATCTGATAGCAGGCAAATTCAATTATTCTGAAGAGATGGTGCATGTGGTAGATATATCTTGGATCGTTCTTGATGAGAAAATACTACAATTGAAATATTTACTGGTTTGGTGGGGTTTGCATCCTGAATTATAATTACATGCTGATGGTAGATATTTGCTGCAAAAGAGCCTGGGTATTAGACTTAAACTATTTACAGTTTTTTTGTGGATCAAAATTAAGCAGTTTTATTTAAGCATTGTACAATGGGATATGATTTGCTTTATTATTAATACAGTGTGTATCTGCAGGCCTATTTCTTCATGCATTTCACTACATATTTGTGGTTTGATGGATCGGGGATGGGGTTGTGCACTAAGTGCAGAGGGGCCCTGAATGTTCTTGGTACCCAGGGCCCCAAGGATTCTTAATCCAGCTCTGCTTTGACTGATGAACTGTCATAACAACTTACCAGCATGCTTATTTTACAATTCTCTCAATGGCGGTTGTTAAAGACATGCTACTTTTGCCATCTCTCTTTTGGAATAATTAGTGGTGTTACTGCCATTGTGAAGCTCCTGAAAGTTGCAGATTTCCAGTGGCAGTTGGCATAGTCCCAGTCACAATGTTCTCACACCCTGTGATGGATTTTCATATTGACCTGGTCTGTGATGATGCTAGTTTACTTTTACTTAATTTAGCTCAACATCAGTTGCATGATCAGAGTCCAGCCGATAGAGATAAAACGAGTTCTAGTCATCCAACCCTGGTAGAACATGTGAAACACTTATTTGGCGTCACTTGCAAGCTCCAAAATGTAAATAAATAAATTGTTCGCTGAGGCCACGTGATGCCACACATGACTTCACGCTTGCAAGTCCTCACGCACTGAATTCCTAACTTGTGCTGGCTGTGTTTTGCAGTTAGGGTGGAGGGCAGAAATTTAGCTGACCTGAAGACTTGCAATGGTCTGTTCTCAGAGTTCCTCTCTCAACGGCAGAGAAATCAAATCTATACACCAAGGTATTTTAGTATCGGTCGTCCCAAGATATACGATAATTAATGAGAACATCCATTTAAACTTTTATGTGGGCCAAAGGACTCCATGGTACGATCCTAGGTGGCCCATACAAACAAAAAAAGTTTAGGCACTCAAGGAGATGTTTATTCTGATAAACTGTTTTAATGACATTATGACCTTCTGGCACAGATATAAGCGTCTGCACAGCGAGTTTGCTGCCTTGCAAAACTTAGCTTTAATTACCATCCCATCCCTCGCTGTTCCTCAAAGTGGTAGCATCATAGACGACCCTTTTTGGCATCCTTCCTGCTTCAACAAGGACAACTCTACAGCTTTCAACAAATGTGTACAAGATGTTCAGCTCAACTGCACAAGGCCTAGATCCTACAGACAAGCTTTCCTACCATTTTTTCTCACCCTGGAAGGCCCCAACCTTGTAAATTGACTCATCCATTTCTCTTGGTTACTAAAGACTCCAATCCTACGATTCCCATAAAGTGGGATGGGGGAACAAGCAGCAAAGAAAAGAAATGGAAACGAAAAAGAAAAATAGGAAAAAATAGTAAAATTGCAAGTGAAAAAGAAAAATGAAACAAAATAGAGAGACATAATAATAAACGTTAGAACGAGGGAATGGAGTGGATGACAAGAAACAAGGACGTTAGATGATACTTTTCACACAGAGTGATTAGAACATGGAATGCTTCCCCACAAGTCACCATCATTTCAGATAATTAAAAAAACATTAAGTTATTTAAACATATACAGATCCAGGGAAAGGCCAGGAAAATAGGATTAGATAGCTCCAGTTGAAGGCCTGGCATTACTACAGGCACAATACAAGAAGGACAGTCTAAATGTTAACATAAGCCTGTCAAATGGTTTGGCACTGGTGATTGGAGAGATGAACAAAAGTCGTGTTTTAAATCCTTCACTTCAGAACCCTCTCCACCCCCCACCCCACCAAGTATCCTGCTACCAAATTTTATAATTTTAATTTAATTTAATAAATGTTATAGCAGGAATCTCAATTGCCTTTTGTATATACTGTCAATATTTACTTGTGTACAGCAATCCCCCCACCATCTGCTTCTTATACTCTTCAAAATAACATTGACCAAAATCACCTGTGATGCAAAAACAGGATTACAACAATCCCAAAGATTACATTAGACTGACTTCTCCTCAATGTGAAATTTGATGACTTACCATAACCTTCTGGGAGATCAGGTGGGAGGTGCAAATGTGTCCGACTCATATAGTTCCTGTGTCTTTGTGACCTCACTCTCCTCTCAGCCATCCTTGGATCAGGGGTCTGTCCACATGAGGCGCCATTAGCTGGTGTAATCGGTGTATTCTCATCCACTAAGCAACTCAGTGGCCTGCCAGGACTGGCATATTCAGAGGCTGGCCTATAACCAGGTGGGAAAAAAAAGAGAAATGCAACTCAGTACTTGTATATGTAGAAATAATAAAGCCATTCTAAACACAAAATTAAGACAGCAATGTACAATAAAAACATACCTACTCCCTACAAATGTAGCTACATCATTTTCATGAAAATATGGGTAGCAAAAGAGATGAGGCATAGAATTGTACCCACAGTTCCTACACAGTGCACTCCTGATCTCAATCATGCCATGATGCAAAGGTGGCAAGTAGAGAGGTTGGGCCCTTGCTTAAAGGGAGGAAGGGACGACCTGGGAAATTTAGGTCGCCCTCCTAGTTGAGGATTGAATATTTGGGGATGCTAGAAACGAAAAAGGAAAAAATGGACGATCAAAGGAAACTATCAAAATAATAGTACCTTAATAGCAGTCTACTGATGGTACACTGGTATAACCCTACAGTATTTAACATGAAGGAAACTGGCTGACTGACAGTAAGGAAGAGGAAAATAAAAGATAGTGTATCAACTTCTGATGGTTGGAAAGGAGAGATGGAGGGTTCCTCTTACACACTTCCAACAATGGAGCAGCATGAGAGAGAGAGAGAGAGAGAGAGAGAGAGAGAGAGAGATGTTTATTTTTTAAAAAAGCACAATTGCATAGCATGCTATTAGCAAAATTTGATATTTATTGTCAAAGCCATTGCAACTTTAAACAATGTTTAACAAGTATTTTAAATATTAGTACCAGGGCAATCAGAAAATGAACAGAAGGTAAAACAAATGTTCATATTCTTCACAAAGTCTTTGTAATTTCATGTTCAGTTGTTAAGCTGATACTGTAGATTATATTTGATAAGGAAATGCCCAAGAAGCATTGTGTGTGTAGTTAGAGACTCCTTTAATTAATGTTTTAGTGTTGTCTTCACATTAAATCAAGGGATACTAGGAGGTTTAAATCCAAGTGTGACAAGCTGAAGATAGAAAGTAACAAACTGGATTCTACAGCAGGTTAAACATATAGAAAAACAACTAGAGACTCTTCAATAAATCTTTTTATGTAAATCAAGGTCATAATAGCAACCGCCCTGTTCAGGTTTTAAGTGTCAGCTGAGCTATCTGGAAGAGGCACCAAGTGGACTTCCCCATGTGAAAGGGAATTGAAAAAATGAAGGGTGAGCTTCGCAGACCACATCAGCACGAATGCTGGTGTTTAATTATAGGTTGCCATTGGTAATAGAGGCTTTACGCCTAGACAAACAGCATGTAATATTTGTAGGGTGAGAAGGAGGAGAAGGAATGTAAACCAAATGAAAAGAATTTTATATATATATATATTTTAAAAAGTGTACAACAATCGCCTGCATTTATATAGCGCCTTTAACGTAGTAAAATGTCCCAAGGCGCTTCACAGGAGCGTTTTCAAACAAAATTTGACACCAAGCTACATAAGGAGATATTAGGACAGGTAACCAAAAGTTTGGTCAAAGAGTTAGGTTTTGAGGAGCATCTTAAAAGAGGAGAGAGAGGCGGAGAGGTTTAGGGAGGGAATTTAGGGAGCTTCGGGTACAGGCAGCTAAAGGCACGGCCGCCAATGGTGGAGCAATGAAAATCAGGGATGTGCAAGAGGCAAGAATTGGAGTAGTTGAAATTAAATAGTGCCGACATCAGCCTCGCTGCCAATGAAATCCTCATCCACACTTTAATTAACTCAATTAATTTCTCCAACTCCCGAGCTCCACCCATGCTTTCATTAACTCAAAACACGATTTCTTCAAAGCTCTCACCAAGTTCCAACCTATGCAAACTCCAACTAGTCAAAAATCCACCACCTGCACCTTGTCGCACAGAACTCACCCCTGCCCTCATCAACCTCCAATGTTTCCTGTTCCCCAACGTACCATTTGTAAAATCCCTTTCTTTGTTTACAAATCCCTCTATGCCTTGCCCCACAGTACCTCTGAAACCTCCTGCTACCCTACCTCCCATACAGTCCTCCTACTCAGGCCTACTTTTCATTGTCCATCCAATTCTCCTTATAGTGGCAGAACTTTAATTCATCAATGTTCTACCCTCTAGAACTCCCTTGCTAAATGTCCAATTTGTTAAGTTTCTCCCTGACTCTATGAGCCTTCTCAAAACCTTTCTTTCCAGGATATTTTTGGTCAACTCATCTAATTCTTCTACTACTGCTTGATCCACACTCTCCAATGTAAAGCACCTTGGGAAGTTTCATTACATTAAAGGTACAATATAAATAAAAGTTGTTGTTGGAACTTCAAAGTTTTGTGTCTCAAGTGTCACAGATTGATAGCTTTCCCCACTTTGAGTTCCATATCTCAGCCATGATGACAGAGGAAAGCATAAAATGAAGGCTAAGCAATTCATAAAGTCTGAGAGAAAAAAGAAATAAAAGTTGGAGGGTGTCAACTCAGGCTGCTCTGCTCCATCTCCTAGTAGCCAATTGTACAGCAGTATTGCTGAAAGCCTGGGAGTAGGTTAGCCACTACCCTGTGCGTGTGCACGGACCTCATCCGCAGGTATGGTACGGTACGGTAGCATAGTGGTTATGTTACTGGACTAGTAATCCAGAGGCCTGGACTAAAATCCAGTCATAAGTTCAAATCCCGCCACGGCAGCTGGCGAATTTAAATTCAATTAATTAAATAAAAATCTGGAATTAAAATACAAGTATCAGTAATGATGGCCATGAAACTATCGGATTGTCGTAAAAACCCATCTGGTTCACTAATGCTCTTTAGGGAAAGAAACCTGCCGTCCTTACCCGGTCTGGCCAATATGTGACTCCAGACGCACAGCAATGTGGTTGATTCTTAATTGCCCTCTGAAATGGCCGAGCAAGCCACTCAGTTGTAAAATCTCGCTACGAAAAGTCATAATAAGAATAAAACCAGACGGACCACTAGGCACCGGACCCTGCAAGGTCTTCCTTACTAACATCTGGGGACTTGTGCCAAAATTGGGAGAGCTGTCCCACAGACTAGTCAAGCAACAGCCTGACATAGCCATACTTACAGAATCATATCTTTCAGCCAACGTCCCAGACTCTTCCATCACCATCCCTGGGTATGTCCTGTCCCACCGGCAGGACAGACCCAGCAGAGGTGGCGGTACAGTGATATACAGTCAAGAGGGAGTGGCCCTGGGAGTCCTCAACATTGACTCTGGACCCCATGAAATCTCATGGCATCAGGTCAAACATGGGCAAGGAAACCTCCTGCTGATTACCACCTACCGTCCTCCTCAGCCAATGAATCAGTATTTCTCCATGTTGAGCACCACTTGGAGGAAGCACTGAGGGTAGCAATCCACCTGTCGCAGATGCATCTGTGCATGACAGCATTGGTAGGAGTGACCACCGCACAGTCCTCGTGGAGATGAAGTCCTGTCTTCGCACTGAGGACACCATCCAACGTGTTGTGTGGCACTACCACTGTGCGAAATGGGATAGATTCAGAACAGATCTAGCAGCTCAAAACTGGGCATCCATGAGGCGCTGTGGGCCATCAGCAGCAGCAGCAGAATTGTATTCCACCACAATCTGTAACCTCATGGCCCGGCATATTCCTCACTCTACCACTACCAACAAGCCAGGGGATCAACCCTGGTTCAATGAGGAGTGTAGAAGCGCATGCCAGGAGCAGCACCAAGCGTACCTAAAAATGAGGTGCCAACCTGGTGAAGCTACAACTCAGGACTACATTCATGCTAAACAGCGGAAGCAACATGCTATAGACAGAGCTAAGCGATTCCACAACCAACGGATCAGATGCAAGCTCTGCAGTCCTGCCATATCCAGTCATGAATGGTGGTGGACAATTAAACAACTAACGGGAGGAGGAGGCTCTGTGAACAACCCCATCCTCAATGATGGCAGAGTCCAGCACGTGAGTGCAAAAGACAAGGCTGAAGCGTTTGCAACCATCTTCAACCAGAAGTGCCGAGTGGATGATCCATCTCGGCCTCCTCCCGATATCCCCACCATTACACAAGCCAGTCTTCAGCCAATTCGATTCACTCCACGTGATATCAAGAAACGGCTGAGTGCACCGGATACAGCAAAGGCTATGGGCCCCGACAACATCCCAGCTGTAGTGCTGAAAACTTGTGCTCCAGAACTAGCTGCGCCTCGAGCCAAGCTGTTCCAGTACAGCTACAACACTGGCATCTACCCGATAATGTGGAAAATTGCCCAGGTATGTTCTGTCCACAAAAAGCAGGACAAATCCAATCCGGCCAATTACCGCCCCATCAATCTACTCTCAATCATCAGCAAAGTGATGGAAGGTGTCATCGACAGTGCTATCAAGCGGCACTTACTCACCAATAACCTGCTCACCGATGCTCAGTTTGGGTTCCGCCAGGACCACTCGGCTCCAGACCTCATTACAGCCTTGGTCCAAACATGGACAAAAGAGCTGAATTCCAGAGGTGAGGTGAGAGTGACTGCCCTTGACATCAAGGCAGCATTTGACCGAGTGTGGCACCAAGGAGCCCTAGTAAAATTGAAGTCAATGGGAATCAGGGGGAAAACTCTCCAGTGGCTGCAGTCATACTTAGCACAAAGGAAGATGGTAGTGGTTGTTGGAGGCCAATCATCTCAGCCCCAGGACATTGCTGCAGGAGTTCCTCAGGGCAGTGTCCTAGGCCCAACCATCTTCAGCTGCTTCATCAATGACCTTCCCTCCATCATAAGGTCAGAAATGGGGATGTTCGCTGATGACTGCACAGTGTTCAGTTCCATTCGCAACGCCTCAAATAATGAAGCAGTCCGAGCCCGCATGCAGCAAGACCTGGACAACATCCAGGCTTGGGCTCACAACTGGCCAGTAACATTTGCGCCAGATAAGTGCCAGGCAATGACCATCTCCAACAAGAGAGAGTCTAACCACCTCCCCTTGACATTCAACGGCATTACCATCGCCAAATCCCCCACCATCAACATCCTGGGGGGTCACCATTGACCAGAAACTTAACTGGACCAGCCATATAAATACTGTGGCTACGAGAGCAGGTCAGAGGCTGGGTATTCTGCGGCGAGTGACTCACCTCCTGACTCCCCAAAGCCTTTCCACCATCTACAAGGCACAAGTCAGGAGTGTGATGGAATACTTTCCACTTGCTTGGATGAGTGCAGCTCCAACAACACTCAAGAAGCTCGACACCATCCAAGATAAAGCAGCCCGCTTGATTGGCACCCCATCCACCACCCTAAACATTCACTCCCTTCACCACCGGCGCACTGTGGCTGCAGTGTGTACCATCCACAGGATGCACTGCAGCAACTCGCCAAGGCTTCTTCGACAGCACCTCCCAAACCCGCGACCTCTACCATCTAGAAGGACAAGAGCAGCAGGCACATGGGAACAACACCACCTGCACGTTCCCCTCCAAGTCACACACCATCCCGACTTGGAAATATATCGCCGTTCCTTCATTGTCGCTGGGTCAAAATCCTGGAACTCCCTTCCTAACAGCACTGTGGGAGAACCGTCACCACACGGACTGCAGCGGTTGAAGAAGGGGGCTCACCACCACCTTCTCGAGGGCAATTAGGGATGGGCAATAAATGCTGGCCTCACCAGCGACGCCCACATCCCATGAACGAATAAATAAAAAAGGTTCTCCCTTTTCCCCACCTCCTGAAGGTGCTGATTATTATTGGGACAGTTTCATAATCACTCAGATGCCCTCTGGTGCCTTGCTAAATGGCCATTCTTGATCTGAGGGGCTGGAACAGTGAATTAGCACCAAGATATTTGACCGTGGACAGCATCACATTCAAGCCTGATCCTGCCCTCATCTGACATCCACACACAAATGTACTTTCCAGTAGAGTTCACTGGCTAGTGGCAACCCTGGGTCAAGGTTATTGAGCTCAATTACAGAATTCCCACTTAAGTCACTCGTATTCTACGAAGCCAGCACAGAATAGAATCGACCTTGGAACCTTTGAGGTTCATGCAGCTGAAAACCACATTCATGGTGCAAGTATCCACTGATCCAGGAAAACTATTTAAAGAAAATAGTTGAAATCTGATAAATATCCAATTTTAATAGAAGATTTAGAAGTTTCACACTGAAACAATGCTGATCTTTATTTCAAAACTAACCAAACAAGTCAATCAGCTAAAACTCTCATATCCACCCCTCCCCCTGCCTTTAAGGAAGCAACTGAAATAGAAAGACTGGGTTATGCGCACATGACTCACATCCGTCATGTTGCACGACAGGAAAGAGTCAGATATGGTGGAATTTTGAGGGAGACTGTGGTCTGAGTGTCTGGTGATGTCATGGTTTCTTCGTTTATCTGGGATTTTTTTTTTTTTACAAACACACTGTACAACTCAATTTTAGTTGCTGAAGCCTATACACGTAATGCACTGATAACAAAGTCATTAATTTTGAGCCTGCCCTACAACTTCCACTTGTTTTCTGCTCAAAATTTCACAGCCAAAGAAGCTTACCTGCCACAAAAATGTTAGCCATAATAAACTATTCTGAAATTATATTTTGAGAAGTTGGGGGGGGGGGGGGCGGGGGGAGAAGAGAGAGGTAGAAGTCAAATTTATAAGCCATAAGGTTTATTGACTGACTGTATTTAACTCCAGTCTATACAATCAGAGAGCCAGCAGTTAAGGGCAAAGAGTGAAGTTAATCATTATGCAGATACAAGTATAATTTGCAACCCGAATTCACATTATAAACACCTTCAATTTTTTTTTCTATAGAAATGTTTAAAATGTCACATTTAATATGCACCATTTTAATGGAAAATTGAGCTCAAAAGATCTCCCTATGGCTTAGTTGGTAAAGTCACCAACTAATTGGGCCATACAGCCTAGAAAACCCAGGTTCAATTTCTAGTCTGTACTGAGTTAATTAATCTCAGCCAGGATGGCTCCCGGCGGGCGGAGGTGGTTTGAAAGGAAAAAGAAAATCATCCTGGGATCCTGCGCCTAACCATGATCTAGTGAACCTTGCTGAAAAGCAGCTGCGTGGTTTAGGATTAGGTCAGAATTGGTCTCAGCTGTGAAGGCCACACTTCTCCCTCCATAGCTGAAGAACTTGCTAACATTCACTGACTAGACTCGCAAATGAAGCATGGTCACGTGCGAGATATCAGATGATGCAATCCAACTGTGGGATCATACCCAACCAAGAGTCAATACTTTCAGGAATGGAGGATGGGAGAGTTGGCACAAAAGAAAATGTGCTCAACAGTTCTTTGTAGCGGTTTGATACAACTGTATGGTTCGCTAAGCCACTTCAGAGGGCAGCTAAGAGTCAACCAATAAACCAAAAGATGTTTTATAAATACATTAAGAGCCAGAGGATAACTAAGGAAAGAGTAGGGCCTATTAGAGAACCAGAAAGGTAAACTATGTGTGGAGGCGGAAGATGTGGGTATGGTTCTTAATGAATACGTTGCATCTGTCTTCACAAAGGAGAGGGATGTCACAGGGATTAAAGTTAAGGAGGAGGAGTGTGAAATATTGGATGGGATAAACATAGTGAGAGAGGAAGTATTAAGGGGATTAACATCTTTAAAAATGGATAAATCACCAGGGCCAGATGAAATGTATCCCAGGCTGTTAAAAGAAGCCAGGGAGGAAATAGCGGAAGCTTTAACAATCATTTTCCAAACTTCACTGGATACAAGTGTAGTGCCGGAGGATCGGAGGACTGCTAACATTGTACCGTTGTTTAAAAAGGGAGCGAAGGATAGACCGAGTAATTACAGGCCAGTCAGCCTAACCTCGGTGGTGGGCAAATTATTGGAATCAATTCTGAGAGACAGCATAAACGGTCACTTAGAAAGGCACGAACTAATCAAGGTCAGTCAGCACGGATTTGTTAAGGGGAGGTCGTGTCTGACTAACTTGATTGAATTTTTCGAGGCGGTGACAAGAAGGATCGATGAGGGTAGCGCAGTTGATGTAGTCTACATGGATTTTAGCAAGGCTTTTGACTAGATCCCACATGGCAAATTGGTCAAAAAAGTAAAGGCCCATGGGATCCAAGGGAATGTGGCAAATTGGATCCAAAATTGGCTCAGTGGCAGGAAGTAAAGGGTAATGGTCGACGGGTGTTTTTGCGACTGGAAGGCTGTTTCCAGTGGGTTGCAGCAGGGCTCTGTACTAAGTCCTTTGCTTTTTGTGGTATTCGTTAGCAACTTAGACTTAGAGGTAGGGGGCATGATTAAGAATTTTGCAGATGACACAAAGATAGGCCGTGTGGTTGATAATGAGGAGGAAAGCTGTAGACTGCAGGAAGATATCCAATGGACTGGTCGGATGGGCAGAAAAGTGGCAAATGGAGTTCAATCCGTTAAGTGTGAGGTAATGCATTTGGGGAGAGCAAACAAGGCACGGGAATACACAATAAATGGGAGGATATTGAGAGGTGTAGAGGAAGTGAGGGACCTTGGAGTGCATGTCCACAGATCCCTGAAGGTAGTAGGACAGGTAGATAAGGTGGTTAAGAAGGCATATGGAATGCTTTCCTTTATTAGCTGAGGCATAGAACATAAAAGCAGGGATGTTATGCTAGAACTGTATAAAACACGAGTTAGGCCACAGCTTGAGTACTGCGTACAGTTCTGGTCACCACATTACAGGAAGGATGTAATTGCACTAGAGAGGGCGCAGAGGAGATTTACGAGGATGCTGCCAGGACTGGAGAATTTTAACTATGAGGAAAGATTGGATAGGCTGGGGTTGTTTTCCTTGGAACAGGAGGAGGCTGAGGGGTGATTTGATTGAGGTGTACAAAATTATGAGGGGCCTAAATAGAGTGGATAGAAAGAACCTATTTCCCTTAGCGGAGGGGGCAATAACCAGGGGGTATAGATTTAAAGTAATTGATAGGAGGGTTAGAGTGGAAATGAGGAAAAATATTTTCACCCAGATGGTGATGGGGGTCTGGAACTCACTGCCTGAGAGGGTGGGAGAGGCAAAAACCCTCAACTCATTTTAAAAATACCTGGATGTGCACCTGAAGAGCTGTGGCCTGCAGGGCTACGGACCAAATGCAGGAAAGTGGAATTAGGCTGGGTGGCTCATTTCTCAGCCGGCGCGGACACGAATGGCCTCCTTCTGCGTCGTAAATTTTCTATGATTCTATGTTTGTGTGGGACTGGAGTCACATATAGGCCAGACCAGGTAAGGATGGATGGAAGGATGGAAATCTAATACGCTACAGTGGGAGCCAGTTGGGTTTTTACGACAATCCAACAGCTTCATGCTCTCTTTTACTGATACCAGCTTTTCATTTCCAGATTTCAAATTCTCAAACTGCTATGGTGGGAATCAATCATTATTCAGGCCTCTGGATTACTGGTCCAGTATCATAACCACTATACAACTGTACCCTGGTTACATATCCATAGCTGTACCTATATCTTTAGAAAAAGAACTACATTTGAATCATGAAGCCCATGGAATCGAGGGAAAAGTACGGACTTGGTTAGGAAGTTGGCTGAGCGAAAGGCGACAGAGTGTAGGGATAATGGGTAGGTACTCACATTGGCAGGATGTAACTAGTGGAGTCCCGCAGGGATCTGTCTTGGGGCCTCAATTATTCACAATTTTTATGAACGACTTAGATGAAGGCATAGAAAGTCTCATATCTAAGTTTGCCGATGACACAAAGATTGGTGGCATTGTAAGCAATGTAGATGAAAACATAAAATTACAAAGCGATATTGATAGATTAGGCGAATGGGCAAAACTGTGGCAAATGGAATTCAATGTAGACAAATGTGAGGTCATCCACTTTGGATCAAAAAAGGATAGAACAGGGTATTTTCTAAATGGTAAAAAGTTAAAAACAGTGGCTGTCGAAAGGGACTTAGGGATTCAGGTACATTATAGAATCATAGAATCATAGAAGTTACAACATGGAAACAGGCCCTTCGGCCCAACATGTCCATGTCGCCCAGTTTATACCACTAAGCTAGTCCCAATTGCCTGCACTTGGCCCATATCCCTCTATATCCCTCTATACCCATCTTACCCATGTAACTGTCCAAATGCTTTTTAATAGAATCATAGAAGTGTCATGAACAGGTGCAGAAAATAATCAAGAAGGCAAATGGAATGTTGGCCTTTATATCGAGAGAACTGGAGTACAAGGGGGCAGAAGTTATGCTGCAGCTATACAAAACCCTGGTTAGACCGCACCTGGAGTACTGTGAGCAGTTCTGGGCACCGCACCTTCGGAAGGACATATTGGCCTTGGAGGGAGTGCAGCGTAGGTTTACTGGAATAATACCCGGACTTCAAGGGTTAAGTTACGAGGAGAGATTACACAAATTGGGGTTATGTTCTCTAGAGTTTCGAAGGTTAAGGGGTGATCTAATCAAAGTTTGAGATATTAAGGGGAACAGATAGGGTGGATAGAGAGAAACTATTTCCGCTGGTTAGGGATTTTAGGAGTAGGGGGCACAGTCTAAAAATTAGAGCCAGACCTTTCAGGAGCGAGATTAGAAAACATTTCTACACACAAAGGGTGGTAGAAGTTTGGAACTCTCTTCCGCAAACGGCAATTGATACTAGCTCAATTGCTAAATTTAAAATCTGAGATAGATAGCTTTTTGGCAACCAAAGGTATTAAGGGATATGGGCCAAAGGCAGGTATATGGAGTTAGATCACAGATCAGCCATGATCTTATCAAATGGCAGAGCAGGCACGAGGGGCTGAATGGCCTCCTCCAGTTCCTATGTTTTGAAGCTTTCGTTCAAAATATACTTAAATAGCGCACCACAAATGAGTCTTTGTCACGCATCACTTTCTCTGCGGCTGTCAACGAGTTTGCTTGTCCATCAGCTGCCCACCACAATCTACAGTCTCCTGCCTTTTGACTAGCTAAAAAAGTTACTTTTGGAGAGAGTCTTTAGCCGATGAAAACCCAACTTTTTGCAATTTGCTTTCACCTCCAACCGAAGGATGGGAGCCAGGAAAAACAGAAACAATGTAAAGAAAGGATTTAAAAGAAAAACAGGTAAGAACAGATTCAAAATTAAAAGTTAAAATTAAAATGAGAAAATTAGCATTTAGATTTTTTTAAAATGTCATATTTTGTATTTGGTTGTACAGGGATATTACAATAATAAAGCGACACCCGACATCTCAGTAACTCCATCACTGCAGTTTTAGTGTATTATTCATCAGCATGATGGGGTGCTGAAAACTTACACTAATGTAGAGACACTGAATCTGTGAATGGTCAAAGAGTTAATTGTATAAAGCGCTGGGAAACAAATTGCAAAAACACATTACATTACTGTCCATTAACAGACACTTATCCTTTATATAGACTTGCATTATACAACACTGTACAGTGCTTTCTGTAGATTAATCACTTATCTATTACATTCAAGGGATTTTAATTTGTTTTTCCCTTCGTACAATTCCTTGCCCAACAACAGATCCAATTAGACATTTTAATTAAAGAATTTGTTTATACCATATTTGAACAAGAGCACCATCTTTACAAGCATTTTGTGGAGCAAAGGCATTAAACAGAAGCAGTCATCAACTGTAGTGGATTGGCTTAAAACAGGTAATTTAGATTCAGAATGGCTGAAATTCTGAAAAGGCAGATTAAGTAAAGTGAAAAGTACAAAAGTGCTGAGTGATGCAGGAAGGTCACACATGGGAGGAAGCATATTCTTCCACCCACCCCCCCCCCTTTCCTTCAATCAATGTCTATACACCTCATTTATTTTCTTCTTTTCTTTGACCAAAACAGGCAGGACTAATCAATTGGTAAGTGTACATTTACAATAATTAAAATTAAATCTTTTAGAATCATAACTAGTTTCACCTCCTGTATATTTTTTCAGTAGCTCATTTTATTAGGGTTCTTGAAATAATTTTTTTAACAAGTAGTCAGGTCAATGCAGCTTTAAAAGCGCCCTATTAACCAAAGACACACGCACCCTGGATTCTATGACAGCAGAAAGGGATCACTATTATTCTGCACTTACCGAGTAGGTCTCTCCCACTGTGTCGTTCGTGTGATGTGGTTGAGATACTGTATCCGACCTGAGGCAGTTCTTCGTTCTTCCCAACTAGTCAACAGAAACAGATAAAGTAGTAAGTGACATTTCCTGGAAACAAGGATAGGAATGTGTCCAAAACCAACATAGGAAACAATTCAATACTAAGAAATGGTTATCAAGAAATACATTCCAAAACATGGTTACAAACTCAGTAGTTGCCAGAATGTAGCCTGTTCTGGTGGAGAGATTATAAGCCATTTGCCACAAATCACACTCCCCTGAATCAGAAGATTGTGGGTTTAAGCCTTATTCCAAGATGTGAGCACATAATCTATGTTAGCTAGTGCAGCTACTGTCAGCTACTGAAGGGGCGCTGCATTGCCAGCGGTGGGTTTTTGTGGATTGCACTTCAAATGAAGGTCATGTCTGCCTGTTTAGGTGGTCGTAAAATACCCCAAGCAACTATTCAAAGAGCAGGGAGTTTTCCAGGTGCCCTGGCCAATTATTTATCCCTCAATCAATACCACACCACCAAAACAGATCATCTGGCTGCATAGACATGTACCATGAATTCTCAGGGCCACAAACAAAGTTTTAAACAATGTTCCCACTAATTCGTACTTCAGGGCCACATATAAGGTTTACATCCATCTTCCAATTAGTTTGCATACATCTCACGCTGGGGATACTAACAGTCCTTGGTGATCTGAGTTAGGACTCAGTCACAGCCAGTGAGGCAACGGTGTTAAGAACACACCTTAACAAACCTCCAGGGACACAAAATTTGAAAAGAGAATCCAGCGAGTAAGAAATATAAGCAGAAATAGGATCAAGTTGCTTGGGCTTTGAGAGCTGGATTGCCAGGGATCAAGAAAACACTTTGGACACTGCTTAAATAAGGAATATTGAAGATTAGGCTAGGCGGCTACTCCGAATCAGAAAAACTAGGATCTGGAGGCCTGCTGAGGCTTAGTGATCTAAGCTGAAGCTTTGCTCGCAAGCTAATTCTCAGATATGAATTTGAGACTTGTATGTGGAGGTGAAAGTAATTAGAAGCTATTTGATTTATAAAAGGAATCAGATGACGAGACCGTTTCTTTAAAGGAGTACACTCCAGCTAAGTACTTAGTGGGTTTTTTTTTTACATGCAGGAAACTGTTTATTTCCTTTTCACAATTTGTTTTAAAATTATTCCCACACTGACACGTTCCTCTATGGAGCCTCAATGCTTCTACATTTCCTTAGTACAACAGTAAAGCGGATGCATTCCAGTGACGTCAGCGAAAGGGATCTCCTTGGAGTCTGTCTGCTTCTTATCATTAGCAACAGTGATTTCAGCCTCTTTTCAGACCAACTGCCAGCCATTAGTGCTGAGATTTTGATTAAATGCAGCAACAGGGAAAACAAATTGTAAATTAGTTTTCTTCCTCAAACAGTTAGGGGCACATCTAGCTGGAAGTACTTACCATTCATTGCATCTAATCCTACTGTTACTTCTTTTTATATTTTTAATAGTGTATATTCACAGAGATTTGAAATCTCATACACAAATCAAATTCAAAAACATGCTATTTAAACTCACTTTATCCATACATGCTTATAGTTTTGGTCAGTCCCACTAGGTTATTTATACTATACTAGATTCAGAATTATAAGATCAGCAATCCATTTAGGTGCCCACATCCAATTTTCAGTAGTCTAATAATGGACTCAGGGAGTCAAGTCGAGAAAAGAATTAGTACCTTAATTATGTGTTGCAAGGAGATTCCATCAGACACAACACTGTATTCATTACCACATGCACCAGAGATATCTAGTGGCAGATCAGCAACAATACGTGAATTCTGATTATATTAGCAGGTCAGCAAATTGGGTCATCTGAATTCTAACTACAAGTCCACTTGGAATTTCACTCCACTGGGTAAGCCTGGTCTTCAAAATAAGCTCAACCAAAACTTTGTGACATAAAATCAGAGCAAAAGCTTACACCAACTACTGCAGGTTCTGTACCAGTTTTAAAGTAGAATATGCCAGTGCCAATATTTTCTCAGCACAAGAGCAAAGCAACTAACCCATCCTCAGTGTTGCCTGCAAACTGTTCTTTTGTGTTGTGACATACACCAAACAAGCAAGGTGCAGAGGTAAACTTGTTGGGTGAGAAATTCTTGTCTTGGATTGCAGATGGGGTAAGAGAAATACTAGTGTAATAACAGAATAATTATAGCTCATTAAGAGAGAAGTTGGGCAAGTTTTTGTTACAATAAAAATGAGAGTTACAGGATAAGGCTGGGATAAAACAAATCTGAAATTGGGCTTAAAATGGAATTCTAATTGGAACTGTGGTTAAGCTAGAATGGAGTTGAGGGTTGGGAGGGAAATTAATGTCTAGGATACTGATCCTGTGATCTTGATTCTAGCCAAATGTGCCAGATGAGCCAAGTGGAACTTTCTCATTCCTTGTACGTATCATGACAAAAGGTTCATTTTCTAAGTTGGACATCATTCACTATATCCAGTCGTGTGAACAGGAACAAAGTGCTCCAGTATTTGGAACAAATTACAATCAGCTTTCATGACTAAAATTTGAAGTTCGGTTTAAAGGTTCACATTTCAGAGATTGTTGTCTCAGACCCAGGAGATTATTTGCAGTTATTACACAACATGAAAGTAATACTGATGTCACATGACCTAGGTGACACTTAAAAAATCTAGAGGTAATTTTACTTATATCAAGAATTGAGAGATTTCACCATTTTACTGCTTTCTCAATAAAAATACAAGGAAGCACAGTACAGTGGAATGTGGGTACATCCCCATGTTACTAAACTTCCAATTTTTCCTGCACCAGAGGGAAATCAAAACATGGAGTAAACGCCAGGTGTCACCCTACAGGAAAACAAAGGAAAGACCATGTCCAGGATACAGCCTCACAATTCTTGGCTGCCAAGTAGGAGCACCCTCTCAGATGTGATTGGTACATAGCACAGGGAAACCCAGTGAAGGGAAGAGAATAGCTTGGAGTGGAGCATTCCCAAAATGAAAAAAAGTAGTTCAATTCATAACACCCAAAAGCACATAATTTACTCAACCCTTCAACTGAAATTATGTCAAATTATTTCCCATATCTCACTGTTGTCCCCCAGCCAGTTGTCATGCCAACAACAAAGCTTCAGCTTAAGTGACCAATGAAAGCTGCATTTCAAAAAAAATGAGTGGCTTCATCTTTCAATGTAATGAACTGGCCCATAGTCCTAATGTTACAAAAAGAAATATCTTTGCGCATCTCCTTGTTACTGTGTCCCGTGCTTCAAAACTACTGAATTGCGTTAACACTGTGAGCAGACATTTTTTGAGAGACCTTTTCCTTGATCCATTATCATGAACTTCAAGTTAACAATGCAGTGGAACTTCATATTGTTGCATCAAGGGGAAATCCACATAAAATGGACACTCCCAAGGATGCCGAGATCAAAAAGACAGTGACAAGTGTTTAAAATAGACTGGAGAAGCTGGGGTTGTTCTCCTTGGAACAGAGAAGGTTAAGAGGAGATTTGATAGAGGTATTCAAAAATCATGAAGGGTCTAGACAGAGTAGATAGAGAGAAACTGTTCCCATTGGCAGAAAGGTCAACAACCAGAGTACACAGATTTAAGGTGATTGGCGAAAAGAATCAAAGGTGACATGAGGAAAATCTTTTTTTAAACAGCAAGTGGTTAGGATCTGGAATGCACTGCCAGAGGGGGAGGTGGAGGCAGATTCAATCATGGCCTTCAAAAGGGAACTGGATAAGTACTTAAAAGGAAAAAATTTGCAGGGCTACGTGGATAGGGCAGGGGAGTGGGACTAGCTGGATTGCTCTTGGATAGAGCCGGCAAGGACTCGATGGGCTGAATAGCCTCCTTCCGTGCTGTAACCTTGCTATGATTCTAAGAAGCTCAAAGATAAGTGTGTATGCATCTACCTGCAAAACATAATTATGTGAAACAAAAAGCAAAATACTGCAGATGCTGAAAATCTGAATTAAAAAAAGAAAATGCCGGTCAGGCAGCATCTCTGGAGAGTGGAGGGCAGGGTTAACATCTGACGAAAGGGCATTGACTTGAAACATCAATCTTACCTTCCATTCTCCACAGATGCAGCCTGACCTGCTGAGGGTTTACAGCATTTTCTGTTTTTATTTATAATTATATGAAAAGTTGGCACAATGCACTTTCCCTTTAATTGAAGAGTTTGTTATTAATGAGCATACACTATTAAAAGGAAATTAAAAGAGCAAGTTATTAAGCTTTTAAAGCTTGGCTTCAAGATTTTAAAAAAAATTTATTCCTCAACTCAAAAATTTGGTTGGAACCTGTAAAGTGAAATCTTTGCTGTCTGCACAAAATTAAAAAGAGGCCTCCTAGGAAAATGATGCTGAATAATTACAAATCAATGAAAAGCAGACAAATGATAGCGAAAGCATTCTTGTTTTAGCAATATCAAGGTTAATTAACACTAAATCCTAAATACAAAAGTAGTTCTACTTTTAACATTTTCTCAAAGAGCTAGCTATTTACTATTAGCAAGTTGTAACATTTTATAATTGCTTCAATTTCTCACCAAGCATCTCAAACAACGATATCACCAGTAATTTCTTACCCGTCTGGCAAGTCATTATCAAACAAACGACTGTCGACCACAGGACCTCCACTGCCTATCCGATCCCTAGATTGAAGGCTCACTGTCAAAAGATAAACAAGAAGTCAGCTCATCAGTCAATTTATTTTTCTACATTTTCCTTACATTTAGAAACACACAAATAAATAAATAGATAAATACAATGAATCAATAAACAAACACATAAAACAGATTTTCTCCCTTCTTCTGGTTCCCCTGTGCCAAATTCCATTCTTCAACCAAGAGGAATATAGGAACAGGAGTAGACCATTCAGCCACTCAATTAGATCATGGCTGATCTGTACCTCAACTCCATTTACTTGCCTTTCTTCCATATCTTTTGATACTCTTACCCAACAAAAAATCTATCAATCTGAGTCTTGAAAATTTCAATTGACCCAGCATTCACAGTCTTTTGGGTGGGGGGGGGGGGGGGTGCAGAAAGAGTGATCCCGATTTCCATTACCCTTTGCATCAAAATGCTTCTGGATTTCACTCCTAAATGGCGTGGCTCCAATTTTAAGAAAACTCTGCATCTTGTTCTGCATTCCCCAGGCAAATGTCCTGTTCCCAGCCTTTCTCCCTATCTTCAATTGCTACAAAGCATTCCAGGCTGATTCGCCCACAGATTTATTTTCATCTGCAGGAAATCATTTTGCTTTCTCTTATTGAGTGATTCCCCTCCCCAAGTGAGATCAGAAGATCAATGCACGGGGATCACTCGCACAAATGTCGATCCTGCAACTTACCATTATAAGACAGCCTTTACACCATTGAGTGTTTAAGTATTTCAGAGCTAAATATTCCAACAATTACCTTGAGGGTTCCAGAAGAAAATTTTTTATACATACCTACTATCTGCCCCCTTACTGTATCATTGTCATTAGGGCTCAGTTTGCATAGATCCAGTCTCTGGTCTGGGGAAAATGAAAATTTCTCATTATCTGTTTTGTCTTACAAATATCCAGCATTGTCATGTGAGATTCAGACTCTAAGTGAAGCTTTTGTTAAAGTTGACAGCACACAAACAGTTTTTAATCTTTTTGAATCATGGTCAGTCTATAGTCTGATGATTTTTAATAGATGAGAGTTTGGTACATTGACGAACAACTGATACATGTTGCAATTGCTCAATTACAAAACCATACCTGGTCACTTTGTTGCACAGGATAAATATAGCATTCTGTTTAAAATCTAACAGATAACACTACTGAGTTTATTAGAGTCACTACAGGAGAACTCTGTCTTGCACTCAATATTGAAATTTTGGGATTATTAAGCAGGCTCACAGCCTAGATGATAATGCTAGACTTTTGTAACCAGTTGATCGAGAGTTTCGGTTCCACGACTGTGAACGTAAGAAATTGACAAGCAGGAAAAGACCAGCTGGTACATCAAGCCTGCCCTTGTACTCATCTTCCAGGTTTAGGATCAAGCTAGTCAGTTGTCTGCTACACTGGACATTCCGTTAATAAAAAATCAACGTTCCATTCTCTCTCCACTACCCACCCCTCCCCCCACCCCAAAAAAAATCCCGCTACATCACACAAGGGGACTGACTGGCAGCTGACCTGCTCCTTGGTTTTGGCTAGTTCCGCTCAAGTCAGCCATGAGAAGGTATACGAGAATGCTGGGGTGGTGGTGGGGGGGGGTCAGGGTTTGGTGAGGTATCCTCACATTTATCCCCCCTTGTGAAGAAGCAGCTCATCGCTACTTAACACATTTCACAGAGAATCATGGGCACTTCTTTTCTGATACACTTTTTGTTGATTATTTTAGCCTACGAAAGTGAGCAATGTCAGTGCTGAATGGACCACTTTTCTTTCTCTCACTGCCAGTCTAAGACTAAACACTCCCATGTCAGATACAAAGCAATGTTCCCTCTACTCTGCCGCAAAGAACACCTCACAGTACTGAGCATTTTTCCATTACCAGCCATTTTTATGCACTCTCTGAATGAGATGGTTAATTCAGTTTACAGGGGAGTTACAGTCAGTTAGTGCTGTGAATCCATATGCACTAAGAACTGGATTAAGAATTACTCAAACTCATTTCACATAGAACCAGGCCAGATTTTCATCTCATCAGACGGGACTGGATTGAAACTTAAAGAAGGTAGTTACATGAAGGCAATACTGAAATAGGGAATCAGGGAAAGCAATGGAAAAATGAGAGAGAAACAAATGAATAACTTTATGTATGACAATAAGTGCCAGTGTGTTCAATTAACCTGATCACACAACCGCTGATGTTGAAGACAAATGTTAAGCAATCTGTAGTCTCTAACGGGAGCTCATTTTTAACTTCATGCCATAACTCCTTTGAATTTCAGTGATAACAATAGGTGCATAACTAAAACTACATATACTTCAAATAGAAAGCCATTATTTAACAAACTTATTGAAAATCTGGAGTGAATACTCTGAATAGAAACTACACTGCAATATATTAATAAGGAAAACATAATGAGATTGGAATGGGGGAAAAGAGGAAGAAATAAAAAAACAAATACGTAGCAGCATGGTGGTGGAATATATTGGAGCAACATTGTGCAGCAATGATGGGATGCACCTCACTGGAGTTCCTGATCACCACCATGTTCGTAGGAAGGAAGAAGGGGACAAAAAAAGGATGAGTCATCCCCAGACTACTTTGCACATCTCCCAGTGAGTAGTTTAGGGCAGCATTTGCAGAAACCTGGGAGCAGCCTGCAGTTGGCAAGTCACTCAGAGAGACGAAGAGAAAAGGAGGAAATAAGGATGATGGAATTTCCCACAAATAAAACACTGACAAAGCATTCTAATTCCTGAGGTTTGTATGTATAATATTGTTTCAGTTTAAGACACTCCTTAAAATCTACCTCTTTGACCAAGCCTTTGGTCACCTGTCCTAATGTCTACTTCTTTGGCTCGGTGTCAATTTTTTGTCGGATAACACTCCTGTGAAGCGCCTTGGGACGTTTTACTACTTTCAAGGCGCTATATAAATGCAAGTAGTTGTTGTTGTAGCTTGAGTCAACCTATTTATATGATCAGGGACTTTATGATCGTAGAGTTTAGAACTTCAATATTAGAGACTCTTCGAACACAACAATAAGGCTCTTGATTTCTACGAGTATACTATGGAGTTACCATTACAAGCAAATAGAATATTCCTTTGCACAATGGATGTTCTTAAGTGGAAAGCTGCTCGTGCCCATAACCCTTGCAATAAAAAAAATCAATCTTTTGATGAGCTCCCTGTAAGTATTTGGTAATAACTTGAGAATTAAATCACATACTTCAGCAGATTCTTTTTTTGGGGGAGAGAATGGAAAGAGTGGGGGAGGGAGGGTTATGGAAAAGTATAGGGCAAAGCATTGGGTGTGGCACCACATTCACAAATTAACATTTTGGGACCTTGAAGAAGCAGATTGAAGAGGAGGAGTAGAAGAAAACAACAGATTAATCAATCTGAATTCAGTTTTGAAATTTAATAACAGTATGAAACCATCCATTTTCTCCCCCCCCCCCCCCCATCCCCTTTTGTCTCATTATATAGCTTCTACAGCTGAGACAGCAGGTAGAAGCCTCTGGGAGTTACACAACAGCAACCCGGCAATGGCTTCCCCCTTTGGGGAGGTCCCTAGACGCCTTGTGACACCGCCCACAGCAATGTAACAGACTGGAAACTTGGCAAAAGGGAACTGAATCCACTTCCTTCCATTCATTCTTGCTGGAAATGTGTTCAAATGGTGTACTTTTTTTAAAAAAAACTTTCAAAGTAGCAGAGCAACTTTAAGCTAATGAACAATCCAAAAGTGTCAGATAAATAAATAATTCACATTCTTCATACATCTCAAGTTGCAATGTGTTGAAGAGGTGAAATTGGTGTAGCAGTACGGGGTTCGATATAACTGGAAAAGCATTCTGTTGTTGCATTTCCCAGTGATGCACTTTGTCAAAGCTTCCCAATTAAAATGAGATATGATATTGGTGAAAATAAAAAAAAATGATATAGATTACTATCAAATTTGTTCTTGGGTTTTAAACCATTTATACTCACAACCGGTATCTTTAAGGCGATTGATGGCATTGGAAAGGAGTCGCACACAGCCAAGGAAACCTGCACCCTGTTTTTTGTGGATTTTCTTGTGATTCCAAACACTGATGGTTATAGAATCTGATCTCCCAATATATCTGGAAACAATACAAGAGGCACTAGAATCATTTCAACCATTCATATAATATTCTACTTATATTGTTTTGATCAAAGTTGACCTCAAAAGAAAAGCAAATGAATGACTCCTTCTATTACTTTTTGCTTTATTCCCCTGTCCACATTTTGGTTTCTCCATACCACAAGCCACCTCAGACCATAGGCAGGTAACGCAGACCAAGCGCTCTCTCAGCATAAATGCTCCAAACGACCTACAATTTATTTTGCCAATTTCCACCCCTCCTCCACTTTCTCTCCTGAAGTGTGACATAGTTCCATGGTGCCAAAAAGACCACTTTTTCTGGAACCTAGACTGAATGTTGGCTTACTATTTAACAGTAGACAGGATCATAGCCCAATCTGATTCTACCCTATCCTATCCTCAGCCAATACTAAAACAAGTGCACTTTCTGGCAGGATATCACTGGATAGCAATCAGGAACAGAAGCCCTGACTGATTTTCCTCTCCGCATCCCAAGAGTAGTGAGGACAATTGCCCACTATCTGAGATCAGCTAACTCAGAACTGACAGCTATTTTTGTAAATAATGTATACTGAAGTTTATTTCAAATGGTAATAAAACTGATTAGGGTACATGACCTGAAGGTTAAAGACAACCTAGAGGTGTTGTATTATGCATTTATTGAAACATTACACGTGAAACTACTTTTTTTTTAAAAAAAAGCAACAACAAATAAATGCATAAATTATACAAGTTAACAATCTTTAGAGGAATTCTACCCCTCACAGTCTCAACATAAAAGAGTCTCAACAGTGAATGGAACACATTAATGACCATTAATAGTAAAATCCTGAGCCGATGATCCATTCCTTTATTAGGGCAATCACACCGTTTATTGGCAACCCATTCACAAAGAATAGAAATTGAAGTTGAACACAGCACAAATAAAACTAATGTACAAACACCATATTATTACAAAAACCATGGGAATGATTTTCACAATAAACACGAATATCCTTCACCTTCATCACTTTTATTATTGAAGCTTTGCATCTTTGATCATTGTTTAAATGAACAGAACCAAACACTGAATCAAGTCAGAAAAATACCAGTATTTTTCTTTAAATCAATTATATATTGCAGTATCTTTCAATAGCATGGAACACATGTCTCAAACAACCTTTTATGAAGTTGTATCATATTTATTGGTTGCAAATTCATTCCTAGGGAGGGGCAATAATGCATGGGCACCTGTCAAATTATCACAAAAAAATGAGAGACAAACCTCTCCCATTTGGTTGATGCTAGGAATGAAATCTGCAGGACTGGAAAGAATTTTCAACTTTCTTGTGAAACAAATTACATGAAAAGAATGAGGTGGGAATTCTCATTCATATGAATTAGCCCATGTTCCTAATGTCATAAAAAGTGAACTATAGAATCATAGAAAGGTTACAGCACGGAAGAAGGCCATTCGGCCCATCGAGTCCGCATCGGCTCTATGCAAGAGCAATCCAGCTAGTCCCACTCCCCTGCCCTGTCCCCGTAGCCCTGCACATTTTTTCCTTTCAAGTACTTATCCAGTTCTCTTTTAAAGGCTATGATTTAATCTGCCTCCACCACCTCCTCGGCCAGTTCCTAACCACTCGCTGTGTAAAAAAGTCTTTCCTCATATCACCTTTGGTTCCTTTGCCAATCACTTCAAATCTATGTCCTCTGGTTCTTGACCCTTCCGCCAATGGGAACAGCTTCTCTCTATCTACTCTGTCTAGACCCTTCATGATTCTGAATACCTCTATCAAATCGCCTCGCAACCGTCTCTGTTCCAAGGAGAACAACCCCAGCTTCTCCAGTCTATCCACGTAATTAAAGTCCCTCATCCCTGGAATCATTCCAGTAAATCTCTTCTGCACCCTCTCTAAGGCCTTCACATCTTTCCTAAAGTGCGGTGCCCAGAACTGGACACAATATTCCAGTTGCGGCCGAACCAGTGTTTTATAAAGGTTCATCGTGACTTCCATACTTTTGTACTCTATGCCTCTATTGATAAAGCCCATTATCCCATTTGCTTTTTTAACTGCTTTCTCAACCTTCCCTGCCATCTTGAACAATTTGTGCACATATACTCCCAGATCCCTCTGTTCCTGTATCCCTTTTAGAGTTGTGCCCTTTAGTTTATATTGCCTCTCCTCGTTCTTCCTACCGAAATGTATCACTTCGCATCTTTCTGCGTTAAATTTCATCTGCTACATGTCCGTCCATGCCATCAGTCTGTCTATATCCTCTTGAAGTCTATCACTATCCTCCTCACTGTTTACTACCCTTCCAAGTTTTGTGTCATCTGCAAATTTTGAAATTGTGGCCTATACATCCAAGTCATTAATATACATCAAGAAAAGCAGTGGTCCCAGCAATGACGCCTGGGGACAACAGTGTACACCTCCCTCCGGTCCGAAAAACAACCGTTCACCACTACTCTCTGTTTCCTGTCCCTTAGTCGATTCTGTATCCATGTTACTACTGCTCCCTTTATTCCATGGGCCGCAATCTTGATAAGTCTACCGTGCAGCACTTTATCAAACACCTTTTGAAAGTCCAGATACACCACATCAACTGCATTGCCCTCAGCTACCCTCTCTGTTACCTCATCAAAAAACACTATCAGGTTAGTTAAACACAATTTGCCTTTAACAAATCCGTGCTGGCTCTCCCTAATCAATCCATACTCGTCCAAGTGACTGTAAATTCTGTCCCGGATTATCGTTTCTAAAAGTTTCCCCACCCGAGGTTAAACTGACTGGCCTGTAGTTGCTGGGTTTATCCTGACACCCTTATGGGCTCCTTATCTAGCCTAAAGTGTAATGATATATGCCTAGAAATCATACTGTTAATCTAACTGGACAATCCAATCCGGCCAATTACCCTCCCATCAGTCTACTCTCTATCATCAGCAAAGTGATGGAAGGTGTCGTCGACAGTGCTATCAAGCGGCACTTACTCACCAATAACCTGCTTACCAACGCTCAGTTTGGCTTCCGCCAGGACCACTCGGCTCCAGACCTCATTACAGCCTTGGTCCAAACATGGACAAAAGAGCTGAATTCCACAGGTGAGGCGAGAATGACTGCCCTTGACATCAAGGCAGCATTTGACCGAGTGTGGCACCAAGGAGCCCTAGTAAAATTGAAGTCAATGGGAATCACGGGGAAAACGCTCCAGTGGCTGGAGTCATACTTAGCACAAAGGAAGATGGTAGTGGTTGTTGGAGGCCAATCATCTCAGCCCCAAGGCATTGCTGAAGGAGTTCCTCAGGGCAGTGTCCTCGGCCCAACCATCTTCAGCTGCTTCATCAATGACCTTCCCTCCTTCATAAAAGGTCAGAAATGGGGATGTTCGCTGATGATTGCACAGTGTTCAGTTCCATTCGCAACCCCTCAAATAATGAAGCAGTCCAAGCCCGTATGCAGCAAGACCTGGACAACATCCAGGCTTGGGCTCATAAGTGCCAGGAAATGACCATCTCCAACAAGAGAGTGTCTAACCATCTCCCCTTGACATTCAACAGCATTGCCATCGCCAAATCCCCCACCATCAACATCCTGGGGGTCACCATTGACCAGAAACTTAACTGGACCAGCCATATAAATACTGTGGCTACAAGAACAGGTCAGAGGCTGGGTATTCTGCGGCGAGTGACTCACCTCCTGACTCCCCAAAGCCTTTCCACCATCTACAAGGCACAAGTCAGGAGTGTGATGGAATACTCTCCACATGCCTGGATGAGTGCAGCTCCAACAACACTCAAGAAACTCGACACCATCCAGGACAAAGCAGCCCGCTTGATTGGCACCCCATCCACCATCCTAAACATTCACTCCCTTCACCACCGGTGCACTGTGGCTGCAGTGTGTACCATCCACAGGATGCACTGCAGCAACTCGCCAAGGCTTCTTCGACAGCACCTCCCAAACCCGCGACCTCTACCATCTAGAAGGACAAGAGCAGCAGGCACATGGGAACAACACCACCTGCACGTTCCCCTCCAAGTCACACACCATCCCGACTTGGAAATATATCGCCGTTCCTTCATCGTCGCTGGGTCAAAAACCTGGAACTCCCTTCCTAACAGCACTGTGGGAGAACCTTCACCACACGGACTGCAGCGGATCAAGAAGGCGGCTCACCACCACCTTCTCAACGGCAATTAGGGATGGGCAATAAATGCCGGCCTCGCCAGCAACGCCCACGTCCCATGAACGAATAAAAAAAAAATTTCAGCTTCTCCTCCCACTTTCATTTCCCTTCAATATTCCTTCTACGGTCAATCCCATTAACACACATCATTCTTAGATAGTGTGGTTCAAAAACATGGTCCCATGCTTCTGCCAATGCCATTTCTGAACAAGCTGACTGAAATCAGGAACACATTATCTGCACGCCTTGCTACGGAATCATATATACTTCAGAACTAGTGTTTGGAGGACGCCAACAATATATATTTTGTGTAGAAGCACACCCACTTCCTAAAATACATCCTGAACTTCCACTCTAATGACATAACAAAAGCAAAATTTTTCCCATCCAGCACTATTTTTTTCGTTCAACTGCCCCCCCCTAACAACGTCCATTGCAAAATTGCACCATTGTTAACAACATTCTCATTGTAGCAGAACTTCATGTCATCAGCATTCAATTAATTCATTCAATGGGATTAGATAAAAATTCAGTGGAGTACATCTTCCCTTTCTAACTCTGTGAATGGTGAGAGATAAACTACCAGTTAATGAAACATTACAGCTCTCCCACCTGTACAGTGGGTTTCTCCTCCTCCACAACAAATTTAAAGACAATAGATTTCCAGGAAACATAAGCCATTTTTGGAAACTAAGGTTAAAGATTCACTTAGTTTTGTGTACTGTACTTTTCATCAAATGTATTTCTACAGTGAAAGTTTAAAGATAGGAATTTACAGAAGACTATCACACTTCAAATAATTTGGATCATGTCGGTCGAATTTGCTGACAACCTTTCCAATTTGAAACTATTTAATAATAGCACTTGAAGTAATCAATGTTTCCACACCAGACTATCAGCAGGATAAAAGAGTACAGTGGGTTGTTCTTTTGCGAACATTGAGATAACCAAACATCAGGGGCTTCCAACACAATGTATTGGAGCACTAATCCCCATGTGAAGGCCTGGTATATCCCCGACAGAATAGGATGGAATCAGAGACCAGATCAATACTAAGAGTCCTGGGAGCAGGTCAAGCAATGGTGGCTTGGCATTGAATGCTGAAAAAAGACTGGGATAAATAGAAACATTATAAAACTGGGGTCATTTCAAAGTAGGAACACATAACAGTACATCCTTAATACCTCTGGAAGTCTTCAGCACACTTTGCAAATACTTTTGGGTTCACCATAAACCAATACAAGGGCTTCTGGGGACCCATGTATGAGCAACAGATATCAAAAGTATGGATCTGCCTTCTGAAACCAACGGAAATACTTCCTTATCAGTGTAAATACTGCAAAAATTACATTTCATAGGGAGAAAATAATAAGAACCCAAGAATGGCAACCCAATAAACCTGAATAATGAGAGGGTCAACAAACGAGGATTTTCACTTGTATGCAGAACCTGCTTTTACAATAGGATTTAGTTTGTATTTAAGCCCTGCTCAAAACCTCTGAACATATTTCTCCTGCTGGCAAGGCAGAAATTTTACTGGTCTGTGCAGAAAAAATTTGAATGAGGTAAGCATTTGTGCTGGCAACATCTAATTTAGAAGATCATTACCAAACTGGTCATTGTATCAAAGCAAATTAGTTGTTTTTTATCTGGCGAATTTTGTTTGCCTGTGAAGCACCTTGGGACGTTTTATTACATGAAAGGCGCTATATAAACGCAAGCTGTTGTTGGCATTATATGATACAACAATCAATAACTATTCCAAAGGTCTTCAAGAGGTCCTTGATCAAAGGTCACAAACAAAATTTTCACTCGTATCAAGATCAATTTTAAGCAACATAATTTAACTCATACCTATTGCCTCATTGAAGCATATCCAGAGGTTTCAGTCTTCACAAATTGAGCACGGAATAATTATCTTACTCAGCACTGGATCTTCTGGTATGATCATGCAATCTCAGATTAAGACTTGTACATACTCTAACCTATTCTTCAATGTTGACATGGTCTCTGCTTCCATCACCAATTCTAGTAGTGCATTCTACATCCTCACAAAACCTGTGTAAAAAAAAGTTTCTCCTACTCGGTCCTAAATCTCTCACATTTAATCTTATATTACGTCCTGTTTACACAGTTTTCTGGAGTCAGAGCAGAAAATTAACATAATGGCAATTCTGAACTTTCTCTTGTTAGTTGACAAACACACCTTAATTAAATCTCTGTGCATCCAATTACAAACAAAGTAGCATTTGGGTGCTACAACTGGCCTCAGGGCTCGTGGGGTTAGGGAGAGAAAATATGGCCAAGGTTCCTGCACTCGGTGACCTCCAGTGCAAAGCGTACACGTACAGATGTTGGATGAAAAATGGACAGGTCTCTCCTGATGCCCTCCACAGCAGAGCAGCCCACCAACACTCATGCAGAATCGTTACTTGAGTGAGGTACATCATAACTGCTGTACCCCAGGAAAATTCAGGTTATGTATTTTACAAATTTTGTTTCCAGCATTAAGTTTGGCAGAGGATGTGGTGGAATGTGAAGTCAGGCAGGGTGGCCTTTGGTAACATAAGAAATAGGAGCAGGAGTAGGCCAATCGGCCATTCGAGCCTGCTCTGCCATTCAATAAGATCATGGCTGATCTGATCCCAACTTCAAATCTAAATTCATGTCCAATTTCCTGCAAAGAGAGGAGCCACCAGTGGAAAGCCAGGTTCCAGCAAAAGGCACAATGTCAATTTGTTTCTACAAATGAGGTCATGAATAAGAGGGTCTTGTTCACGTGGAAGCAAACATTTTTGGAGGGCAATAAAGAGGGGGGAAGGTGCCCACAGATTTTTGGGGTGGGTCAGGGAAAGACAAAAGGTTGACACACAAGGGTAGGAATCCAAAAAAAAGTGCGCGAGCAAGAGTCTGGGATGGGGAGGAGGTTTTTGAGATCAGCCACAGAGGAGCATGGCAGGCGGTGAAAGTTCAAGGAGAGAGAAATGAGGTAGGTAGGCTGACTATTGGAGTGTGCCATGGTGGGCACACCAAAGATTTCCAGGTTGATGCAGAGGGAATCTACGAGGCAATTTAATAAAGACAAGAGTCCGGGAAGAAGAATTTAACAGAGAAATAACTATGCTGATGGCGGCAGAATAGAAGGCCATGGAACATTTAGTCGGGGGGCGGGGTTGGGTTGGGTTGATAGGAAGACTCATTTTGGTGGCATGGGGCCAGGAAATGGGAAAGGAGAAGAGGATAAGGAGACAGAACTGCTCAGATCTGTGGTGGTAACCATTATGTGCAAGGTGGCAGACGCAACCAGGTTACATTAGCAACAGCAGAAACTCAGGTATTACATGACCACTGCAGCGCATCAGACTTTCTATATCTTCGGTGAACAGGTGGTGCAGAATTCTAGCTTTATTAATGCACTGTGCCACAAAATGACATCGCCTATCCGGCAAAGAACGAATCAATTCAAATCACTCCAGTCTGATGCTCTATTGATATATGGAACAAAAGACCGAGGAAATGCTAAATAAGGGGATAGGGTAGGAGTTACATTGGGGGTTAAGAGGAAGAACAATGTCTCTAAAGCCTCGAACGCTAAAATAATCCTCACTGTTCACACCATAGATATAGCTCTGCTTTTTATTTTAAGAGGAACAAATTCAACGTGCAAAAGCAATTCAAATTATATAATTTAAATAAAGTTCCATTTTGGAGAATAACAAGATCGTGAATTAAGCTCAGCATCAGCAGAGGAGCCTCTGCTTTTGTACAATGTAGCATGCAATCAGTATGAACAGTGACAAGATTCTAATTACTGCACCTATTAGAAAGATGACAACTGCCTATTAAAACAAACCAGAGCTCATTTCTACCAAACCATTAATCTTTCACACCTTTCATTTTTAATTAGCTTAGATCTCATTACTATGCTTGAAAGTACAGACCCTGCTGCTGTCATCCACTTCAATCAGAATGTACAAGAAAACCGACCAGCTCCTTTGCATAGTAAAAATACACTTAAAACTCAATATGGTGCGAGAATAAATCACTAGCAATTAGAGATTCAGCTGCAACACATCCATACATCGTAATAGAGTCAAATTTCATTACCAACACCTGGAAATGCGCCTCGTTCTTAATCACAGTCGTGTTTTCAAGTTTGTACTCCTCTAGCAAATAGGAGGAGGCTTAAGTCGAAAGTTTGGTTTTCTTTGTGAGCATCTGTAAGGAATCTTACAACACCAGGTTATAGTCCAACAGTTTTATTTTAAAATCACAAGCTTTCGGAGATTATCTCCTTCGTCAGGCGAGTGTGTGAAAGGTTCTCAAATCGCATATTAGGGTGGGACACGATCACACCAATCAAAGGTGTCGTTGGTGTTCAGACAGGTTAGCCACGGAAAACAGTACTGAATACACAATGGGTCAGATTACAGAGAGAGAGAGAGAGAGAGAGAGAGAGAGAGAGAGAGAGAGAGAATGTCCCGTTGTATTAAAAACAGATAACTTTTTTTTTCCCCGCTGGTGGGGTTACGTGTAGCGTGACATGAACCCAAGATACTGGTTGAGGCAGTCCTCATGGGTGCGGAACTTGGCTATCAATTTCTGCTCGACGATTTTGCATTGTCGTGTGTCTCGAAGGCCGCCTTGGAGAACGCTTACCCGAAGATCAGTGGCTGAATGTCCTTGACTGCTGAAGTGTTCCCCGACTGGGAGGGAACCCTCCTGTCTAGCGATTGTTGCGCGGTGTCCGTTCATCCGTTGTCGCAGTGTCTGCATGGTCTCGCTAATGTACCATGCTCCGGGGCAGCCTTTCCTGCAACGTATGAGGTAGACAACGTTGGCCGAGTCACAGGAGTATGAACCATGTACCTGGTGGGTGGTGTCCTCTCGTGTGATGGTGGTATCGGTGTCGATGATCTGGCATGTCTTGCAGAGGTTGCCGTGGCAGGGTTGTGTGGTGTCGTGGACGCTGTTCTCCTGAAAGCTGGGTAATTTGCTGCGAACGATGGTCTGTTTGAGGTTGGGTGGCTGTTTGAAGGCGAGTAGTGGAGGTGTGGGGATGGCCTTAGCGAGGTGCTCGTCGTCATCGATGACATGTTGAAGGCTGCGGAGAACATGGTGTAGTTTCTCCGCTCCGGGGAAGTACTGGACGACGAAGGGCACTCTGTTGGTTGCGTCCCGTGTTTGTCTTCTGAGGAGGTCTATGCGATTCTTCGCTGTGGCCCGTCGGAACTGTCGATCGACAAGTCGAGCGTCATATCCCGTTCTTACGAGGGCGTCTTTCAACGTCTGTAGGTGTCCATCGTGTTCCTCCTCGTCTGAGCGGATCCTGTGTATTCGTAGGGCCTGTCCATAGGGGATGGCCTCTTTGACGTGGTTAGGGTGGGAGCTGGAAAAGTGGAGCATCGTGAGGTTGTCTGTGGGCTTGCGGTAGAGTGAGGTGCTGAGGTGCCCGTCTTTGATGGAGATTTGTGTCTCCAAGAAAGAAACCGATTCTGAGGAGTAGTCCATGGTGAGTTTGATGGCGGGATGGAACTTGTTGATGTTATCGTGTAGTCTCTTCAGTGATTCTTCGCCATGGGTCCATAGGAAGAAAATGTCGTCGATGTATCTGGTGTATAGCGTTGGTTGGAGGTCCTGTGCAGTGAAGAAGTCGTGCTCGAACTTGTGCATAAAAATGTTGCCATATTGGGGTGCAAATTTGGTCCCCATGGCTGTTCCCTGTGTTTGGGTAAAGAACTGGTTATCGAAGGTGAAGACATTGTGACCCAGGATGAAGCGGATGAGTTGTAGGATGGCGTCTGGAGATCTCCACTTTGTGAGCATCAGGTACTCTCAGGTTAGGTATATCATAGATTAGATGCAGAGTAAAACTTTGTCCCTTCATTCTGCCGTAACAACATGCCAAGGTCTAAATTCTAGAAAAGCAATCTCTTTGGCATCAACGTGACATTTTTCTCTGCCAATTTAGTGCTAAATTAGGGACACTTATGTAATGGAGTCCATGTCAAGCCAGAACTGGGTTGCAGCTGCCAATTCATTTCCCATACAGCTAGCAGACAGAGCAGAGTTCCAACCATTAGTTTGGGCTATTTGTACATAAACAGTGAAAATTGTAATAATAATAAATATTAACTTACATCTATATAGCACCTTTAATGTAGAAAGACAACCCAAAGCGCTTCACAGAAGCATAATCAGGAAAAAAATGGATGCCGCGCCAAAGGAAGAGATATTAGGAGGGGTGACTGGTCAGAGGTGGGTTTTAAGTAGTGTCTTAAAGGGAGAGAGAGAGAGAGAGAGAGAGAGCGAGAGAGCGAGAGAGAGCGAGAGAGAGCGAGAGAGCGAGAGGATATATATATATATATATATATATATTTATTTAGTGAGGGAATTCCAGTCCATGGGGCCTAGGCACATGGCTGCCCACGGTAAGGCAAAGGGAGGAGTTGATGAACAAGAAGCTAGAGTCAGGGGAATGGAGTGTTCATGGTGTGGTTAGGGCTGGAACAAGCAACGCTGTTAAACTATTTAAACATGAGGTTCAGTATTTTAAATTTGAGCCATTGGTAAAGTGGGAGCCAACATAGGTCAGTGGAGAAAGAGTGATGGGTGAGTGGGATTTAGTGCTGGATAGGATATGGGCAGAGTTTTGGATGTGCTGATTTTTTTTTTAAAACAGAGGATGGAAGGCCATCGAGGAGAGCACTGGAATAGCAGAGTGCAAAGGTGACTAAAGCATGGATAAATAAAAGGCCTGAGGTAGGGGTAGAGGCGGTTGATGTTATGGAGGTGGAAGTAGAGGATCTTTGTGATGGAAATAATATAGTGTCAGCAGCTCAGCTCAGGGTCAAATAGAAAATCAAGGTTACAAACAGTCTGGTTCAGCCTGCAACAGTGGCTGAGGAGGGGGATGGAATTGGTGGCAAGGAGTTTGTGGGGGATGAAAACTATGACTTCGATCTTCCCAATGTTGCTGCAGATCTGCTGTATAGATATCGATGAGTTTTGGATTACGGGTAGAGAGATGGGAGTGATGATGCTTATACTTTTTTATTCGTTCATGGAATGTGGATGTCGCTGGCAATGCCAGCATTTATTGCCTATCCGATTGCCCTTGAGAAGGTGGTGGTGAGCCGCCTTCTTGAACTGCTGCAGTCCCTCTGGTGAAGGTTCTCCCACAGTGCTGTTAGGTAGGAAGTTCCAGGATTTTGACCCAGCGATGAAGGAACGGTGATATATTTCCAAGTCGGGATGGTGTATGACTTGGGGGGGAACGTGCAGGTGGTGTTGTTCCCATGTGCCTGCTGCCCTTGTCCTTCTAGGTGGTAGAGGTCGTGGGTTTGGGAGGTGCTGTCGAAGAAGCCTTGGCGAGTTGCTGCAGTGCATCCTGTGGATGGTACACACTGCAGCCACAGTGCGCCGGTGGTGAAGGGAATGATTGTTTAGGGTGCTGGAAGGGGTGCCAATCAAGCGGGATGCTTTATCCTGGATGGTGTCGAGCTTCTTGAGTGTTGTTCGAGCTGCACTCATCCAAGCAAGTGGAGAGTATTCCATCACACTCCTGACTTGTGCCTTGTAGATGGTGGAAAGGCTTTGGGGAGTCAGGAGGTGAGTTACTCGCCGCAGAATACCCGGCCTCTGACCTGCTCTTGTAGCCACAGTATTAATATGGCTGGGCCAGGTAAGTTTCTGGTCAATGGTGACCCCCAGGATGTTGTGGGATTCGGCGATGGTAATGCTGTTGAATGTCATGGGGAGGTGGTTAGACTCTCTCTTGTTGGAGATGGTCATTGCCTGGCACTTAACTGGCAAGTAACATTCGTGCCAGACATCAGCCCAAGCCTGGATGTTGTCCAAGTCTTGCTGCATGTGGGCACAGACTGCTTCATTATGATTTGTCTAAAAACAAACTGAACACATGGACACCAACTATACTTTCAAAAATGCTGAGGAATTCTTGCTTTACACACATAATGACACATCCCTTAGCTGGTGCTTAACTGAAGTCAAAGCAAATGTGTTCTTTGAAGTGGAAGTCATTCTTATTCTGAGAAAAAAAAGCCATAAATAATATTGTTTCATGTTTTCAGGTTATCACCATTAATATAAATAGATCTAAAAGAAATACCGTTTCATGGTTAGCACATTCCTTTAACCATGTACGATTCTCATGAATCAGTAAATTCACTTTTTCTTTAATTGGCTGAATGCTGAAGTCTTGAGGACCAAGCTCTATGTCGCCTTTGCGGAGCCTCTTCCTAAAGGTTACCAGAGGGCAACATCAGATCACTAGGGAAATACACAATAGATGTCTCAAGGAGGAAAAAGCTCAGTATCGGGGGGTGTGATGCTTTCTCCTTGGACATACTCCAGAATGGTAACTATGAATATGTGGAAACCATGCTCCTTGTATATAACCTTAAAAAAGAACCTGTTAGAATAAATCATGAGAACAAAAAAAACTGGGTGGGGCATCTGGCAAGTACTGAAGTCCCTGGCTACTTTTAGTACCAGACAGCAACCTCTCAAATAAAATTCTTATCTTGTAACTTTGTGTGCGCAAAATAAGGCACGCACTACGGAAATCACTGTACAGTACATGCAATGCAACTGAGGCATCATTACACTGCTCGTCATAAACAGGGGTTAAGACTCAGTTGAGTCTTGAACTATAATTTTAAACAAATACTGGCTATAATTTTTTTTTAAATCAAAAGGGCCTTTACACTAAAATTACTGCATTTTTATAAGTATTTTTGGGGTAGATTCCTTCTATTTCTTCACTCCCATTTCCCCTCAAGATCAGTGTGAGTCATGCATCAACTGCAGCTGAGACGTTAGATGCTAACACTACAAGAGCTGTGCAAGTGCACCTGCAGGAGGAAGTCAGCGCTTTACACAACAGAGAACAGAAACTGAGCGTGGGAAATCAAATTCAAGTCCCACTACTCAATGGCACAGTATATCAGTTGTTCAAAGTGCTACTCCACCCCAAGCAAATTAAAAAACAGGTGGCACGCTGTGCAGTCAGTTAATTGCACTGTACTTGATGCCCTGATGGCTCAGCCAGTTTGTCCTGCAAGCATCTGCCAAACTCATGAGGAAGGACCAAAGTTCCATCCACGGTCTGTGCTAAGTTAGCTGATCTCAGCCACTGCATGACAGGACTGCTACAACGGTCTTCAGCACCCGCTAGGTTAGGGAGGGGAAAATCATGCAGTTCCTGCTTTTGATCACCATTCTATAAGTTGGAAGTGCACCTGTGTACAATGGGCAAGGAAGGGATCAGGCTTGGTTTTGATGTACATCACAACAGAATAGCCTGTCAACACCAACACCCATACATGCATACACAACACTACAACTCTTGGATAAGTGTCATAAAACCATCAAGTCAGAGCAAGCTGACACCCAGGACTGACCAACACTGAGCAATCATTCAATTCATACGCTATGCCATTTGAAGAATTTGCTTAAACAATTTTTAATTTTTTTCAAAAAGTTAGCACATTCCAGTCCAATGCAAAAATTCATTACACTGTAAAACTGAACTGCCATTCCTTTCCAACCTTGTAGCATTTCTTATTGGCCACTTCAAAACAGCTTCATGCTGATGTCAAGATACAGAACTGAAACCACAAGGACAACATTCTCTTCACTACTACAGCTGGCAGTGAGTTTGGAACACATTAAAAAAAAAGTTGGTCTTTGTTTTAAGTCTCAGTTTAAAAAAAAGAATAGAATGAGAAAAATCACCATTTTGCACATTAAACTAATCCTTTTACATAGCATATAAAATCTATCTGATCTAGGTCGCCACTCTACGGCGGTCCTAAGTCTGAGACAATCAACTTTTTGCTTTTATTTTGTGAGGAGGGTGGATGTCAAATCCCTGAGCCGTTGCTTTTTATTTCATACTACAGGAACTTTCTTGCACACTTTGTAAAAATGTGAATGTTCTTTGTTTTGTATCCAGTCTTCCTTCACCATCAGAAGCATTATCTTTTCTTCATAACATGACTTCAAAACAGAATAGCGGGAATGGAAGGCTGCACTGTTGGAGTGGCCATCCTTCTCGTGATGTTAAACCAGTGCCCCAATGTGTGCCTACTCTGGTGGTTGAAAATTAATATTAAAGATTCCATGGCATTATTTGAAGAGAGTTTTCACAGTTTCATAACCAAACACCTTCCTCAGTGCAATACCAAAAACAGATCAACAGTCATTCATCTCATAGTTATTGATGGGATCTTTCTGTACACAAAAGAGCTGGCACATTTACCTACATAACATAGCTGTAGCACTTCAAGTAAGCTCACTGTATGAGAGGTCTCTGAGAAACATGATATAAATGTAAATCTTTACTGTTATCATGGGCTCCACCTCACCTATTTAAAACTCTAGAATATATATCCATCCCCATTGAGTAAACCTGGTTTGCTGCTCACTATAGAAAAACGCCTCACAGCCCTTACCCAGGAATTAATAAATCCCTTAGAGTATTCAATCTCATTTTATACTTATCCCTATAACTTTGGATTCCATTCCCAATTTTTTTTTTTGGCAGGAGTTAATTAACAAAGCATTAACTGCTTTTGGTAGGGATCTGTTCCACATTCCACTACTTCAAATAAATAAATGAATGAATAAGTGAGTGAAACATCAATCTCGTCTTCAAATTATCCCCCATTTGGAGATTGCTTGCCTCCATTGTGTGTTCAATCACATCACTTGAGCTATGACACTTGTGGAATAAATTGGGAAATACAATGTTCCTGTTGTCCATCATATACTTAAAGTACTCTATTTATTTCTCAGTAAAACACTGCCATAACACCATAATACTTTCATTTATGTGATGCTATATAACCTCAAGTGCTACATCGAAATCAACATGTTCTATGATTCTACACAATGCTGTCTTTAATATGTTCTACGTGCCTCCACATTATGGTAAAATATGAAAACATTCAAATTACAAATTATAAAGAATGCTGTCAACAAGCAGAGATAGTAATTCAATCTCAAGAACCGGTAGCACTCAAACTCAGCTTCATTCGCACCATTTTCAATATTTCCAGAAGTTATTCCATATATTTTCTAGGGATTTACATCTCCTGGTTGCATCTGAAACATATTGTAAAACAAATTCCAGAACACAGTAGCTAATTGTTCTGTTATTTTGCATGTTAAAACTGGTTGCAATTTTTGATTTCATAGGCAACCTTGTGGCCAGTGAACTGACGAATTACACCCAATTAAATAATATTCCAAAACTGCAACAGAAATAGAGACATCAATTACCTGCAAGTAAACATGATAACCTATTAGGCATGGATCGCTTGAGCCACGATATACAGGCAACTGTAAGGCTGTACATCTTATTTGTAGAAGTAGAATGTTACTGGACTAGTAATCCAGAGGCCTGGACTAAAATCCAGAGTCATAAGTTCAAATCCCGCCACAGCAGCTGGTGAATTTCAATTCAATTAATTAATTAAATTCAATTAATTAAATAAAAATCTGGAATTAAAATACTAGTATCAGCAATGATGGCCATGAAACTACCGGATTGTCATAAAAACCCATCTGGTTCACTAATGTCCTTTAGGGAAGGAAACCTGCCGTCCTTACCCAGTCTGGCCGAAATGTGACTCCAGACCCACGGCAATGTGGTTGATTCTTAATTGCCCTCTGAAATGGCCGAGCAAGCCACTCAGTTGTAAAATCTCGCTACGAAAAGTCATAATAAGAATGAAACCGGACGGACCACCTAGCATCGGACCACGAGGCACCGGACACGACAACGGCAAAACACCAAGCCCAGTCGACCCTGCAAGGTCCTCCTTACTAACATCTGGGGACTTGTGCCAAAATTGGGAGAGCTGTCCCACAGACTAGTCAAGCAACAGCCTGACATAGCCATACTCACAGAATCATACCTTTCAGCCAACGTCCCAGACTCTTCCATCACCATCTCTGGGTATGTCCTGTCCCACCGGCAGGACAGACCCAGCAGAGGTGGTGGTACAGTGATATACAGTCAAGAGGGAGTGGCCCTGGGAGTCCTTAACATTGACTCTGGACCCCACGAAATCTCATGGCATCAGGTCAAACATGGGCAAGGAAACCTCCTGCTGATTACCACCTACCGTCCTCCCTCAGCTGATGAATCAGTCCTTCTCCATGTTGAACACCACTTGGAGGAAGCACTGAGGGTAGCAAGGGCACAAAATGTACTCTGGGTGGGGGACTTCAATGTCCATCACCAAGAGTGGCTAAGTAGCACCACTACTGACCGAGCTGGCCGAATCCTGAAGGACATAGCTGCTAGACTGGGCCTGCGGCAGGTGGTGAGCGAACCAACACGAGGGAAAAACTTACTTGACCTCGTCCTCACCAATCTACCTGTCGCAAATGCATCTGTCCATGACAGTATTGGTAGGAGTGACCACCGCACAGTCCTCGTGGAGATGAAGTCCCGTCTTCGCACTGAGGACACCATCCAACGTGTTGTGTGGCACTACCACTGTGCGAAATGGGATAGATTCAGAACAGATCTAGCAGCTCAAAACTGGGCATCCATGAGACGCTGTGGGCCATCAGCAGCAGCAGAATTGTATTCCAGCACAATCTGTAACCTCATGGCCCGGCATATTCCTCACTCTACCATTACCAACAAGCCAGGGGATCAACCCTGGTTCAATGAGGAGTGCAGAAGAGCATGCCAGGAGCAGCACCAGGCGTACCTAAAAATGAGGTGCCAACCTGGTGAAGCTACAACTCAGGACTACATGCATGCTAAACTGCGGAAGCAACATGCTATAGACAGAGCTAAGCGATTCCACAACCAACGGATCAGATCCAAGCTCTGCAGTCCTGCCACATCCAGTCGTGAATGGTGGTGGACAATTAAACAACTAACGGGAGGAGGAGGCTCTGCAAACATCCCCATCCTCAATGACGGCGGAGTCCAGCACGTGAGTGCAAAAGACAAGGCTGAAGCGTTCGCAACCATCTTCAGCCAGAAGTGCCGAGTGGATGATCCATCTCAGCCTCCTCCCAATATCCCCACCATCACGGAAGCCAGTCTTCGGCCAATTCGATTCACTCCACGTGATATCAAGAAACGGCTGAATGCACTGGATACAGCAAAGGCTATGGGCCCCGACAACATCCCGGCTGTAGTGCTGAAGACTTGTGCTCCAGAACTAGCTGCACCTCTAGCCAAGCTGTTCCAGTACAGCTACAACACTGGCATCTACCCGACAATGTGGAAAATTGCCCAGGTATGTCCTGTCCACAAAAAGCAGGACAAATCCAATCCGGCCAATTACCGCCCCATCAGTCGACTCTCAATCATCAGCAAAGTGATGGAAGGTGTCGTCGACAGCGCTATCAAGCGGCACTTACTCACCAATAACCTGCTCACCGATGCTCAGTTTGGGTTCCGCCAGGACCACTCGGCTCCAGACCTCATTACAGCCTTGGTCCAAACACGGACAAAAGAGCTGAATTCCAGAGGTGAGGTGAGAGTGACTGCCCTTGACATCAAGGCAGCATTTGACTGAGTGTGGCACCAAGGAGCCCTAGTAAAATTGAAGTCAATGGGAATCAGGGGGAAAACTCTCCAGTGGCTGGAGTCATACCTAGCACAAAGGAAGATGGTAGTGGTTGTTGGAGGCCAATCATCTCAGCCCCAGGACATTGCTGCAGGAGTTCCTCAGGGCAGTGTCCTAGGCCCAACCATCTTCAGCTGCTTCATCAATGACCTTCCCTCCATCATAAGGTCAGAAATGGGGATGTTCGCTGATGACTGCACAGTGTTCAGTTCCATTCGCAACCCCTCAAATAATGAAGCAGTCCGAGCCCGCATGCAGCAAGACCTGGACAACATCCAGGCTTGGGCTCATAAGTGACAAGTAACATTCGCGCCAGATAAGTGCCAGGCAATGACCATCTCCAACAAGAGAGAGTCTCTCCACCTCCCCTTGACATTCAACGGCATTACCATCGCCGAATCCCCCACCATCAACATCCTGGGGGTCACCATTGACCAGAAACCTAACTGGACCAGCCATATAAATACTGTGGCTACGAGAGCAGGTCAGAGGCTGGGTATTCTGCGGCGAGTGACTCACCTCCTGACTCCCCATAGCCTTTCCACCATCTACAAGGCACAAGTCAGGAGTGTGATGGAATACTCTCCACTTGCCTGGATGAGTGCAGCTCCAACAACACTCAAGAAGCTCGACACCATTCAAGATAAAGCAGCCCGCTTGATTGGCACCCCATCCACCACCCTGAACATTCACTCCCTTCACCACCGGCGCACTGTGGCTGCAGTGTGCACCATCCACAGGATGCACTGCAGCAACTCGCCAAGGCTTCTTCGACAGCACCTCCCAAACCCGCGACCTCTACCACCTAGAAGGACAAGAGCAGCAGGCACATGGGAACAACACCACCTGCACGTTCCCCTCCAAGTCACACACCATCCCGACTTGGAAATATATCGCCGTTCCTTCATTGTCGCTGGGTCAAAATCCTGGAACTCCCTTCCTAACAGCACTGTGGGAGAACCGTCACCACACGGACTGCAGCGGTTCAAGAAGGCGGCTCACCACCACCTTCTCGAGGGCAATTAGGGATGGGCAATAAATGCCGGCCTTGCCAGCGACGCCCACATCCCGTGAACGAATATATAAAAAAAACATTCCTTCTCCCCCAATAGATTAATACTAACACAGATTGTCACATTACTGTTCAATCGCCTTACTGTACATCATGAACTTTTCAAATCCTACTGGTTTCATTGTATACTGCCTTCTTATTTCAACAGAACAGCAGCCGTGTACAGTTACGCACAAATTTCTGCATTTACTTTTAAAGAAATCCACAGCAAACTGTGTACAAATATCTACAATTATCAGCAAGGAACATTCTGCAGGCATGTCAGCCCTAATCTGTTTTAATCTTGAAACAGCAATCAAATGAACAAGTTGGCATGTTGCCAGTGAGACACCATCTGTCATCCATGGCATGTAAGCTATTTCCTGTTACACTGCATGTACTATAGGTCAGTCGCAGTCTGTTTTTAGTACAAAAACTTTTAGTGTGACGGACTGCAAATATACAGTTTCCCAGAGATTTTGACAACACATACAATACTGTGCATGTTTTTACAAATCCACACGATCATTCCTAATCTAGGGTCCAATAACCCTTTATTAAAAAAAGTCTAATAACTTCACATTACCTATTAAAAACAAAGGCCCTCTAAGACATCAGTGTTTTAATCTTCTTGACTGTTGCAATATTTCAAAATACAGTATGGCTACAGTAAACAGTGGTGATTTGATAATTTCAGCATGTGCCAAGGACAAATTCTGCAGGGATAAATGAGAATAATTCTGTAGAGAAAGTACTGCCTCTTATTAAGTACTCACACCCTCATATACATACACCTTAGTTTTTGAGTTAAATAAATTGTAAATGTTACGAATTAATCCTCAATTGAAGGACTACCACATGCTGTCCAGGAGACCAACATTTCAACTAACCAGAAGTGAACTAGCTGTACTTCACTGAGATTGAGCACCAGGATCATTGCATAGCACATTTGACAGCTGATACGATTGTCACAGTGGGTTTTTTTATGCCAAGACTCGTGTTTTTTTTAAAGACACTTTTCCTCCTCTTCTCTGATTTCTCTGTGTCATGCCTTGGGCAAGTGCTTTGCTGCGGTAAATGATTTATTGTTCCTCAGATCCACTCAGAAACTCCCATTGTCGTTGTCTTCCAAGACGCTTAATGCAAAATTGCAGTAATCAGACAGCAAACTGCACCATATATGGCAAGTATATAAACTCGTGGGATTTGTCTCAAATGTTTCATCGCCCAAATCACTTGCCGTCGCCACCCACAGTCCTTGGGCAGAGAGCAGATTTGTTCCCAGGCCTACACAAATACCATTATGAAACTAGCTGTAGACAGGTGCCCAAGGACTTAAGTCACCATTCTCCTTCGTTTCTCTTCATATAGCAATGCATCTGGCCTCCACTTGGAATCCATGCAAGTAACGTCAATGCACTGTTCTACCACGCCATATTTTTAAATACAAACCAATTGAAAGCAGAGGATTTTTTTCAAACACAGTTTTTCTTCTCTTCTTCCCCCCCACCCCACAATTTTACTATGTTCATAGAAATCTTGATGAATGACCTTGCTCCACATGCATCTCTCCTGTTTCTAAATCAATGATGAATAATCACTTAATTTTTGATGGGGCAAAAGATCATCTCGGCATAACCAAATAACCTATTGAGACAAGATTATTTTGTTGTGGTGGAAATTGATTAAATGCTGGATACATAATAGGATGAAGTATTTATTTTTTAAATAGTGCCCCTCTTTCAACCCATTTCCAATGATTGTAACTAATATGTGCAGTAAAGTATGCAAAATTTTCTTCATCTAATTCTCCAGTACATTACAGTTCATCATGGTAATCTTGCAAATTGGAGCTTCAACATTACTGTGCATGGTGTGGCAGGGCATGGGTTTCAATCTATAATTACTAGTCTAAGATCCCATCATCCATGCCAACACTGGAAGTATTACAGTCCCCCACCCGCCCCACTTTCACAGCCTTCAGACAGATACAAAGTTGCAGTGGTCAAGCCAAAAAAGGAATTTGCAATCAAAAACCTACAGGTATACAACAACCAGAAGACATTTATTCAAACAAAATTTCTAAGGTTGTGAAGAAAGTTCAAGTAATAATTCCCAGTATGCTCAGCCTGATATTCAACCTTGTTTATGGTAATTTGGGGCTGATTTTTAAGCTTTTCCTTCTTCTAGGACATGTACTATCAGGTAGACACAAAATCACACTGGTCAGACCAAGAATAGTATGTCAAACCTTTCTCTTCCCAAAGAGACATAAATCATATTTTTCAAAACATTTATGACAGAAAAAAAATCTGTTTCTAAACATTTGATTTGGCTATATTATCTACAGTGAACTTTTCATTGCAGTGACGATTCTTGGAATTTAATCAAATACTTACAGATCATAATGCTGATTCCACTTTGGGTCTAGGGTATTCTTTACCGTGTCTGTAGAATGGCATTGCCCTGACCCATCTACTACTACCTTTGCAAAAGGATCAGGGAGTCCTAAAGGGAAACAAAAAACAGCATAGTTGTTCAGTTACTATGCCATCTTAATTTTCTCGCAGAAAAGGATTACTACAAAAGATATACTTGCATTTATTCTTGGAATGTTATACACTAGAATGATATTTTAACAATATTGTATACAAACCACACCATTTTTTTTAAGAAAACATTTTCCTTCAAAGAAAACTCTCTCCTTCTCTTCCCATCCCCCCCCCCCAAAAAAAAAGTATTTCACCCTCCTCTCCTAAATGTGGAGATGCCGGTGATGGACTGGGGTTGACAATTGTAAACAATTTTACAACACCAAGTTATAGTCCAGCAATTTTATTTTAAATTCACAAGCTTTCGGAGATTTCCTCCTTCCTCAGGCAAATGTTGTCATTTGCCTGAGGAAGGAGGAAATCTCCGAAAGCTTGTGAATTTAAAATAAAATTGCTGGACTATAACTTGGTGTTGTAAAATTGTTTACAATCCTCTCCTAAAGGCAGTGATTCAAGCTGCAATACAATTCTGTAGGCATGGCATAGTACCAAGTGAGTACTATTGTTAATGTTTTTGATGCCGATCTTCAAACAGTTTTAAAGATGGGTCTGTACCCAAAATGTTAACTGAACTATTCTCTCCACAGATGCTCACTGACATGCTGTGTACGCTTTCAGCATTTTCTGTTTTTGTTTCAGATTTCTAGCATCTGCGGTACTTTGCTTTTCACTTCATAGTATTGTTGTACCCAACTGCAGAGCAGCATTGGCAAAGGTCTGGAAGCAGATCACTGCTGTTTCAGCTGAGCAGCATGAGAAGACAACTAAATAGCAACCTTAACAAAAATAAGACAATTGAAGTCCATTGTACGACAAATACACAAGGAAACTGAAGCAGGTCCAGAACAAAGAGAGCAATATTAGTGAAGGGATAATGAGTAAGTAATTGGGGGCTGAATAAAAACAATAGTCTACAATCAGGATGGGAAAATAGTGACTATTGCTCTTAACCTAACTAAAAGTACCACTCCAAAATGTCCTCACAATACACTCTTCAAGGCCCCATGCAAAAGGTTGAAAACTGCTATACACATCATGGCCTTCATTGCCCCAAGTCATAACTGCCCACAACACACAAGCACTCTTGTTTCAGAAAACTATCAAGTGATTTGTACTTCAGTCATTTTTATCATGTCAGCCATTGAATTTAGCTGATAACAGAACCAAAAATACTCTGATGCTGCATGAAAATCAACAAAGTGATTGGTATATGATGTATGTGTCATACTATACAAGTATGAAATACATTCCAGAACAAATCACATCCCTACTGACAGGAAAGAAGTGATGTCGCTTTTTGGAGACGTCTATAACCTTATCTTTCTCCCTTCCCAGCAACCATGGGGACCAAAAAAAAAAATCTATATATATTAGATTCACTATGTTCTACTACATTTCACTGAAAAGTCCCATTATCCTGCCCTACACCTACTCCCCCTCCCCAACTTCCAATTCCAAGAGTTTAGCATTGATAGGTCAGACATTTCACTTATCAAGTTAGAATTCAATCATTTTTCCCAGAAACAAACTGAAAGGAACTTTTTTTGTACCATTAATTCTACAAATGTTAAAGCAAATGTGTTTAGTAATCAGTGCTTTGAATTCAATGCATCAGAAGAGATAACATGTACCTAGATGTTGTCACTGTTCCAAATGCGTGGGTTGTATTTTTTCATGCAAACCATTTAGAAGAACCAGAGATGTGTTGGGCCAACTAGATTATGAAAGTAAATGTACAACCTGCAGAACAGAAGAAATTACCAAAGAGATGGAAAGAACCCCCCCCCCAACCAAAAAAAATACAATTTTTAACACATGTAACATTTGCCTTTTTCTGTCATATATGTAATACTTGGGTAACTGAATTGAATTTGGATCACATTATTTGCTGGCCTTTTAACAGTGCATTACTCCAAGAGGTGTACAGCACAACTGGTTTTCCCCAATAATGAATGGGTAAGTATTTTCCTTAGAATACTCTTTTTTAAAAAAATTCAGAAATAAGGCAATAAAATATCTCAAGTAGTAGAGATGAGGTACAGGAAAGGTATCGTAATAGTTGAAATAATTAAGAGCTAGTGTCAGGAAAATAAGTTGTTAAAAATATTTGGGGATGCATAAGCCAGAGTATTTTGTGGTCACTCACGTCACTGACACAGGGAATCAAAGCCCCACCCAGTCCAGCATTACTAGTCTTGTTGGAAGAAGTTTCCTCCAACTCAAATTTCTTTGTAGTTGCTATTTTGTATGCTACTGATGTAACACGTAAATGTCACGCTTTTCCATTCAGGTGCGGTTTCAACCAGAGGAGAATGCCATCTTTGACCAAATCACATGAGCTTTTCACCCCAGTTGCTATATATTTCTTAAATTTAAAATCCTGTGATCTCCTTTCAATTAAAAAAAAATCAGAAAAACGTGTCTGCCTGTCCTTTAAAATCTAAATTGCAACATTATAACATGACACTATGGAAATCTTTGTACAAATATGTTCATACCTGTGGGAAAAGCTGTGCTTTTTGTGAATGTCACAAACTCTGAGCCAGAAGAAATGGTGTTGCTCAATGACCAGAAACTTCAGGAAACTTCATAATATTCTGTATATTAATTCAATATTATGTCGTATGGCTCCTGTAGTTTATTATTAAAACTAATAAATAAGACTTAGACACTCAAGGCCATGATATACAATTGTGGGCATGAATTTAACAGTGCCACACTTAACTACATCAAGTCAGGCCATGCACATTTAATTATGCGCCACTCTGCCTGTATACAATTTGATCCAATTTACAGAAAACTAACAGTATGTTGTTTAAGACTCCTACGCCAATAGTGAAGTTATGCAACACTCTTTCCCTTTCCTACTCACTTTATAATGTATTTTTACGTAGCGGCCAAAGATATACTGCATGGAAGTCTGCCTCAGTTCTATAGTGAGACATGGTGTTTCATTTCAGTTGTATCTGATGGTGGAACTGAGCTAATTTTGTCCAGTTATAGGATTGTGGAGGGGGGAAAACATCTGTGCAACGGCTAAAAGATTAGAAGAAAAAAAATTATAACCAGTCAGAGGTTATTTCACTACTATTACTCTGCAGTTAGGAAATATTTCTCTTCTAGTATGTGCACTTAATAGCTTACAACCAGGCTATATTAGGATATAAAATAAGCTGAAATATAAAAATAGGAAATGCTTTGGAGTTTTGGAATTTTATAAGAACATATTAGGACATTAAAGTGCCAAACCTCTGAACTACACTTTTTCAGTTTATAGGTAGGAGCTGAAGTCACCCACCTGATTTTCATATAAATGTCACGAATCCTCTTTGGCACCCCATGAACTATTTGTGTCTTTTCTCCCTCACTTCCTCTCCTGGCGGCATTAACTCTCTTGGTGGTGTATGGTTCCATGGGCACTGATTTCTCTCATGCCCACGTAGCCATTCTTCAGTGTGACATTTTGACAGTGAGCATCAGCAGGCTTTTCAACAGGAGAACATCAGAGCTGAGCCCAATCCTGTCCAACTAATTTTACTCTCCCCAATTCAAGAAGTCAACGCAATTGAGACACTCCTACCGTTGTCCCATCTGAAATCTGTTGGCTCAGCACAGATCAGTAATTGAACTTAGTACCTTTCTAGCCTGTATGGTTCAGCTACCTACTGCTGAGGTAATCTTAGTAAGTCATTGGGGGCAAGGGGGGCACTAAAACATGTTAGTGCTTTTTCAGGATATTGTCTCCCCGTTTTCTCTCCAGGTATCCCATGTCATATACACTTTCCATGACCAAAAGGATGACCAGGTAATAACAAAAGCCATGAAGCAAGTTGAGTTCATCACTATAGCCCAGATTTCATGCCCATTGCCATTCCTAGTCAACGGGTGAAAAATCCATCGCTATTTCTTTACTGATGTTCAATTAGATGGCACAGATGTAGCAGAAAAGTAAACAGCTGCTGAACCTCCAAATTGTGCAATCACCATTCAGTGGGGCATGGTGTGTCTGTCCATGCAGCAATCAGAAGGATGATGTACCAGAATAGCTTGGGCTGGTTCTTGATTGATTTTCCCTTCTTCTGGCCCCATAAAGAAAGCACCCAGCTTCAACTTAGTGCTTTCCCACAGCAAATTAGCTGAGGTCAGGAACTTGGGAGTGCAGGGAATCATACACACTGTTCTCCAATATACTTCTTCATTTTCCCTTGGTCCCAATATTAAAAATTGTTTTAAGTACGCAGCTTGCTGGTGTGTCACAGTCAGATGTGGGTTCAGAGTAAAAGCAGCAAGCAGAGCCTGAGACAAAAGAGAAAGATCAGCAGACAAATTATTTCTGGCTTCTCCCACATATCTCTAAGCAGACACTGAAAAGGCCTGGGAGAGAGTCATCTGTATGTCCCCTCAGGTGAAGAATGGTGTCTGTGTGCAAGAAGCCCTAAATTTTGGGGGCGGGGGGTAAGAAAAGCAAATATAAACAGTTCTCTGTCAAGAGTTTGTTTTAAACAGTAACCATTAGCAAAACCTTATCTACTGAGCTAGTCTTCCTATTCTGATTGCAACCTCAGCACTCTATTTGACCCTGAGCTAAGCTTCCGACCACGTATCTTCTCCACACAAAGACTGCCTACTTCCACCTCCGTAATAATGCCAATTTCTGCTCCGCCTCAACCCAGCTACTGCTGAAAACCACATCTCTGGTTTTGCTACCTCGAGTCTTGACTATTTCAATGCTCTCCTAGCCAGCCTCCCATCTTCCATCCTCCATAAACTTAAGCTCATCCAAAACTCAGTCCTAACTTGCATCAAGTCCCATTCACCCATCACCCCTGTGCTCGCTGATCTATATTGGCTCCTGGTCCAGCAACACATCGATTTTAAAATTCTCATCCTCATGTTCACATCCCTCCTTGGCCTCACTCCTCCCTATCTACAAAAACAACTTGCATTTATATAGCACCTTTAACGTAGTAAAACGTCCCAAGGCACTTCACAGCAGTGCTATCAAACAAAATTTGACAAATCTATAACCTCCTCTAAGCCTGACACTCTCTAAGAACTCGACGTTCCTCTAACTCTGGCCCCTCATGAATCCCCCACTTCCTTCGCCCCACCACTGGCGGCTGAACATTCAGCCAACGACGGTCTAAACTCTGGAATTCTCTCCATAAACCTCTCCATCTAATGTCTCCTTCTTTGGCTCTGTGTCAATTTTGTCTTCTTATGCTCCTGTGAAGCGCCTTGGGACGTTTTACTACATTAAAGACGCTTTATAAATGCAAATAGTTGTTGTATTCTAATCAAACAATGCAGTAAGGCAGTTTCACTGTTCAATTCTGATGTTCCTCTAGGATCACCCTGTGCTAATTATTCCTCCCAGTAATGATCATAGGGATTAAGAGCTTCTGATTACAACCCATGCTTTTTGTTATAATGCATGAGCACTGCAAATGACCAAAGAAACCAGAACAGGATTTTATCAATAATAATGGATCATTTATACATCAAACTATGAAAACCTTTTTACATTGTTTTGTTTTCTCCACAAACACACCATAATTAGAATCTTGAACTGTTTACTGCATTGTCCTTACTCTTAAAAAAATAATCAAAGGGCCAAAACTAATCAGGTAGCCTTGGCTTTAACATAAATATTGTACATCTTCAAGTTAATTCATAGAATTATGTCGCATTAATCTAATAACTTCCAGTAATTACAATTGATAGACTTCATACCATAAAGTGAGGGAGACAGGCTAGTGCACTCACTGCTAAACTCCTGATCGCATCTGTGTTGCACAGCACAGAAGGTGGTGGAATAATCGGATGGAATTTCCCTGTAGGGTCACTTTGTGATAACCCCTGGCAGCCAGAGAGAACAGTGAGGGTGTTGTATGGAGCAGGTCATGCTGGCTTGAGAAATGAGAAGCTTGTAACGTCAATACTTCATTCCAAAATATGCCATTTAGCCCACTGATTTTGTCCACTACAGAAATACACTGGGGCTCCACTAATTGCTTTGTGTGGTATGCAACTGAGCCATATTGTCTAAGTGGGTCCCAGGTTCAATCTCTGGTTTGTGCTGAATTAGGGGACCTCAACTAGCAGTGCACTGCTACAGTAGGCTTCACTGTCCCTGGGCTGGGATGGATATAGAAAGGAAAGCTAGTTGTTATCCAATGACTCCTGCTGGAAAGTGCGTGTATGAACATTGAGTGAAGACAGAGTGCGGCTTCATGCCCCCACAGTTCAATAGCCTGCCAATACTTATCAAAGTTCACACATGAATGTCAACTACACCAAGCCAGTGAAGGGCTGCCAGTACCCGTGGAACCGTAACAGAGTGAGCAAGCAAGGACTGCTTATGGTACTGTACTTTCAGGAGAAGAGAACTGCCCAGGGTTTGGGAGGGGTGGGGGTGGTAAAACAGGGAAAGAGAAGGACAAGGAAACAAACAAAAATTGAAACATATTGCTTCACAAGTTTACACAAGGTCACATCACCAGTAATGGGGAGGTTAGTCTACTGAGAAATTCAGTCAATTGTCACTGCTGTTTAGTGTATCTAAAAACTTATATTAGAAAACAATTTCTCCAATTTGGACCAGTTCTTGAAATGCTGAAACGTATGACTATCATACCTCAGAACATTTCAATCAAATTTCTAAGTTTCATATACTTGAATTTGACCAACATTATACACTACACCATAAATAGAACTGCTTTCTGGTAAATGATTTTTTATGCCTACTTTACACTAAAAGGAATGATATGTAAAAATCTTTAAAGTGCATTATTATACAACTAACTTTCATTACTTTTAGTGTTACTAATATTGATAAAATAGTCTTGTCTAGTAACATGCAGTTGGAATACTTACGAAAGAAGTCTTTCTTCACCAAATTCTTAGCACATAATACTAGAAATAAAAAAAAGGAAAAAATTACTTTAAAAGTCTGAAACAACATTTATCCGGATTCCAGTAACTAAATAAAATGTCCAAGCATTTCGATTAATATTGATTTAAACAATGCAACTCATTAGATAGAATCAATTATAGATTAAGAAAAACTACAAATGCTATTAATCTGAAATCACCACAAGGAAAGAATGCCCTACTAAAAGTGTCTATGTGAACAAAATACTATTTTTAAGACAGCCATCCTACGTGGACAAAAGAGAAAGGAACATATCAAGATTTCAGATCACTGCTATCCCATGTGGTATCAAATTTCATCTCTCAATTTTATAGCATTGGAAAGAAACTATGCGACTGATGCACGCTACACTGAAATTAAGTTAAATTTATCCCATCTTGGATCACTATTAAATCAATGCCAATACTGTGACTAGCCATCACAGCATTGTAAAATCCGGGCGACTCTTAATAAACATTTCTTACAGCTGCTGGTATGAATATCCTTATAATTTGTACTATGTTACATCCATTTAATCTTTTTTTAAAGATATTTAAGCATCTTAATTAAAATAAAACATCCATTCTCTAATCCATAAGATCAAATAGCAACAATGTACTCAAGGCATAACTTTGTTTTCAAGCATCGCAGTGATCGATTGGACACAAGCAGCTGAATGTCATTCAATTCTGTATCTCCCAAAGAATGGGTGTTAAGTTTTTTTTTTAAAAAACAAAATACTTAGAAATAATGACTACTGATTACATGACCATGAAACAGAGTCCCAAATTACAGCGGCTGTCACACCAGCAAAAAGGAGGACGTTTCTGAAGAACACCAGAGATTTCACAAAGCTATTGTAGCCATCACAGTATTGATATTAATTCAGTTGCGATCTTATACCCTTGTACCTTGATGTACTGCCATTGACTGCTGACGTGTATTTCTCTTGCCATTGATAGCACTCCTGAACATAAACAATCCAATCTCCAAAAAAACCGATGGCAGTGCATAAACAAGATTTTCATGGGCCTTGCAATTTGCCATCTCCTCTATTGTCTGTTTAACACTGAGCTGGTTCAGTGCATCAGTGCGTTTATGTTATGGTGCAAAATGTGATATTGCGAAAGCACTGATGAATGGTCCTGGCTCTCAGTCAATTCGTTGGCTTCCCATCACCCTAAACAGCCAGTCAAGTAATTTATTGCAAGTCCACAGACTGACAGTGAATTGTGAATGTGATGCGCAGAATAAACGGTGCCCTTTTTCAGAACATATAGAGGTGCAGTGCCTAATGACAATACAAATGCGTGGAAGAGTATACAGAGTTAGTTTCAGTGTCACTCTCCAAGGGTATAAGGTAAAAGGAGTATAAAATTAGTTAAATTTAAACTTAACCTTCTTGTATATGGAGCAAGTGAATAATATCTTTTGCTGATCCCAATAGCATACACAGTAGATTCTACACCTGGAATCAGTAAAGCTCCTAACTCTTTGCATTGAATATAGATTTTAAGAAAACACATGGAGCTCCAAAGAAATTAATCAATCGTTACTCAATCAAAAGTCCTAACATTTAGCAGCAAGATCCATTTCTTCACAAACACAAAAGCTCAGGACTCATCTACAAGAGATTGCATTAACATCCTACAATTCAGTGATTACTGCTAGCTCTGCTAAAGGAACCAATTTCAATTTATTTCCAATGCTTCAACATTCCACACATTCCTGACCCACACATAGACTGACTGTTGTATTCTTAAATGCTATACCTGAACAGAATGGGTTAATTAAGTGCAGTAAGTAGAAGACGATGAACATGAATTTTGAACTATTAGCATCTTGCATGTAGTTGGTTATTTCAGTGCCTTGGAACATACGAATTAAGAGCAGGAGTAGGCTGTTCGGCCCCTCGAGCCTGCTCTGCCATTTGATAAGAGCATGGCTGATCGGAGACAAAACCTAATCACGTTGGGGTGGGGGGAGGGGGCGAAGTACCTTGAGGAAAGCCCAGGGTATATGGATGGACTAATTTAAAAAAGTACAATCTGTCAGACTAACTAAGGGAATTACGCTTTCATAGCCACTATACAACGACTTTGCAGCTTGTCTGGCTGAGGATGCCTGGGTGTATCACTTAAGCATGGTCAAGGAAAACTGAAAAGTGGATTTTAGAGCATATCTGGAGATGTACATAAGCTGTCCATGAAATGGGGGCAGGGAATGAAACAACACTGAATTGGAAGGAAAAAATATAAGCACATAAATTCAGTTCAAAAGCAAATCCTCTCCCAATACAGCACGGATTGTAATAAATTGGGTTGATGAGAACCTCATTTGTCTGTTTTAAGCTGTTTCATTATAGACAAGTCTGCTAATTTGCAATTATCACAAAATAATGTCTTTGGTTCTGCACAGTCCTAGCTTGGAGCCGGTGGGGGTGGGGGGGGAAGACAGAGGAGAGGGTTAGTTTAAGTGTGCCTAATGCCCAACATATTAGCCACTAGCCACATGTGACTAATTAGAAATCCAGATGTGCTTAATTGCACTTTTATTAAAAAATGAATAATAGACATATAGTCAGAGCATGTGATCTCAATAATCACATTCGCACGACGTATGCATGTGTACTTTAACCTTTTTGTGCATTTGTTGGTAAAAGGGGAAGACGAAAAACAGACTGTGCTAGTGTTTTTTGATCACTGTGTTTGCTTTACTTCATTGGTTGCTACTTATTAGTTATCTGCTAAAATGGTGTGCAACACGGCTTAAAATGCAGGACGTCAGCAGCATGGAAACACCACAAACATTGTATGGAGAGGGGAGCTGTCATCGTGGTCAGTTCGACCAATCAGAATAACCGCTCCAGGGAGTGGGTCCGGCGTGTCTCAGTGTGAGAATCAACATTCTCAGTAATCGCTCTGATTATGTCAAAGTACCACTCACAACTGCTGGACAAAAAACTAGAAGCTGCACTAAGATGTTCTGCGTCTGATAAGTTCATGTTAGAGTTTCAAACTTTGGTGAAAGAGAAAGCTTGCAAACTTTTCCACTGAATGGTGATAGATGTTTAAGTGAATATACACATGAAGTACATTTACCTGTATTGTGTCTCACATTTTCTACTAAAATTAGTGTGTGTGGCTAGCACAGTGTCGCAGTAGCCACACCTGCAATTTCTATTGGACAACACTGGCTTAGTGATGCATTGGGGGAAAATTGCTGGAGTTTGATCAATTACTTGAATGATTCAGGGAGGAATTTCCTAGAATTTATTTGCCTCGCTAAGGAGTTAGCATTTCTAGCAGTTGGGAAATGTGACTATTGATGGGCCAGATGTTTTTTTTAAACCTTTCTCTTCATATGTCACAGAATGCAATCCATAAATACAAGAAAATCCTGTGACAAGAACAAAATTTGACTTATCTAGTGACCATTCTTCCAAAATTCGATGGATTATGGAACAGTTCCTGCAGATTGGAGGGTGGCAAATGTAACCCCACTATTTAAAAAAAGGAGGGAGAGAAAACAGGGAACTACAGACTGGTTAGCCTAACATCAGTAGTAGGGAAAATTCTACAGTCTATTATAAATGATGTGATAACAGGACATTTAGAAAATATCAACCGGATCATACAAAGTCAACATGGGTTTATGAAACGGAAATCATGTTCAACAAACCTACTGGAGTTTTTTGAGGATGTAATTGGTAGAATAGATAAGGAAGAACCAGTGGATGTGGTTTATTTTGATTTTCAGAAGGCCTTTGATAAAGTCCCACATAGAGGTTAGTGTGCAAAATTAAAGCACATGGGATTGGGGGTAATATACTGGAATGGATTGAAAATTGGTTAACAGACAGGAAACAGAGTGGGAATAAATGGGTCTTTTTCGGGATGGCAGGCAGTGACTAGGGGGGTACTGCAGGGATCAGTGCTTGGGCCCCAGCTATTCACAATATATATCAATGATTTGGATGAGGGAACCAAATGTAATATTTCCAAGTTTGCTGATGACACAAAACTAGGTGTTGAGTGAGTGGGCAAATACATGGCAGATACAGTATAATGTGGATAAATGTGAAGTTATCCACTTTGGAAGGAAAAACAGAAAGGCAGAGTATTATTTAAATGGTGATTGGGAAATGTTGATGTGCAAAGGGACCTGGGTGTCCTTGTACACCAGTCACTGAAAGCAAACAAGCAGGTGCAGCAAGCAGTTAGGAAGGCAAATGGTATATTGGCCTTCATTGCAAGAGGATTTGAGTACATGAGCAAGGATGTCGTACTGCAGCTATACAGGGCCTTGGTGAGACCACACCTGGAGTATTGTGTGCAGTTTTGGTCTCCTTACCAAAGAAATGATATACTTGCCATAGAGGGAGTACAGCGAAGGTTCACCAGACTGATTCCTGGGATGGCAGGACTGTCGTATGAGGATAGATTGGATCGACTCGGCCTGTATTCACTTGATTTTAGAAGAATGAGAGGGGATCTCATTGAAACATATAAAATTCTGACAGGGCTAGACAGACTGGATGCAGGGAGGATGTTTCCCCTGGCTTGGGGGGGGGGGGGGTCGAGAACGAGGGGTCACAGGATACGGGGTAGCACATTTAGGACTGAGATGAGGAGAAATTTCTTCACTCAGAGGATGGTGAACCTGTGGAATTCTCTACCACAGAAGGCTGTGGAGGCCAAGTCACTGAATATATTTAAGAAGGAGCTGGATAGATTTCTAGACACAAAAGGCATCAAGGGGTCTGGGGAGAGAGTGGGAATATGGTAATGAGATAGATCAGCCATGATCACACTGAATAGCGGAGCAGGCTCGAAGGGCCGAATGGCTTACTCCTGTTCCTATTTTCTATGCTTCTATTAACTATTAGCCCTGACCATAGTAATTGATCCAGCATCTCTTTTCCTGCCCATTTTGATATCCTCACCTTTCAACATTCCTGCCTTGACATATCACTCCTTATCCAGAAAGAGAGGAAAGAACGTATGCACCAAAATGGCCTTCAAAGCCAGTTCAAAAAATTTCCTATCTGGTAGCCGACTTTACAGGACAGATCTCCTTGCTAATTGTATTCTACCTTTCCCCTGAGATGGTGTACTCAACACCAAGCTGGAAACTTCAAGATATATCCAGAGGATAGGCTGATTTCAAGAGAGTTATTCATGGCTGGTGCTCAGGTTGTATGAATAGAAATTCAATACATCTCTACTACCAAACCACTTTCTCTCTAAATTTTAAATGCTAATATGGTACAAAGATCCCCTGACAGTCTGATACAGTGGCAGAATGCAGTAATCCCAAACCACTAGGATCATAAGTTTCAATGCCAGCATTCAATTACATTTGAACCTGCCTTGGGTGAACTTTGCTTGTTCTCATCATCACAGACCCCAAGCACCATTTCAAATGGAAAGAAATTTCTTCTTGGGAGGTTGGCCAAACTTTTTTTGGAGGAGATGGATAGAAAGAAACAGAAATGTAAAACCAATGTTGTATTTTTCTAACATTTTGGTAGACATAGGTGAGAAAACATTATATTTGCCCTTCCTACATAGAAGATAAACAAAAACAGAAGTTAATTTCACAAACATACCAGCAGCTACTGTAGGATCAATGGAGAAAAAGCAATAATCTGGTTTGCAACCATATTTATGCAAAATAAAAAACTCTCCTAGAGATAGAATTATACTGATATGTAGGTGATGAGACTTTTTTCCCCTAAAAGCTGATGTATGTCAAACATTTTGCGCACTCTTTTGCAAGTATTGCTTTGTTTTTTTTTTAAAAAAGATTAATCCATCAGCTGTTGTTTGATCAAAGTAGCTCAGTCAGGCCGGTATAGTGCATTAATAGCCTCTGGGATACAAGTGAAGAGAAATTATCTAGGACACAAAGTCTGGGATAGATTCTATGGTTAGACAGTGTCCTTGTGGGAAAAAAAATTGATTTAATTACAAACATGAATTATTCAAGATCCAACAAATTTAATTCTAAAGTCATTCACCTAAATGACCACATCACCTACTTTCCTGAAACCAGTACTGTGCGCACAGTTTATTCTGATGGGAGGGTGGCTTAAGAGCTATAATGAAATGTTGACAACAGTTCATTTCTAATCCAACCTTCATTACTATGGGTGGAAGCTATACACAAAAGTATTGGAATTATTTAAAATGTAACTGACTTTACATAATATGAGACTGCAATGATATAGACCAAAACACTGAAATTCAAACTTTCAAAACAACACGTACACATGCTGTCAGAGGCATTGGTCATTCCATGGCTAACAAAATACTTTATTTAGTTATGCACAAACATGCATCAAAGTTAATCTGAATCGGAGACCAAAAGTTAGTTTTATAAACTAAAGGCAACATTTGCTCCTCTCAAAGGCATAAATTTTTCTCCCTTCATCTCCTTCACATGCACTTCTGTGCCACATGTCTGATAGAGAATGAACAGTTAGTTAGTCTGTTACCAGAATTCTGGCTACTTCTACTCCTAGGCCAACCACCAGATGGTGTATAACAGCGATGATCTAGCACCAAGATCTCGGAGGCAGAGAAATGCTTGCATACTGCTCGACCAGGAACCGAGCAGAGAGGAAAATCAAACTTATGTTCTCCCATTCCATGGCTACCACTTGTTTTGCACACAGCTGGTGCATTTTGTTCCAGTTAGATTCAGATCAGATTAACACTGAACCACTTTTCTTTTTATTTGTTCTTGGAATATGGAGCGACATTTGAAAAGGTGTGTTAGGCCTTCTTGAACCACTGCTGTCCTTGTGATGATGGTTTTTCCAGAATGGTGCTGGGTACGATAGTCTTGAAGGAATGACGATATATGTCCAAGTCAGGACATGTACGTTGGTGTAACATCTCATTTGAAGGAAGACACTTTTGTCAATGTAACACTCCCCCCAGTACTAGATTGAAGGATCAGTCAAAATTATGTGCTCAAATCTTAGTGGGGTTTGAACCTTCGGATTGTGAGGTAACAGTGGTACCAATTGAGCCAAGCTGGCGCTTCTACATTCACCCCATACTCTCTCACTGTATTGGATCTAACTTTTTCTCATGACGATCACCCTACCTAATTCTGTTTGTTCACAACATAGATCTTCAATACCTTTACTCTAAAGATACAACACCTGATGACTTAATCTAGTTGGGCAATTGTATAGGGCATGGAGGGGAAGGAATTTCTGAAGTGTGTTTAGGAGAACTTTCTTGATCAGTATGTTTCCCGCCCAATGAGGAAGGAGGCATTGCTGGATCTGGTTCTGAAAAATGAGGTGAGTCAAGTGGAGCAAGTGTCAGTGGGAGAACATTTAGGGAACAGTGATCATAGCATCATAAGATCTAAATTAGTTATGGAAAAGGACAAGGAGCAATCTAGAGTAAAAATATTTAATTGGAGGAGGGCCAATTTCAGTGGGTTGAGAACGGATCTGGCCTGGGTAAATTGGAATCAAAGACTGGCAGGCAAAACTGTAAATCGAACAATGGGCGGCCTTTAAAGAGAAGATGGTTCAGGTACAGTCTAGGTACATTCCCACGAGGGGAAAAAGTAGGGCAACCAAAGCCAGAGCTCCCTGGATGACAAAAGATATAAACAGTAAGATGAAGCAGAAAAAGGGGCCGTATGACAGATGTCAGGTTGATAATACAAGTAAGAACCAGGCTGAATATAGAAAGTACAGAGAAGTGAAAAGGGAAATGAGGGGCAAAGAGGGAGTATGAGAATAGACTGGCAGTTAATATAAAAGAGAATCCAAAAATCTTCTATAGGCATATAAATAGTAAACAGGTAGTAAGAGTAGGGGTGGAGCCTATTAAGGACCAAAAGGGAGATATACACATGGAGGCAGAGGGCATGGCTGAGATACTAAATGAGTACTTTGCATCTGTCTTTACCAAGGAAGAAGATGCTGCCAAAGTCACAGTAGAAGTGTTAATTGAGATACTGGATGGGCTAAAAATTGATAAGGTACTAGAAAGGCTGGCTGTACTTCAAGTAGGTAAGTCACCCAGTCTGGATGGGATGCACCCTAGGTTGCTGAGGAAAGTAAGGTGGAAGTTGCAGAGGTACTGGCCATAATCTTCCAATCCTCCTTACATATGGGGGTGTTGCCAGAGGGCTGGAGAATTGCAAATGTTACACCCTTGTTCAAAAAAGGATAAGAAGATAAACCCGGCAACTACAGGCCAGTCAATTTAACCTCGGTGATGGGAAAGCTTTTAGAAACGATAATCTGGAACAAAATTTATTGTCACTTGGACAAGTGTGGATTAATAAAGGAAAGCCAGCACGGATTTGTTAAAGGTAAATCATGTTTAACTAACTTGATTGAGTTTTTTGATGAGGTAACAGAGAGGGTTGATGAGGGAAATGAGGTTGATGTTGTGTATGTGGACTTTCAAAAGGCGTTTGATAAAGTGCCACATAATAGGCTTGTCAGCAAAATTGAAGCCCATGAAACAAAAGGGGCGGTGGTAGCATGGATACGAAACTGGCTAAGTGACAGGAAGCAGAGAGTAGTGGTGAAAGGTTGTTTTTCGGACTGGAGGAAGGTGTACAGTGGTGTTTCCCAGGGGTTGGTACGAGGACCACTGCTTTTTTTTATATATATTGATGACTTGGACGTACAGGGCACAATTTCAAAATTTGCAGATAACAAAACTTGGAAGTGTAGTGAACAGTGAGGAGGATAGTAATAGACTTCAAGAGAATATAGACAGGCTAGTGGAATGGGCGGACACATGACAGGTGAAATTTAATGCAGAGAAGTGCGAAGTGATACATTTTGGCAGGAAGAACAAGGAGAGGCAATATGAACTAAATGGTACAATTCTAAAGTGGGTGCAGGAACAGAAAGACCTGGGGGTATATGTGCATAAATCTTTGAAGGTGGCAAGACAGATTGAGAAAGCGGTTGAAAAAGCATATGGCATCCTGGGCCTTATAAATAGAGGTACAGAGTACATAAAGCAAGGAAGTTATATTGAATCTTTATTCGGCCACAACTGGAGAATTGTGTCCAATTCTGGGCACCGCACCTTAGGAAGGATGTGAAGACCTTAGGGACGGTGCAGAAAAGATTTACTAAAATAGTTCCAGGGATGAGGTACTTCAGTTACATGGATAGGCTGGAGAAGCTGGGGTTGTTCTCCTTAGAGCAGAGAAGGTTGAGAGGAGATTTGATAGAAGCATTCAAAATCATGAATGATTTGGATAAAGTAAATAAAGAGAAACTGTGTCCATTGGCAAAAGGGTCGAGAACCAGAGGACACAGATTTAAGGTGATTGGCAAAAGAACCAAAGGCGACATGAGGAAAAATTTATTTTAAAAGCAGCAAGTAGTTATGATCTGGAATGCGCTGCCTGAAAGAGTGGTGGAAGCAGATTGACTCATGGCTTTCAACAAGAAACTGGATAAATACTTGAAGGGAAAAGAATTTGCAGGGCTACGGGGAAAGAGTGGGGGAATGGGACTAACTGGATTGCTCTTACAAACATAAGAACGTAAGAAATAGGAGCCGGAGTAGGCCTTCCGCCCCTCAAGCCTCTCCGCCATTCAACAAAATCATGGCTGATCTACCTCAAAGCTATTTTCCTGCACCATCCCTATGTCCCTTGATGCCTTTAATATCTAGAAATCTTTTCATCTCTGTTTTGAATGTACTCAATGACTGAGCCTCCACAGCCCTCTGGGGTAGAGAATTCCAAAGATTCACCATCCTCTGAGTGAAGAAATT